>NW_006912909.1:985823-1404092 GCF_000585565.1 Capronia epimyces CBS 606.96
ACTGCCTCCTTGATCTGACCATTCGCTTTATATGCCATGGCTAGGCTATACTGTGATGATAGTCGATTTGGATGGTCCTCCGCGAGTGTCTGCTTTCGGGTCTCGACCACCTGCTCGAGTAGTGGTACTGCCTCCTTGATCTGACTATTCGCTTGAAATGCCATCGCTAGGCGATACTGTGATGATAGTCGATATGGATGATCCTCCGCGAGTGTCTGCTTCTGGATCTCGACCACCTGCTCGAGTAGTGACACTGCCTCCTTGATCTGACCATTCTCTTTATATGCCATCGCTAGGCAATGCTGTGATGCTAGTCGATCTGGGTGATCCTCCGCGAGTGTCTGCTTTCGGATCTCGACCACCTGCTCGAGTAGTGGTACTGCCTCCTTGATCTGTCCATTCTCTTGATATACCATGGCTAGGCTATACTGTAATGATAGTCGATCTGGATGATCCTCCGCGAGTGTCTGCTTCTGAATCTCGACCACCTGCTCGAGTAGTGGCACTGCCTCCTTGATCTGACCATTCTCTTTATATGCCATCGCTAGGTTATGCTGTGATGCTAGTCGATCTGGGTGATCCTCCGCGAGTGTCTGCTTCTGGATCTTGATTACCTCCTCGAGTAGTTGCACTGCATCGTTGGGTTTACCGCGGTCTAAGAGGCTCTGCGCACTAAGTTCATACATGCCCAGCCATTGTGGCGCGACAGTTGACCGATGCAAGTTGAGATGAGTGAACATGTGGTCAATCAGTACGAAGAGCGCTGCGTCCGCGCGCATCTCTCGTAATTGCCACCCACACTTCATCAAAATCCGAATTATCAATATCACAGGTTCGGAGCCAAAGATTGTGTTCATCTCAGACGAGACTAAAGCCTGTAAATGAGGTTGGAGGTGCCGTGCTTGTTTCCGCCACAAGAGGTTGTTGGAGCATGAGAGAGCAACTAAACACCCAGTGGTGACCCAAGATTCGTGCTGTGTCTCCGGGCCGAGGCGGTCTCTTGACCAGGCGTGAACCAATGGGTGCATTGAGATACACAAAAACCCGTCATGAGTATCAGTAGAGACGAGAGAGAACGCCTTGAGAAGATTGATCGCTTCGACGACCTGAAATGAGTCCCACCTATCGTGCCCCGTAGGTACGTGATAGAGTCGTGGAAGATGCGAAACATGCCAAGGTGTCAAGGTCAATAAGTTAACTGGAGGGACTTCGACAGGGGATATTTCTCGCGCCCCTTTCCATGCCGCCTCGAACAATAATAGCAGGGGAAATCGACTGGGTCCGCATGAGGCCAACACCTTTAACAACTGCAGGGCATCGATGGCCGATGCATTGTTCGATGATTGGAGGATTTCTGCCGACGCCTCGAATGTTGCATAAACGTCTCCATACCGTGACTTTGCCTGGGATGGCCGGAATCCAAGTAGTCGTTGCCGTTGGTCCTCATATACTTTCGGATACTCCTTGAGCGTGCAATGACCTCCCGATACGTAGGCTCCAGCTTGGATCAGTGCTAGAGCGTGTGACCGTAGAAGAGATGCGACGGCTTGTGCGTCGTCTTGGAGTGTTTCGTGTTGATCCTGAGGCAGACGTGCAGCTTTGAGCAGGAGCTCTCGAGCCTCGTCGTCGGATAATCCTCTTAGATCGACTTGTTTTGTAGTGGCATGCTGCTCGCATTCTTCGTTCCGTGAAGTCAAGATCACCACGCCTGATGGTCCTGCTGGGAAATATGGTTGGTAGTCAACCTCGGGATCGTCAGCGTTGTCCAGCACCAACAACCATGGCTGTTTCAGATTGGCAAGACACAGCCGAGCATCTTCCCATATCTGCACCGTCCATTTAAGTCTTCTCGCGATATACAAGAAGCCGTTCTCGGCTGACGATGTAGTGCTGACGTCGATCCAGAAGATGCCCCAGAATCTGATATCCTTAGTGACAGGCGACTCGAATTATGGGGGTCAGAGTACTCACGACTTACGAACGCGGTGCGCTAGCTGTAAGCATATCTCACTCTTGCCCTGACCACCCATGCCGAAGACAACAATCGAGCAGCGATCCTGACGCAAAGGGTCCGCCACAGCACCGAGGACTGTGGTTTCCAACTCACGAAGAATATCCTCGCGACCGGTAAACAAGGTATTAGGAGACCGAGCGACGATCCAGTGCACAGGGTAAGAGTTCAGACAGGGATCTGACGAAAATCAGTCAGTATTGCCTAAAATAAAACCACACGGGATATTATAGACATGGTCAACAGGTATTGGTGCTAACCTGGAAGTTCCTGGACTGCCGCCCTCTGCACCGGCCGGTCCTCCTTTCTCCACCGCCCGAGTACAGCCTTCGTACAAGCTGCGGCCGTCGCTGCAGCATAGCGTTGCCACTGTTTGTTTTTGTGGCTGTCGGCGTAGTCGCATACACTCTTGATGACAATCGTAGGGACATAATCCCATGTACCTCCGCTCTCCATCTCGAACCCAATCACCTTCTCGTCGGCAGCTACCCGGTCCCGGTGCTGCCCACTCTTAATCACGTGGTTACTGCACGCGATTCGACCAAAGTGGATGCAAGGTTTTTGTGCCTCTTCCATCTCGCTTGGTGTCAGAGCAACACCCATTGCCCTTTGAATGCGAATGCGTTGTGTCGACGGGACACCCTTGCAGCCTAGGTTCTCACAAAAGCTCTTCAGTGCTTCGTTGCACACATCATGGTGCTGATCCTGACACTTGGCACAGATGGTACAGGCTGATATCCAATGTTTATGGCGATATTCGGCCGGGTACAGAAGATCTTTGGAAGGCCCAGGGTAGGCCGACTTGGAAAACCCCTCTTCTGCGCAGATTTCCGCCGAGAAGAGGCTGGTCTCGGCTTGGAGTCTTTTTCGGACGAGATGGCCTGATATCTTGCCTAGAAATGCCCGGACCTCCGGATTCGCTCGCCCAAGAGTATCTTCTACCTCCTGTTTGCGGATAAAGGTGTTTGGATACTGTGCACCGAAGTCGACCTGGATCACCGATGTGCTGATGATAACATCGCCTAGCACGATCTCCTCCCCATCCGATGTCTTTGGCACCCCGCCACAGATGCCAACCACGATGCCGAGTTTGATTCTCTTGAAGCTGATGCGAAGATTGGCGGCGACTGCAGCGGCACTGATCGTACCCATTCCCGGCATGTATGCCAGGACCACATCTTGGTTGCCCAATCGCCCGGTTGTGTAGGCATTAGGATCACGAGCCGCTTTACCGTACGAAAAGCCGTCGGTCTCGTACTCTGCTTCCAGCAATACTTCGACGGCGTCACGCTCGATGGGTAAGGCGCAGATGATAGCGATCTCGAAGTCGTCACGGTCGTGGGGGCGGACACGCTGCGCCATCAGGACATGTCACGCAAGATCGGATGGAAAAGGCCTCCACGAGAGGGGGATGGTAAGGTACGACCGGGAGAAATGGGATGGTTTGTCTCGCATATCAGATATCAGGCTGAGGTCGACTCGCCAGCGCAGGCAGATGAGGCAGGGCAGCATCGCCTTCAGCCTCACTACGGGCGCTTAACATCCCATGCCAACTCCTACATAGGTAATAGGTAGATAGGTACTCGCCTAACGGCCAATTACGCCTTCTTTTTCTGCCGCTTCTCTGGCCTTGCCCGAATGCAGCTTAACGAAGAGCTTGGCTGGAGGGCGGTGAGCCACGCGGCACGTAATTACGGAGTACAGCAAGCCATGATAATTAATAGTACCTAGATACCTAGTACTCTGTACTCCGTACTCCGTACCGTGTTGATCTCCGATGATGAGATGCCTAGACGGATTCCCTAAGTCCTATCTTGTCAGCCACGCCTACAGTTCGGGCATCTTCAGCCTAGAGCGAGACGGCAATAGCTGCTCTCGGTCCCGGAAGTGGGAAACACTCGTCCATACCCCCCCCTCCCCCAGCGTCCGTCCCTTTTCGGAAGCGGATCCCCCACATGGGGATGGAGATGGAGATGGAGCTAGCAGAGACAAGCACGGACCCTCGAGACCTGGGGTAGAAAACATGCAGTATGAAGTAATATGAGAATGGGAAGAGACTGATCAGGCGATGCCGGACCCAGGATGTGGAGGACACCCGCGCTCGCATCGTGGTCTGGGGCATTCGATACATATCAAGAAGGCGTGTGAGTCCACTGCTATGTTGGATACCCGTCTGCTCATCACCACACCACACCACGCATTCGCTGCTACCCTGAATTCACCATGGGCTACGGCGTACTCGAGTCCCGCAGTGGCATCAAGCATGTCCCCGGCACCAATCTCCTCGATACCCACGACGCCGCCTGGGTCGAGCAGTCGGCAAACTTGAAGAGAGGCACGGGGAAGAATGCCCATATCCTGCTCGTGCCACAGCCCTCCAACAGCCCGAATGATCCGCTCAACTGGCCGCTCTGGCAGCGAGATCTGATTCTCCTGCTGTACTGCTATGCCACGCTGTTGTGCATTGGAGGGTGAGCGCATCCCGTGGCCGTAGCCGCAGGCTTGTATTTTATTTGTATGTGGGTTTGGACTCACTAGGATGCAGCATCGGCCCCATTCTATCCTCGGTGGCCCTCATCTTGATCCAGGACTTTGGCATCAGCTTCACCCAGGTCTCGCTGCTCACCGGCTACAGCCTCTGCGCGACTGGCGCCGCCGGTATCTTCATCTCCGCGCTGGCTCGCAAGTATGGTAAACGGCCCTGCCTTCTGTTCTCTGCTACCTGCGCCTTTGCCGGCACCCTCTGGGGTGGTGCCGCCAACTCGTACGGATCGCTACTTGGAGCCCGCGTCATCCAGGGTCTCGGTGTGGCCATGTTCGAAAGCGTCATGTTCTCCGTCGTGGGCGACCTGTACTACGTCCACGAGCGAGGCTCTCGGATGGCCATCTATGTCACTTCGAACTCGGGCATTGCCAACCTGCCTGCCATGCTTGCGGGCAAAATCACCACCGACCTGGGTTGGCGCTGGATTTTCTGGCTGCTGGCTATTTTCCTGGGCATTGCATGGCTCGGCGTCGTGGTCTTTGGCTGGGAGACGGCTTATAACCGCAACGCCATCTACAACATCGATACTTCTTCCCAAGAGGTGTGACCCCTCCCTCTGCTCGGGTTTCTTCTATCGTGCCTGGAAAGCTCACTGACATTCAGAGCAGAATCTTGAAATGATTGAAGAGGTCAAAGGGTATAGCTCACATGCCGAGGGCGACCACACACGGGGTAGCAACACAGAGCAAACGCAGCAGGCCAACCTCGAAAGGACGACCACGGCATCGACCACTGCCACCCTTGAGCGAGACTCCTTCCTCAAGCGCATGTTACCCGTGACCGGGACGTTCACCGAGGAGTCGATCCTGAAAATGGTCCTCCGGCCGTTCTTCATCCTTCTGAACCCAGCCGTGGTTTGGTCGGTGGTTCTGTTTGCCATCCCGACATTGTGGCTGGTAGGCATTTCCTTTGTGATAGCTCAAATCTTCGGCGCGCCGCCTTATCTCCTCAGCACCGAGGAACTGGGTTACTTATCTGCCGGACCCGTGGTGGGAGGCACACTGGGGTGTCTGGTGTCTGGCTGGATCGCCGACCCGATCGCCAAATACATCAGTCGCCGCAACCAGGGCGTGTACGAGCCAGAGTTCCGCCTGACGCTCGTGATCCCCGCCACCATCCTAGCTGCGGTCGGGTACTTTTTGCTGGGTGCCCTCATTGAGGAAGGCAAGTCTGCCGCCGGTATGGCCGCTATCTGGGCCGTTGTTCTGGCCGGCCTCCAGTTCCTGGTCGTCGCCATCGGCAGCTACATGGTCGACGCGTATCGCAACATGAGCGTCGAGGTCTTTATCATTTCCATGGTGGTCAAGAACTTTTTGTTCTTTGGTTTCTCTTGTAAGGATGCTCTCATGTTAGCCCTTCGTCTGAGCAGTACTGGCTTTCGCTTGCACTCGGAGTTCCTTCGACTGCACCAAATCAGGTGTGCAAGAAACGAGACAAAGACAGATATCACTGACCACCATATCCAAAATAGTCTTCCTGAACGACTGGGTCGCCCGCTGGGGTCCGAGAAAGTTCTTCTACGTCCTCGGCGGCATCCAGCTCGCCTTGTGCCTGACCACCATCCCAATGTACATCTTCGGGAAACGGCTGAGGGCGTGGTGGCACACTCACGACGTATTGAGCAAGATCTAAGCTGTGCTATGTGTCTGCTTGGAGGAGTATTCACTCATTGTTAGTTCTATTGATTGTGCGTGCAAGATTGGGCTGTGGAAAGAGAGGAGGACATGACGATGACGGTCTAAGAACAAGAGAGGGATACGTGACGATGACGGTTTGAGAAAGAGAGGAGGTCATGACGATGACGGGTTGAGAACAAGAGAGGGATACGATGCGTGGAGAGAACAAGAGAGGAATACGTTACGTTGACGGGCCGGATAAGATCCCATCGATGACTTAAGCCGATACCCTAAATTGGTAAAACAAAACACTTGTGCTCTCTCTCTCTCTCCCTCTTTTTTCAGCAGAATGTTCCTGCTCCGTTGGGCACCGGAACACGCGCTACGGAACGGAACGGAACCAATGCTACATCTACATAGCTTATGGAGTGAGTCGCCACACTACTGCGGCCGTCCCTGAATGAAGCCTTGCTTGATTGATACAGCCGACATCGACACCGGCATTGACATTGATATCGACATCGACATGGGTGGAATGGAAACAGAAATGGAAATGTGCCTTGGTCCATTATGGGCGGATATAAAGCTCACCCACACGGTGCCTCTGTCTCTCTGCCTCTGTCTCTCTGTATATAGATATCAGGATCATGAGTCTTGGGTTGCCTTTTTGCAATCTTCGCCATCTTCGCCATGTCTGGCGCGCGAGACCGAATCCCAGGAATCAATCAATCACCTTGAATCATCTAGATACCCAAGTCCCAAGTCCCAAGTCATTCACATTCACATTCTCATCGTCATCTTGAGCAGTGTTTCGTCCTACTCCTCCATTACTTGGTGGGTAGTTGAAGTATCTGCACCTGTTGCAGTAGTAGCGGTTTACAGATCTGGCGGAGGGGGATCCTCCGCTTGCTCTGTGCCAAATATCAATTGCGTCTGAATAACGTCTTCCCGCACCCGCACGCAGGCTGTTCACCTTGTAATTTACATCCTGCTAGATACGCCCTGATTGACCTGCGAGCTACAAGCTACAAGCTGCAAGCTGCAGGGTTTTATAGGACATATAGACATCAAACTCCCGCCTTCCCAAAATGTTCAGCGTTCAAGACCCGTCCGGCCAAGCCGCCCATTCCGCCCCACCCTCTCCGTCGTCCCCGGCGCCTCTCATCAAGCTGTCAAAAAAGGCCATGTCGACGCCCTGGAACGCCCAGTCGTCCACCCCGGCCGTTGCCCCAGGGTAGGGGAGCTGCTGTAGTAGAGAGTCGGAACCGACAGTGGCACTGGGGAGTTGCGGGGTCAACTCCCAGTGTGGTGTGAACCCGTTGTCGTCGCTGGTGGTGGACGGAACTGGAACCCCACCCGGGGGCTCCAGACAGGCGTTGGATGCTGCTCGCGGCACGGTGCGAAGATTGCTGACACTGCCATAGCCCGCTCCGACGGATGATAAACTGGAACTGGCTTCGACATGAGCAGTCCCAGAAAGGCCTGAATGGCGCTGCAGAGATTCCGAGCTGGTGGCACTGGCACTGGATCTGCCAACCGGGACCATGGGCCGAGGCTGGCTGGTGTTTACCCCTGGAGGTCGTGATTTGGGCGGTGTTGGTGTTTCCTTGGAGATGAGGCCCTCGCGAGCAATCTTGATGATGCCAAAGTAAGGAATGTGCACGCGCACGATGCTGTCGCTGTTGCGGTCATCCTCTCCGTCCGGCGCGGCCGTCTCGGTGCCATGTGTCTGCACACTCACGCTCTCGGCACCATGTGTATGGCCGTCGGCCGCCTCGGCGTCGATGGCCAGCAGGCGGCGCAGCAGGTCGGCACTCTGTGCACTCAGCGGGTCGGCGCTCACACGAGTGATTTCGACCATGTTCTCGTGTGCCTGCTCCATCATGGCACGGTCGCTGAGGTACTGGTGGGCCAGGAGGTTCTCGGCCTGACCCGAGCGGTGACGGTGGCTGTCCAGGTGGGCCAGCAGCAGGGTCATGGCGGCCATCAGGACCAGGAAGTCGACGGTGCGACAGTTGAAGGTGACCGAGTTGAACCTGCGCAGGGTGATGAAGCGCGAGAGCACCTCGCGCGACGAGTTCACGCACGTCATGCGCGAGTATTCGTACTTGCGCCCGGCCGACGACCGCAGCATGTAGGGCAGGTGGAGCTGGTTGAGCAGGTCGTAGTGGAACAGCTGCAAGAACATCCGCCGCGTGTCCCAGAACAGAGCCTGCGGGTCGGACGCCGCGCTCAGGTCCGGCATGAGCCACCACTTGCTGGGCAGGCTCCGTGCCGCTCGCTGCAGCTCCCGGTCGAGGCTCTGGGTCAGGGCATAGCCGTGCGAGCTTGAGTCGGCGGCCTCGGCCTCGGCCTCGTTGCGCTCCAACACCCGCGACGAGATGGCACAGTGGATGCGTTCGAGACGACCCATGGGCGTGTCGGCGGCGAACGCGGCGTCGGACGCCATTCGGCGATCGAGCGACCCTTGCGGAAGGCCCAGCATCAGACAGAGGTGGCGATCGTAGAAGACAAGGCGGAACCACATGTGCCGTGGCTGGGCTTTCGTGCCCGGGTCCAGCACCGTGTATCGGGCCACGCCGCCGGGCTGGTGCAGGCCCATCGCCTGTGCAATCACCATGGCTCGCCGGGCGGCGATCCAGCTCCGTCGCAAATTCCCGAGGTTGCTTTGATACAGACTCTCCAGCATGACGCACTCCAGCCCTTCGATGCTGCCGAGGAGTTCGTCGTTGGTCGTGACCAGGCTGATGGCCGTGTCTGCCAGCCGTTTCATCATCGCCAGCGGCTCCTCCGACAGAGTTTGGATCTTCTTGTGGTAATCCGGATGGAGGCTCTGCAGGTGACTGGCGACGTGGAGCATGTATCTCGCGATCAGAACTGGGTGCACGTCCGGTCCAGGTATCTCGAGCAGGCTCTCTGGCGATTCGAGCCCGTCCTGTTCGAGATTCGTGTACGGTATGGTTAGAAATTGATGGTACATCACGCCACGCTGGCCGCTGGGTCTGCATATCATCTCGACGTCGTCTCGCGAGGGTAAAGCCTCGTGCAAAGCCCGCGACAGCTGACGGTATTTGCCCGGTCCAGCCGGCGTATTGGGGACTGATCGAAGTCTGTACAGTCCACGAGCGTCATGAAGGATCTCACTGTCGCCCGTGTCATTGTCATTGTCCTGATCCGAGGAGTTAGTAACGAACAATTACCACCACCACGCATTAGACGACCACCCTGGGATCTCAAACACGCACCTCTGATGGCTTGTATAAAGCCAGGAATCGCGAAGATTCCGAGCCAATGGACGCCGGAGTGAGAATGCCCTGGCCAGTATTTCCACCATCGTTCCCATTCCGGGCGGTCCCTCCGAGTCCGCCCCCGGCGAGCCGGCCATTATCGCCAACGGCAACTTTCTGGAACAGCTGCTCAACCATGTTCTCCACCCTCACCACCCGATCGCCCATGATGCGGCTCCTGTCGACCGGCGCCGAGACCTCCTCGGGGAACTCCTGGCTGACACATTTGGTCCCCCGTCGCTGACACGCAATGCACACGGCGTCCGTGGGCGAGTCGAACACACATTTCATCTTCCTCCGCTTGCACTCCCAGCAACTGCGGGTTCCTCTCCGGATTTTCTTCCTCTTCGGCTGGGTTTCGGCATCGGTCGCGTCATTATCGAGAACAGTCTTGGTCTTGCGCGAAGCAGACATTGCATCCTAGAGCGTAACGGAGAAGTGTTGAATGGCAGCGGCACCATGTAGCATATGCAAAGGAGCAGTGCCGGGGGCGCGGCGGAGGAATTGCGAAAATGCAGGAGGCTGCCGGCTCTTTTGAAGGTGAACGGTTGCTGACCAAGCGACTGGTCCGTCGACCGTGACTTCGGCGGAGGAAAACGCATGGACCGCCAGTCAGTAAGTAGGATGGGTGTAGTGAAGAGGTTAGAGGTTATTAAACTGGCCCTGGCCCGGTGCCCGGGGCGTCCTTTCGCCGGTCCAGCAGCTTCTTTTCATCCATTTAGAGAAACCACTCTGCTTAACAATAAAATAGGTACGGAGTAGGAAACCAACAACTGAAACTGGTAAGGCTGGCGAGGCTGCCGGGCACGTGATCCGCCACATTGAATTCCCGTGATTTAGACAACTCATGACTCAGCCAGGCTGGGACAGTGGGTTTTGACTGACTCATGTGCCAAGCATTGAAAGCATTGCTTATCTCGACGGCGACGAGCCTGTGATTCGTGCCCGAGCTTATCAGGCACCTCGACCTTTGTTTGTGCTCTGCTCACCTCCTCCTCCTCCTCCTCCACTCTCATGATGCCATGTAACAATACGATCGGCTCGAGAGCTACCACACTGTAACCTTACCGATAAGCACCCGATTCGGCCCTGTGATCCCTGTTCCGTGCCAATGCCAGTGCCAGTGCTTGGGTTGCCCTAGACCTCGGCTGAATCTGCCATCCCATCGTCTCACAAGAGGAAGCAGTCCACTGCCCCGGGCAATCGCAATCACAGAGTTCCGCCTCGATATCAAGTCAAATCCTCAGGGAAACATTCCAAGAAGCAGAGATCTCAATCTCATTTTCAATGGTGCCCGGCGCCACTGTCCCGTCAAGGCTGTTCCCTGTATCACGCTCTACCCCGCATGAAGCTGGCGATGCTTTCAAGGTAACATTAAAATGCTGGCAAGTCTCCGTATGCATGCCTGCATGCCTATCCCGCCTCTTGATTGGTATTTGTGGGACACGGTAAGCGTACTAACTGTACGTTTGTTATCACATCTCCGCCCTTGGTACAACGTCCCAATCGGCATGCAGCTACCCAAGCTGTCCAGCTGGAGCTTTGCAAGCAAGCAGCAAGCAACAAGCTCTTAGAAGCTCCACGTCAAGCCTCAGATGACATATTGGTAGCATCGCTTCGGATCTAAGGTCCCGTCCCTCGTGCTATGGCTGTTAGTACGTTCCTGCATCATGCCATGCAAACTTACATACAATACGCAGTGCACGGTCAACACAGCTTTGTGTATGGACGTCTATCTGAGCGGGGTCTTCCGCCTGCGCCGTCATCGAACCACTTCGCGGCGATGCTAGCTATCCGGGCCTGTCTGGAGCATGCAGGCTTCCCTCGGAAGGGAACCTGACTAAATGATCTAAACCTGTGGATTAGTCCGTCGACGTCTACGTCTACTGACTGGCGAGCGGGATCTTGCTTTACGAGACCGGTGCTTCCTATCGATCCCATACTTTTGTGGAACGGTGGCATGGACGACGATGTCATCACGCAGCTCGCTCAGCCGCACCTCCATCTCCATCTCCATATCTAGCTGAATAGCTGCACCTTTACTTCCACTGCAGTGTGACTACATCCAGGTGTGGTTTGCGTCAAGATTAAGATGAAGTTCCAACTCGGGAAACAGCTGCTGCTGATTGGCAGTCTCCTGCTGGCCGTCGCTTCAGGTCATCGTCGCGATGTTGCTAATAGGAGAGGCTTCACTCCTCAGGCACTGGAAGACTTGCGGGCTAGATCTCTGTACGGACGAGACACCCCAGTTGCTAAAAGACAGTACTACTCCAATGCCACCAAAAGTGAGTATCAACTGTTAATCCCACCAAGAACCGTGCGGCTAACCACGATCCGATCCGGACTAGAGTACTTCGTGGAGTCACTGCCTGACATCCCCCAAAGCTTCATGACCGAGATGTACAGTGGCATTATTCCCGTGAACATGTCCGACGATAGCCGTGGCTTCTTTTTTGTGTTCCAGCCGCGGGTTGGCGAGCCGGTCAAGGAGATTACCATCTGGTTCAATGGCGGTCCGGGTAAGGAAGGGCTCAGCGCTCAGGGCTCATGGCTCGGTCCAGGAAGGTCAATTGCTGAATCATATCCCAGGCTGCAGCTCCCTCGAAGGCTTCTTCCAAGAAAACGGCCGGATCCAATGGTCCTGGGGCCAATATTCACCCCAAATCAATCCCTACTCGTGGGTCAATCTGACCAATATGCTCTGGGTGGAATACCCGGTCGGCGTGGGATTCTCCCCTGGCAATGCGACCGCCATCGACGAAGAAGAGCCCGCTGCCGAATTTGTCCAGTTCTTCAAGAACTTCCAAGTATGCCCTCAGATCAACCGCCCTCGGGTGTCTCGATCAGCGCTTTAGACAGCTGACGCATGATAGAACATCTTCAACATCAGCAACCACAACATCTACGTTACGGGAGAGAGTTATGCGGGCCGATACGTCCCCTACGTGGCCAACGCCATGCTCGATCAGAACGACACCAAGCATTTCAATGTTTCAGGTGAGTCCCAAGCAAGCAAGCAGAGACCAATGTACATGTGCAGAAACGAGAATAAGAAGTCTCCGAGAATAAGAACCAAAACAAGAACGAGAAGGAGAAGGAGAAGGAGAACTCTCTCACTGACATGCTCCCTTCCTGACAGGTGCTTTGGTCTACGATCCGTGCATCGGGTCGTTTGAATACGCCAACGCCATCTCAGTGTACCCGTTCATCGAGCAGTACAACAACATCCTGGGCTTCAACAAATCGTTTGTGTCGCTGCTGGCGCAGCGCGACAAGCAGTGCGGGTATGCGCAATTCCGGCAGGACTACATGCACTTCCCGCCCAACGGCACGCAGCCACCACTGTACCTGAACACCACGGCCGACCCGGACTGCGACCTGTGGGACGCGGTGTACGACAACGCGTACGGGGTGAACCCGTGCTTCAACGTCTACGAGCCCAACCTCCAGTGTCCACTACTGTCGGATCCTCTGGGGTTCCCCAGCGACCTGATCTACTCGTATCCCGGCTTGCCGCCGTACTTCAACCGCACCGACGTCAAGAAGGCCATGCACGCCCCGCTGACCACCGACTGGGAACTGTGTACGGGGCCGGTGTTCGTCGCCGACGGCGGTCCCGAGGGGTATGGCGACCTGAGCCCGGATCCGCTGCAGGGCGTATTACCTCGGGTCATTGAAGCCACGAATCGAGTCTTGATGTAAGTACCTATTGTACCTAAGCGTGAATCGTTATCGTCGATGTTTTCTGGCAGAAAGGATCCCCTCCCTGTAAATGGCCGGAAATGGCAAAAAGGACCCCCCTCCCCGGAAATGGCGCCTTGTCTAGTCCCGTCCTTCCTAATCAGAACAACTAACATTCTTTCTCCTCCTCTTCCTCCAGCTCCAACGGCGCCCTCGACCTCGAAGTCCTCACCAACGGCACCATGCTCGCCATCCAGAACATGACGTGGCACGGCAAGCTGGGCTTCCAGACCGCGCCGGCCACGCCCATCGTCATCAAGATCCCCGACATCCAGTACGCCGACGTCTTTGTGTCGAGCGGCTTCGACGGCCTCGACGCTTACCAGGGCGTCATGGGCGTGCAGCATTACGAGCGCGGCCTCATGTGGGCCGAAACCTATCTGAGCGGTCATATGCAGCCGCAGTTCCAGCCGCGCAGCAGTTTCCGCCATCTACAGTGGCTTTTGGGCCGGATTGATGCTTTGTAGTCTCTCTCTCTCTCTCTCTCTCTCTCTCTCTGTGTGTGTGTGTGTGTGTGAGAGAGAGTGTGTGAGTGTCAGCGTGGGTTGGTGTGCGAGTGAGGACGGTGTGGTGGACAAGACAGTTCTAAAACAAGACGGACGTGAGACGGAAACGAAGGCCTTCGGAAGAGGTTGTGTCTATGTCTATGTCTAGTATGGCATTGCATATATAGCTCGAGCTGCATCTAGAGCCCACCGGTTGAATTTGACTTGGGTTGATTTGGATTTGATTGGCTGGGTTGGTTTGATGGGTGATGGATGTGTCAACCGACGTACAGTACCAAAGCTGTCAACCTGTACCCCAGCTAGATACATCAATACCAACCAGTACTCCCCGAGGTACAGATACAGACCGTCCCTGATTCCAGGTTCAACCGTCTGTACCATCACTAGTGTTCTACTCCATGGTCCCGAGCTTCTCCGCCACAGTAAAGGTCGCACTGGTCTTCTGCCGGACCAGATCAACCGAAACACCGCGGGCAGTCTCGGTCAAAAGCAAGCCCTTCCCACCGGACCTGTCGACCTCAAACACAGCGAGCTCGGTGATGATGGTGCTCACCACGCCCTTGCCCGTCAGCGGCAGGTCGCACTGATCGACGATCTTGCTGCGGCCGTTCTTGTCGGTGTGGTACGTGCAGACGATGATCTTGGTTTGGTCCGGGTTGCTGACGAGATCCATGGCGCCGCCCATGCCGTTGAACGCCTTGCCCGGGATGATGTAGTTGGCCAGATCGCCCGTCGCCGAGACCTGCAGGGCGCCCAGGATGGAGACGTCGACGTGGCCTCCGCGGATCATGCCGAATGACTCGGCCGAGTCAAAGGTCGACGCACCGGGGATTAGAGTTACGGCCTCTTTGCCGGCGTTGACTGTGTCCGGGTCGGCGGCATCGCGGGACGCCGGATACGGGCCCATCCCGATAATCCCGTTCTCCGACTGCAGCCAGACCTTGGTGGAGGGCGGCAGGAACGAGGGCGCCAGCGTCGGGATCCCCACGCCCAAGTTAACGTAGAAGCCGTCCTTGAGCTCGCGGGCCGCGCGCCGGGCGATGCGATTGCGCTTCACAGCTTCCGCCTCCTCTTCCGCATCTGAGCTCTGCTCAGGACTGGTCGTCGGCGTGGATGTGGATGTAGACGAGGCCAGCACCAGCTTTTCAATGTGCTTCTCCGACGTCGCCGGGCAGATCCGGTCGATGTAGATGCCCGGCAAGTCGATGTGGTCCGGGTTCAGCGAACCGACGGGCACGATGTGCTCGGCCTCAACGATGGCCAGCTTGGCCGCCTTGGGCATGAGTACGCCGTACGTCTTGGTGGTGGTGCGGAAGATGCAGTTGCCCGCCTCGTCGACCTTCCACGCCCGTACAATAGCCACGTCGCCATGGAGCGCCGTTTCCATCAGGTACGTTCGGCCGTCGAATATGCGCGTCTCTCGCGCCCGGCCCGGCTCGATCACTTCGTGCTTTCCCGTGTGCGGGTCCTTCGCGCCCAGCCGGATCGGAATGCCACCGGTCTCAATGAGCGTCCGGGCTCCTGTGGCTGTGAAGAAGGCCGGGATCCCCGCCCCAGCGGCACGTAGTCGTTCGGCAATGGTGCCCTGCGGACACAGCTCGATTGCGACCTGGCCGTCATGGTACTGTTTGCCTAGAGCTTTGTTGTTCCCGATGAACGACACCACCATGCGCGAAATCTGGCCTCTCGAGGTGAGTTTCGCCAATCCATACTCTCCGGCGCCGGCATTGTTCGACACCACCGTGAGATTGCGCGTTCCCTTTTTGCGGATCGCGTCGATCAGTGTCTCTGCGTGGTGCGTGATGTGTGGTCAGCCTCTCCTCGGACCTGACAATGGCCGAGCAGGGTAGTATGGAAGGAGCTCGCCTTTGATCCCTCACTGGCGTAGACTCACCTGCTACTCCGCAGAGACCGAAGCCGGCGCTGAGGATACTGGTGCCGTCCTTCAGATCTGCAATGGCATCGTCGGCACTTTTGAAGACCTTGGATGTACTTCGCTGCCTGACTTCAGCTCCCCGGAGAGATACACGTGCTTCGCCGAGTCTCGCGCTGACGCTGAAGTCCCGTCTCTTTACTGGGCGTACCGTCTGACACCACGTCGTAACCACCACGAGCTTATTGGAGACGTTAGACATAGGTCCGTTGCACGCTGTCCCCCGCGAGCACGTCTCAAGAAGAACAGACATGGCGCCTATGATGGAATTCCATACTCTCCTTAGGAGATATGAAAGGTGAATGTTGCGTTGATGTTGTACCCTCGGAGGCACACCGAGGCAGTTCCAGCAGGGCAATTCTGATTGGCCAACCGGGCATTTTGCGCCATCCTCGGAGGTTTATTTGGATGCCGATGCAGGAGGAGAATCGACCGCCTATGAGAAAGATGTCGGGTATTGTATTATGGCGGGATGGTGATGCTACGGTGACCAATTCGACACCCATACCGGGACATGTAGACAGAAACGCCAGAATGGTTGACGGGATGAATGCCACCCTCAGGAGGTGTGCTATATAACAAACTAGCATCGGATTGGATGGCCGGCCGCTAGGAAAGCCACAGGTTCTTCCCTCCGGCATACTTTTCGTAGCTGGCTGGGTGTTGATGTACCGGAATCACTTGTCCATCCAATTCGCGCTTCATCTATGTTGCTCGTAAGGGCGTTCTGTTGCACTTTCGCGGCCGTTGCCGGCATCGCAATCCGGCAACACTGCCCAGGGGACACGATTAGTCGATACTTCCATCAGAGAACGTCCCTGACAACCTCTGCAAAAGTCAGGTTCTTGCCGTCGACTTCTTCTGCTGAGCGATACTGATACGTGCCCTCCCAGAAGGTGGCGCCGGCGAGATTTGGCAAGTCCAGTTTCTTGACCTGCTCGAGGATGGACATGTACGTCTGAACGTCGACATAGCCAGTGTCCGGAGCGGAGAAGAACGCGCGTGTGCCGATGAGGAGTCTTGGGTAGGTAACGCCGTTGTTGATGACGTGGAACTTGCCTTTGGGCACTGTACAGCTATCTCCATTGTTGGTCCTGGTGCATTTCAGCTTTCGGCCCTCGAGGAGCAGATCCGACCAGTCCTGAAGAGCACCGAGAACGCCATCACCGCTCCCGAGCTGGCATTTCTGAGCGTTATAGAATTGGACGGTCCAGAAGTCGATGTCCCTGATGAGTTTGGCGACCGGGATTTCCGGGTCCGGCAACGCACAGATGGGCGCGGCACTGAGGTAGTATGATTTGGATTTGTCGTGCTTCAGCTGTCTACGGAGCAACGAGATCAGGTTCGGCAGGTATTTGGCGTTCGTCGCGTTCTCGTTGTCTGAAGACGCGTCACTCAGGACCAGTCCATCCAAACCAGGAACAGCGTGGGGGACGGGCATGGATGTACGTGTACTCACCCAGGTCAAAGCCGTCGAGAACCACACTCCCAAAGGGCCGCAGAGGCATGATTGTCGAATCGGTGCCACCCAGGAACAAGTTCCATAGCATATTGGCCACCTTGGACGCCGCCTTGGAGTTTGGCATGTAGAGGTTGCCGCTGGCAGAACCGGCGCTGATGAGGACCTTCTTTCCCTGCTTCTGACAGCTGGCGATCTCCTGCACAAACCCACCGCTCACGCAATCTAACAACCCAGCCTGTCGAGCTTTCACCTGCGCCGCGGTCGGCCCAGAGCAGAGCGAATGAAGGTCCAGTGTGATGTTCAACTGACTGGGTTCATCCGGTCCATAGAAACTCTTGACAACCCCTAAGATGACCACGTCGATGGACTCATCGTTGCAGATCTGGGTAAGCGAGACATTACCAGTCAGGTTGCTCTGCCCGTAGTAGACAACGTTGAGGCCGTTCGCGAGAGGATCGAAGTGGTAAGAAGCTCGACGCGCGATGCCGGACAGAGACTGTCCCGGGTGGTCAGCAATGATGGATTGGCCACCCGTGAGGTCTGAACCTACCTGTCCCAGCACCTCTTCAGGCTCAGCTTTGAGAGGCTCGGACAAGTTTTCGAGATTGGCGGGGATGTCATTGCATTTGCATCGCGCAGGCAACGCCAACCAGACACAGAAGATCAGAAGGAAGCATAAAACCATACTGTTGAACAATCCATCGCCGGTCGGGATGAGTGCGGTCCCAGTGGCAGTGGCAGTGGCAGTGGCAGGCAGAAGGCTGTTTTTCAATGGTGTCGAATCTCGAGATGAGCAGATGTCATCATCGTCAGCGTCCAGATTTCATTCAGCTATCACTGGATAGTAGATACAATGGTGAGAGAGGATCCCTGGGTCCTAGGTCCTAGGGTCGAGGCCCATGGTCCACGGTCCACGGTCCATGCTGAACGCATGGTCAGTGCGGTCGACTATTGGCGTTGTAGCAGCAGCAGTAACAAGTAGCAGCACCGGTACCGTCCAACATGGTCGACGTCAAAACGCACAGGCTCGTCGCTCAGTAGACTCAACTCGCCTGGAAGCTCTCTCTCCGTCAGCTCTCTCTTAAAGCTCCCTTCCTCGTATGTAAACCAAGGCCCAGACTCCCCCCATGGCTTTTTGGTGGTGTAAAGCAACCAACCCTCCTTTCCATTCTCCAGTCTCCAGGCCGATCATTCCTACAATGTTCTAGATGACTGCGCTCCAACTGACGTCTATCTGCGTAGTCCTGAACAGATGCCTCCCATAGTCGCCGGTGCCGTGCCCAGAAATTCCATTCATCAAAGTCGATCACAATCGCGCCGCTGTGGTAGTTGGCAAAAACTGAATGAGGTATCCATGGCGAATCACGCCTAGAAGCAGATATACACGTTGCCCACTGCGAATCCTAGATGGCGCAGTCATGGATGCCCGTCGGTCCGAGTTCGTTGTACTCACTTCTCGTCAGGAAACCTTTACTATTCCCTTGGTCAACAATGAACACCACCTTCGCCGCCACCTGTGCTCCCAGGAAACCCGCCTCCTCCATGCCATGTACACTTGGATCCTTCCATTCGGGGAAGTAATCAGGCGCCTTGACCATCTTGATGGAATTCGGAGTCTGGCTGAAGCCTCGGTGTATGTGGTGTATGCCAGGATCTAGGACGGAGCCAGGTTGCCCAGGGACTGGCAGATGTTGATTGGGTTGCATCATATTCTTGGTCGCCGCTACCAAGAGAGGATTGACCCCGTGAGGGCCCGGGTGGTGTAGAGTGTGGCCACCTTGTCCGGGAATAGGTGTATTCGTGCCAGGCGTGGCAACAGGGGTTGTGAAATTCGAAGGAAGCTCCGAGGTGAAAATGGTTGCAGTGGAGGGTGAGAGGACGTATCGGGTATGGAGGACGGATAGTAAGGATGGAGTAAAGCCTAGAGTAAATGAGCACACCTTCCGCGTATAACAAACACAGATCGGACAAACCTCTGATGCGGCTTCCATTGCCGAGAATGATCAGATTCTCCCACAGCGTCGACCTCAGAGCTATGTCGGGGACGCTCAGAACGGCGTGATGGATCGCCTCCGCGATAGTGTCAATCACTCCCTCTCCCACCCCTGGAAGTGGTGTGCCAGCCATGAATCGTTCCACGCCAACCTCGATCTCGCGCTTTCTCTTTCGACCTTTCTGCTCACCGTCGGTCGTTGCGGGTTCCTCGATTGGCAGGAAGTCCACGTATGTGAATGAAGCCCGTTCCCTCTCCGAGTTCCTCAGCCGGACTATTTTGAGGCCATCAGCTGCAGCTCCTTTCTTCGCCGCAGCCTTCTCAGCCTTCTCCTTTTCACGCCTTGCGAGTAATTCAGCCGCGTTGTCCCGCGCAACAATAGCAGCGACGTCGAGAACACCATCGTTTTCCTCTTCGTTACCGTTTAGCCCCTCTTCACCGACCATGGTACCTATCCCAGGGCCTCTCGGTGCTTGACCAGGTCGTAGGCCGTCAACATCTTTGGCATTGATACCCGAATCCAGTGCTCCGGTGGAAGCGGCAGCGGCAGGGTTGGGAGCTGCATCATTGGAAATCCCTTGGGGAACCTCTACTCCCGTAGGGAGGATCTCGCAGATAGGGCTCCTCTTCAACTGCTCTGCCATGTCTTCGGTAAAGGCATCACTTTCCAGTACCTGCTGCAACCGCTTGGTCATGGCATGACCACCGCAATCTGGTATGGCGATGCCACGACCAATGTCATTGACCTGAAAGTCTGTCACCGCCGTCACGTCACATTTTCCATGGCCGACATCGACTACCAAGGCCGTCGGAACCCCGTAGGCATAACAAGCCGTCAGCGCGGCATCCATGAGACAAAAGGCAGGAACCTTCCAAGTTTCGAAAACAAATTGAGTAATCCTCTCGTGATCTCTACTGGTCCAGCACGGCTGTGCGACAAAAAGAACCGGCATGTGGAACGGAGGAGACATCATATTGTAGATGTGTGATAGTAGAGCGAAGAAGCAAGACCAATTCTCTATCCGACCTTCGCGAATGGGATAGACGGCGCCTTCAGTAGACCAAAGATCGTCTTCGAACGTTTCCGTCGTCTCATCGTCTGCATCTGGTGGAGCGTCCGGTGGGACGTCTTGCTGTGAGGCTTCTTGTTGCGGTGTATCCTTGGGGGGTGCTTCTGAGGCTGGGTTTGTAGCGGCTGTAGTCTCTTCTCCCGCTGGCGCCTCTTTCATCTCTACATCTTCAGAAGGCACCGGGTGGCCGTTGGCTTGTTCGCTGCTGGGCAAATCGCCGTTTGTTGCTTGTCCATTTGGCTGGTCAGTATCGCCCGGTTCTCCGCTGCTCGTAGGTTCCGCAGGGCCTGGGAGGGGCGTGGGTTTCGGGCGAATTTTGACGGGTTCCCATTCATCAGGCTTGGTTCCCGGGAACATGCGAGTGGGAAAACGATATCGTGGAGGGGTGAAGGACTCGGGCAAGCCAAGTTGCGCCGCTGTGATTTGCGAACCTGGTGCAATGATCTAAGAAGTTGCATGGTTAATGCGCGTTGCGCGGTGCGACGGCGTGCTACTAGTAGGGGTACGAAGTACTTACGAGCACATGCTCATCCTTGAACGGCGGCATTGTTGCGTGGTTGCGCAATGCTGGTCTTGCAGTTGCGCCTCCCTTCACTGCGATGCTTCGGCGTCGCGTTTCACCTTCGACTCAGTTTGGCGCGATACAAATTCTGCCAAGATTACGGTCACGTGATATGTTACTACGCGAGTCTCATTCAAGTGCCACCACCATTGCTGATACAAGCACCTGTCCACACCTTGCTCATTTGCCATTTCGTAGGTGGATAGATGATGCTACGTTGCTACGATGGTCATATAGAGACGCCAGATTGTGATCGTTGTCAAACCCCTTTTTGATTGTTCATTTATCAAAAGTATGGCCAATTTAGTGCACTTCCTGTGCTGGCACCCAACCATCATCTCTAGTAGTCATACAATTGGAAACCGGACCCGTGCCTTGACCTTGCCAGAGCTGTGAGCTCCTGGCCACTGCACCATAATCAACGCCCGCCATAACCTTGAGATTTGAAAGTCCCTCCCGTCTCGCCCAGACCTGACGTCGGATCTTCCGATGCTCTCGTTCCAACCTCACAATAACCCACTTAATAGTCATGAGACTCGACCAAGTCCATCGACGGTCAGGGTCTTCGGCGAAACCATCTTCGCTAACCACTTGCTGCAAAGCCCGGTCTGTCGCTGCCAGTAATAGGCGCGCCATGTGTGGGCTGCACGCGAGTAGTCGGCTCAGAAGTTTCATGCGGAAGACCGCTGGCCTGGTCGATGTCGAAGGCATCGAAATCAAAGAATGAATTAGTGGGAAGTTGGTCAGGATGGAGGAGAAATCCTGCTCCGTCGAGGTCATTGACAATCGCTGAGCTAAGATCTGGAAGAGACTGCAGATCGGCAAGAGCGTTGTCGTTGAGAAGGTGTGAAATATCGTCAAAGTCTGGAACACCTGGAGGAGGTAGCTGAGACCAAGGTTGGACTGCTGACTGGAGGGAACCACCGGAAGCTTCATAGCCCAGGTCTCCGGTTGACACTGCAGGTCACACAATATCGCAGCAGGATATTGTGCCAAGCCGGAGACCGCTGGGAAGCTCTGGAAGCTCACCATCGAGTCAATTTGTTCACTCTCGGTGTGTTCGTTGATCAAGTTCAATTGTGGTGCGAGGACGGGTGATTCGTGTTTGAGAGGGGGTGTGTTGTCGGATGCAACGAGGGTTGGGTGGTTGGATTCGACGTCTGGGGTGCCGTAGGAAGATGGACTAAAAGGCGTGTGTAAGGAATCGGCTTTCTGTTCACACGGAGGTGAATCTAGTTCGAGGTCCATAAAGGCGGGTTCGGGGGCGACTGGAGGCGGGAAGTCATCCTGAACGCCGAACCTCGACTGATATCGAGCGAGAAGGTCTCGAAGACAGGCATTCTCTCTCTCGATCCGGCCTTGCCTCGCCTCGAGTTCAGCGACGGCCGCTTTTTGACGTTGTCGAGACTTGTCTGCAGCTCTTCGATTTCGGAGTATCCGTTCGTTCTTCCTCTGCTCCTTCTCCTCGGCTGTCTTGGCTCGTTTGCGTGGAGGAAGAATCTGTTTGATCTCCGGAACCGGTTGACCCCAGGCCTTCCGCTTCTTCTTCGACGGTTGGTCTGACGGTGGTTGGCTAGATTCTTTGTCGTCTGACATGGGAGGGGGAGTCGGGTAGCCTTGGGTGTAGCCCCTAACACTCAGCGACGCAGGGTCGACAACGTTGGGTGAGGAATCCATGGTAGTTGGTGGAAATGGAGCGTAATGGAACGGAGACGAATAAACTTAAAATAATGACACAGTGTCGGTGTAGGTGGGAGGTTGATTGTTTTATGACCGGGTCTGACTGACCACGTATCCTCAAGGCGGACGCATGGTGATCAGGCAGAACCGTTAAGAGAAAAGTGGAGGAAGTCAATCATCCGAGGGAAGAGAAAAGGTCGACTAAGAGGAGCGTGATGGTGAACAGTGGTGAGTGAAGGGTGAAGGGGGAGCAGGCAGCCTGAATAAATAGAGGCCAGAGTGTCCGATTCAGGGGCGCCAAGGATCCACCCACGACCACAACTTCTTGAACGTGCCCCTTGCGCCTGAAGCTTGACACGTCCATGTCCTCGTCCTCATCCTGAGGTGGCATGCCGTGAGTCTCACATCTGACCCACGCTTATCCATCAGCTCCTGATCCCGACCCACCATTTGCGCAGCCTGTCTCACGGTCGCCATCACGTCTAGCCCACGCCATCCCTTGCTTCCGGCTTCGCTGCCCTTCTCCCCTCTGCCTTCAGCTCAGCCTCAGACTCGTCAGCCGCACCTTGCAGCATTGTGATCTCCACCAGTCCCACTGTTTCCTGTCGATGAGATGTCCTTCTCTGTGAGCCCAAAACTGTCAATGATGCAGGGGGTTTCTCATCACAGAGTGGCGCCTGGAGGACCTGGGAGACCTGGCAGCCGGGATCGGATCCTGGAAATCAATCGGCCTTGTTCAATATTGCTGTAGAAAGAGACGGAGCTGACTGCAGCTGTAAGATATCGGAAAACACTACCAATCAGCGGCACTACCTGGGTATGTGTACAGTATTACTCAAGGGACAAGGCCTCGCTGATGCTGAACATACCGTGTACGGAGTACCGAGTACGGATACACAGAAATGAATCATGTGTCAGTTCAGACTATTCCTACATCTCATCGTAGAAGGGGTATCTCGCAATGCTACAAACAACTTTTGACGCTCATGTCAGCCCTGCCCACCTAGTCGTACCCACGCTGATGACTTTTTCCCGTCATGAGCACACCACGTCTGCCTTTGTCGGCCGTGAGCGTCATATGTGCCCGCCAGTGCCATCGCACGATCACTCCGAAGAATGGAATGGCCTGATACTTTGAACAGATCAGAGTTGCCCCCACACCCTCCGACTCAGTTGTGCTGTACATTGACCGGGGCAGCATTCAATACTCGCTTCTTCATCCATTCCGGGTCATTATACAACTTTTCTTGGTAGATCTCGTCCACCAGGTCATTAACCATGTCTTCGACAATCTGCTCTTGATACCGGATGCCAATAGGGCGAGCATCCGGATGTTGAGGGCCGTCCTGGCCGTATCCGTACCACCATGGCTCATCAAATTTGCACTCGATTGCGCCGCCCGTGTAGTGACTAATTGCCGGGTAGTACCCCAACAGACCATCATCCACGTCGCCGTGACCGGTCACAGCGCGGCTGCCCTTTTCGATGTAGGACGCAGGCGGCAGAAATGCAAAGAGGTGTTCCCAAATAACTCCGTGATATTTCCCATTCACCCAAAGTTCGATCTTGCTTCCAGGTAGCGTACGGAGGTGCGGTAGGTCGTGGTTGGGGTGAGGATCAGTGAGAAGATCATATTTCTTACCCGTCTCCGGATTGACTGATTTGTTCTTTGAATTCAGCGTCGGCCGACTGAGATCGTGGTTCGGAGTGTATTCGGGGCTTTCGAAGTAAGTCATGCCTTTGTGCAGGAATGGGTTGCGATCTCGAATAATGTCATGATCCGATGGTAGGGCGCAGCCTGTAAGAGGATGCAATGCGCTCCGTATTGCACTGCGAGTGTTTGACTTCTTGCTCGTCTCTTCCTTGCTCTTTCCAGGCTCGCCATCTTTGGCTCTGGTCCCGTTCTTAGCGGCTTTCTTACCAGCTCCTGACTTCTTTTTAATGACAGCAGGACCGCATTTGAGATCCGGGTATTCCGCTGGGTTGAATGTGCCCTCGACGACTTTCTTGTGCACCTCCAGCGACGGAAGAGTGATCATGAGCCCAACGACATCTCCCGGTGAAAGGTCTTCAGGATCGAGGGCGCCCTCGCCCTGCATGTGGTACATCAGGGTGTTGAATCGGACACTCCCATACTCCTTCGATCTGCCGCTCCTGAGGACGGCGGCGTAGCTGTATGCGTTTCCTCCTAGGATTTCGCTCCAGTGGTGTTCCCGCCTGCAGAATCCAACCCGAAGTCCGCCCCGGTTTGTGGCTGTTCGGTCAGGGTTCTGAGTATCCGCAAGAGCACGTGTTGGGGCCTCTCTGCCCGGAGGTGCTAGACTGATGACCTTTGCCTCGAAGAAGAATTTCCCTTCTCTTGCAAAGACGTTTGCTCTTGTAGTATAGCTGCCGAACTCTCCACTCTTTCCTAACATGTCCTTGGTGAAGGTATTCTTGAGCCCCTCAACTCCACATTGGGGATGGTTCTCGTCACTGAGACGGGCATATCGAGGAGGCGCTTCATCTGCATGGAAGTAGAAAGTGTCGGGATCTCTTTTTGCACGAACATAGTATCGTTTTTCTTTACTTTCCACACTGATCGGATTAGTTAACGTCCCATTGAACTGAGCGGGAGGTGCATACTGTGTCCCTAGTGAATAGAACTCGATCTTGTCGCCATTAGGTGCTATCTTCGTGTGATCGTAGATTTTCGGGACCTCCTTCTGATCTTGGAGGAATTTCGGGTCGTTGGGCGCGATGTAGGTTGGGAGAATAACCGTCTTCTCGTCCTCGAACCCGTCTACCTTGGCCGACACCTGCTCTTTGACCTTTTCGCTAGGTTTTTTCTCCCGGTGGCCACGGCCAGATGACTCGTCCATGCCGGGATTCGGGTTGACAGGAAGCAAGACTCAGTAGGTCTATGTCACGTCCAAGGAAAGTGTCTACAAGACTGGACTCTGCACATGGAGGAGAATGCGATGGGGATTCGCGTAGTCGGATAAACTTCGGATTATCACGACAGTGACCGTACGCGTTGAGCGAGGCGAGACGGCTATCCGTCGTTGGTACTAGAAGCTACATATATTTACTGCAAATGCGCCGTAGATGTTCTTCCTTGTATTGCTCAGCCTCGTGGAGAACATCGGGCCATCCACGACCGATACTTATCTTGTCCTGCTTGACTCTCATATCTGCGTAAGCCAACCTCGGATCAGTTTGCAGGCTGCTAGGAGGTCGCCCACTGGCCCAGTCTCCCTGCCCAAGCCCAACAGGCTCAACACCCAACCTTCCACAACCCATCGGGCCAGGACACCAGAGACCGCAAGGCCAGTTGCAACGATGTAGCCACAGTTGAGCAAGACCAACAACGCCTCGATATTGTTTAGAAGAACGGCCCAGCCGACATAGTTTGTCGCCCGGAATGCGAACCCGAACGAATCGCCTTCCTTTGCTTCGGTAGGCCAAATGACGAGTAAAATAGGGAACAGTTTGGTGCAACTTGACACCAGCAATGCTGTGCTGATTGCACTTGGACTAGCATAATTTACCGTTCCAGCAGGTGGGCCTAGTGTAAGGTCCGCGATCGAAGCTGAGACCGGCGATTTGGTGTCGTTGCTGCCTTCCTGCTTCTGTGTATGAGCCAGAAGGTGGCGTACTAGCATTCGGATTGTTCCGTGTTGGGCAATCGTAGCCAGAACATTCATCGTAAGGAAGAAAAGATATTGAGTAAGTATGGGCATTTCGGCAAGCCTGAAGCCGCCGTCGGTACCGCCTGCTGCAGCACTTGATCTCTCTATCCTCGCCCAAGTGATATAGACATCAAACAGAACGAGTAAAACTCCCAGCCGCAAAATGCTGGGGTCAAATTTATCGTCGGAACGACCAAGTCGGTTGAACAATAGATGACGGTAGACCTAAACTGCAATTAGATGCTGGCCTCGCCTGAGTCAGAGGGCACAGAGCTACAACACATACTTGGGGCTTGATCAAGACCAGGTCGATGAAAAGGACCACAAAGTCGTGCTCGACATACTTGTCGGCAAAGTGTTTGCAATTGGGACATTGGGTGAGACGGACGCCTTTACCAAGCGTCCTGTCATCGGCTTTGCTGTAGACAGTGTACAGGTTCTTGACAGGAGTGCTGCATGTGATGCATATCGGCATGCCTGGCCCGTACGGTGGACGGACGACGCCTTGAAGGTTCAGGAACCCGTATGCCGTGTACGAATAACAAGGAATGGAACCACTCGAGTTAGTTACCTCGATGTAATGTCAGGGAGGCATCTCTAGGGCGAGGGTCGAGGTCTGGGGATTTGCACTGCGCTGCGGCTCATTCGCCGTAGTAAGTTCCTCCAAACTACGGCGGGCCATTGCATTGTAAAAGCGCAGTGACCTAAACTGCGCTCCGCAGTCGCCCTCTTCTCTTTAGTTACGGGGCACCTAATTACGGGGCAGTCGTAGGCACACCATCAACACCATCAACAAGCAATGTTGTCCTTAACTTGTTCTTGAAAACTGTGTCCTGTGTCCTCTGACCCTTCGTCCCTTCGTGGAGTATACTGAAATGAGAACGATCCGCAATCTCGATCTGGCGCTAAACGACAGCTCTTGACCTATGGCCTACGCCGCAGCCTAGCAAGCGAGTCAAGACGGGAACTTTTCGCGGAAAACACCCTGTTTTGGCTATCGACACCAAAGACGCGCCATTCCGGTTTAGGTCCATTTTGCGAAATCTCTCGTATCGACGTATGTTGCCTGGCCTCACAAGGCGCACACCCCCATGCTGCGCAAGAGGCTGTAACTCAGGTTGCGAGAAGCCATACCCCACCCTCGCGTTCGCGCAGATGCCCAAATACAGAGACTCGGAGGGAATAGTTAAAGGGCCATGCCCAAATTTTATGTCCAGCTTGTCGACCCCTCTCCCTCTTGCTTTGGCCATCCAAGGACACTCCGTTTTCCTCCCGTCCTCGTCATGATCATATACGCATCTCGCAAAGTCAAGGCATATCGGGCGCGGAAGGCTGAGGAGGCAGCAGTAGCCCCAGCTCTTCCTGCAACGGCCCAAGGCTCACCACTTCATTCCGCTACTGTTCCGCCTCGCATACCCAAAAGGCCATGCCCACAGTGTGCACAAGAGAAAAGGGCTGCTCGCAAATACCGGTGGAAGCTCTTGTTTTGTCTCCTGCCTGCTTTTTTTGTCTCCAGTCTCGACCTGACCATTGTTGCTACCGCGCTTCCTGAAATCGCCTCCCATTTCGGTGTGTCTCAACAGTGGAGACTCCGCTGTACACTCAGACTAATGTGACAATAGACAAGTTTAATCAACTCAACTGGATTGTTACAGCCTTCACGCTGACATCGACCGCTTTTATCCCTGTGTGGGGGCAACTGGCGGACATTTTTGGCCGACATGCAGCTGTCCAGTCTGCTGTTGTGTGTCTCACTATCGGCAGCGTTCTCTGCGCAGCCGCACCGGACTGGGCTGTCATGCTACTTGGCCGAGCTCTACAGGGAATGGGCACAGCAGGGGTCTCCAATGTTGCCATGATCATTCTTGCAGATCAGGTCTCATTGCGAGAGCAGGCTGTCAACACCAGTATCTTCCAGCTGATGAATGGAGTAGGATACAGTAAGTTACAGAACTCACAATGCCATCGGCAAGTGCCATTCTCTGACGTTTATGAAGGCGTTGGTCCAGTCATTGGCGGTTATATCACCAATTCCAATTGGCGATACTGCTTCGTACTCTGCACCGGTCTTTCCGTCGTCAGTAATGTGACAATCTTCCTGCTGCGGAAGGACTTGAAAACAGGCCGAATTTCATTGTCCCGGCCACCGAGTGACCAAACTCGACTCCAGGCATTGATGTCCGGCATTACAAGCCTCGATGTCGGCGGCATTGTTCTTTTCATCTTTGGCGTGGGCTTGATAATTCTGGGCACGGCCTGGGGCGGATCGACCTATCCATGGCATTCTGGCGCGGTAATATCCAGCCTCGCGATCGGAGCCGTTCTGATCATCGTCTTCATCGCCTACGAAGCTCTCCTCTCTCCTTCACGCCCTCTGAACCGGCTGTTCCCGAAGACCGTCCCGATGATTCCAGGTTCAATTCTAGGCGCCAAAGACGTGAGTCTGGTCTGCTGCATTGCTGCCTCGGCCGGGGCCGCATTATACTCCGTCTTTTATTTCATTGGCATCTACTTCACGCTTGTGGAAGCGTACGAGGCCAGTCATGCCGGAGTTCAACTGCTATACTATGTGCCGGGGATTGGGGTCGGCGTCTACTGCGCCATGTTCATCTGCAACATGTGGCCGCGACAGACGTTCTGGCCACTGCTTCTCGGCACTATCGTCGAGACTGGGGGTATCGCCACCCTTGCATACGCCGTCAAGGCGCGGGACAAGACTTTGGTCAACGTGATGATGGCGGTGGCGGGAGCCGGAACAGGACTACGCTTCATGCCCTCGAACCTGCATTTGGCGGGTATGTTCCGTGCTCACCTGGCACCTGTATACAGTCTGCTGCGTTTCGCTCTGCCATTCGGCGGGACGCTGGCGCTGACAATCATGGGCTCCGTGTTCCAGAACCAGATGAGCGACTATTTCGGCTCGAGTACTGTAAACTCTGGTAGCAACGGGACTTTCAGTATGCACAACCAGGCTTCTCTCAACACGATTGCGACCCTGCCAGCTGGCGAGCAAAACTTGATTCGATCCCAGGGCGCCACTGCGACAATGTGGGCATTCATTTCGATCATACCCATCCTGGGGCTAGGGTTGCTTGCCAGCATTGGATTGGGGAACGTCTGGATCTCGAAAAAGCCTTCCGCTAATACTGACCCGGAGGCAGGCGAGGTGCGGGAGGATGGCTTATGTCGAACACATGCGAACGCCCTGACGGAAGAGGGCAGTGTGGCAGGGAAGCCCAACGCGGTCGAATTCATCGGCTCGAGTTATCTACTAGCTTTGTTCCAAGGCAACGTCCAGCAACTCAAGAAGGCGGGTGCCTCCGAGGAGGATGCTCCTCTACATAGAGGGCTGAACGAGGCTGTTATGCCAGACGGGACGATTGCCCAAGGCGAGCCTAAGGAGGCTAGGGGGTTGGCGTCAACCTTCACCACGGAGAAGGACCCTATAGCATGATACGCTGGCGTCTTCATTTTTGTACTATGTCCGTCTATTGTCGTCTGCAAATCATGATATGTCTGAATAACACCCGAACTGGGGATCTTTAGTGGAAATGTTCACAATAGATATTCAGGGGTGATAATAAGTCCCCAGTCTCTGTTATCTAGTCCGGGATTGTCTTCCCGTCAGCCCAGGTTGGCTGGATATTTCGGCAGACACTCTCATAATCCAGGAACGTCTGGCTTTTATCCGGGTCCGAGAGCCCGGGAGTTGTCCAAAACATGGTCCAGTTGGTCTCGGGGATTTTCCATGTCCCCCCTGACCGTTCAAAGTACCATTTGTTAACAGGATTGTCTTTCCTGCTTCGCCAACACACGCCGTTGGGGAAACATGTTCTCACCATGGCGTTGAAAACTATGTCGGCGACCCCTCCTGCCCCTTGACTTTTCTTGAGCACGGCAAATTTGTCCAGGTAAGGCACCAGTCGATCCGTGTCACCGTCAGACACGCCCTGCGGAGTTTCCCATGTTAGTATTGCACCGCCTTCGTATTCTCCCGCGATGATAACTCCGGCTATTCGATCATTCACCCTCTTCAAATATGCGTCGACATCAAGCTTTCTATTGAAAGAGTCCTCGATCAGATAGGTGAGTCGATCGAGGTCGATACTGGGGTCGGTCAATTTCAGCCGTGGCTTTCCCGCTGCCGTCCAGGGCTGGACGTCAGGATGAGGCAACATGACCAAGGGCATGCCGAGCTTGATAAAGGTGGAGCTTGTTGCAGATACCAATGGGTTATCATGACCCAGTCGCCGAGTAGGCAAAGATGATGAGTATGCAGGCTTGTCGGTCAAAAGATTATGAATCAGTGGATTCTTTTGTCGTCTCGTCCCGACATTGGATACATCCTCGTTCGACGCCCTCGCTGTGTTTGCGGCTTCGAGCGGAGTGGTCAAGAGGCCTGACGCTGAATGCGGCAGCATTTTTAGGGTATCCCGAAACAACTTCAAATTGGACGCATGTTTCGGAGAGACAACCCCGTCCGTAGAGCTTCGCAATTCTTCCTGCATTGTCGAATATTCTTGATCGAGGTTGACGAAAACATGTTTCCGGTCAATGGATTTCGTGCTTGGAATGGCTCCGGTCTCGTCAATGACAATAATCCTGTCCAGGGAGATCTGCTTGTGCAACGTGATCAGTTTTTCAGCCAATTTCTCGGGATGTTCATCCGTCCTGGGTTTGAAGTCGAGACCTGCAAGTTCTCTGGTCAGTGCCAGAACAGCTTCATCGGCCGTAACCGATACTGCGAGCTGGCGCTCTTCAGAATAAGCAATTGGCACGACCACAGGAATTTTGCTTCTGCGTAGAGGACGAGTAAGAATTTTTCGAATGAAGACCCGGGCCCGGTCATCTGAATCAAAACTCAACACATTGTCAAGCCTTCTACCCCCAAATTCGCTAACGCTGTCAATGGCTGTAACCAATCGGTCAGCTGTCTGGCGTAAATGTTCGTGGCGGGTCGTTCCAGCAAGCTGTTCCGGTTCCTCCAGCACCACACAAGGCACCATGCTCAACCGAGCTAGAGACGAAAGAGTCTTGGCTATGCCCCCGAGGATATCGTCAGACATGGAACTGACATTGCTGATCTTGAGTAAAGCAACGTGTAAGGTCTCTTGCTCTTCTGCCGTTTGTCCTGACTCCTTCTCGAACTGGGTAAAGACAGGACTAGCTTCCACAGCTCGACTTGGGCCAAACAAGTCATCCAAATTCACCTGACTCTGGCCTTTGGTCGAGGTGGTAGATGGAGGATGTTTCAAAGAGGATGTCTTGGTAGGGCTTTTCAGCCGAGATATGAACGCTTTTGCGTCTCGCTTCGTAGCTGCGGAGCTAAGGAGACTGGTGAAGAACTCCTTGTTTGCCAGTCTTTGTCTAGATCGACGTTCAAAAGAGCTCCGTCCCTCATTTTCAGGTAGCAGTTCGACGCTGGGCCCAGGAGAGCGGTCTGGCCCATCTGATCGGTGGGTAGCTTGTGAAGAATAGAGTCGAGGACGATATGACCGATACGAGCACAAGGACGGTGTTGGTTTTGAGAGGAGGTACGTTCTCAGAATATCTGCAGCAACATTTCTGTTAGGGTTGGGTAAGTAGTATCCCTTCAGCGAAGTAGTAGACCGAGTCAAAGCGGTCTGTGTCATGTTTCATTATGGACAAAGAGCGAGCAAGGATAACATGGAAATTGATGCATGAGAGAGTAAGTCCGTCGACTCGGGAATTTATCTGAATGGAAGAAGTGTCTTTACCATAGAGAAGCCCACACAACGAGAGAAGAAGGAATTTGCTGCAAAGTGACACAGCCGGGCTGGTTCATTGGCCGTCCAAGCATGGGAATTCATCGCCTGCGAAAGTCGGAGTCACAAACACAACGAATTTGCGTGAGCCCGGCAAAGTTGCCAGAAAGCTGCATTACGACATCCACATACGGAGGACTCCCAAAGCCGACGCGTCGGAATCGGGGTTTCTCCGCATCCCGCGCGTTATCGTTATCGCGGTGCTGCCTGCGACCCTAAGGCTATCACTACCCCTCCTTACCTCTACATGCTGGATGAGTAGTCCATGCCGTCTACCAGTTGCTTGGGCGCTTCGCAAGCGTGAGGGTAGCATACTCCGTACAACGTGCACCTTTCGGGGTTAGGTGTGCATCTTACCCGTCATCAGGGTGTGTCCTGGGCGGTGACATCCCCTTGCTACAGCCTCCCATCCCATCCAGGTCATCCTGAGTTTGAAGTGGTCGTCACCAGCATTGCATGGGCGCTACAGAAAACTTGTTCTGGTTGCGAAGGGAAAGCTGACCCAGTGAGCCCCCCTCGTGCATTGTGCACGCTGATCGATCGATATGCCGGTACCGCTCATCTCTCAGGGGTATCTGTCCTCCCTCAGTAACAAGGCACCTCTTTGCCTGCGGACTACGATACATCGTACGGATCGCAGCTATGCCGCCCAGGTGCGGACAATGTGGTGGTGGGGTCGTCAGTCGAGTGAATGGCCGGTCACTTCAATGGATGAGAATCTGGAGGATCGCATCCGACGGCACCAGAAGATCATGAGGTCAAGATACTCGAGGTTTTTGAGGAGACGGTCAATGTGGGAGGGAGAGGATCACACAGACTGGCCGCGGCACATTTCAGATCGGTATTGGTCTAGCAGATCTTGTGGCTACAAGCCATCGGACACGACAAAATCTTCAGAAGCAAAGCCAACACAGGAAGAGCGCACCGTGGAAGGTTTCCACCGAGATTTTGACGCATTCAGAGCAGCTTTTGATCGGAATTTCGCAAGAGACCCTTACAGAACGCTCTTTGGGAGGCGAATGGCAAGCCACCCGTGGATTACCAATCCCTCCTGGACTGGATTCTCCTGGCTATCGCACCGGGACAATCTACATAAGGACGAGGTTGTACAGCCTAGCAAGCCAGACTCAGCGGATCATGAGAGCGCTCCTCGAGAAAACGCAAATAATGCCACGGTGACGCATTCGGAGGTATTAGAAGGGGACAAGAATGCCATTACTCCCGTTGAAGAAGACTATCAATATGACCCAATCTCAATGAGAAAGGTGCCAATCAAAAAGCCAGAGGCGGCCGCCGAGGTCGAGCCCGAGCCGAAGAAGTCTTTCCTGGAGAAATTTTTTGCAGAACACGATGCTGATATCCCTGTCAAAAAGTATAAGCCACACCAAGGATCTGGATATGGTGCGTCGACTCAAGAAGCTGAGGACTTGGGGTCTGAGGCAAGGGGCGGCAATATGCATCCCCCCTTTGACAGTGGTAGGAAGCAGGAAATGCGTGATCTCATGAAAAGAATCAAGGGCAACAACCTTGACACCACTGCCCAATTCACCGAATCACGCCCCAATCAGAAGGCTGAAGAAGACTCTGACAAGTTAACTATTCCAACAGAGGCTCAAGAATCACCCGAGCTAGATGACAGCACTCCGTTATTCTCAGGCACTGCATATGCCGACCGATTTAGCAATGAAGCCATCGGTCCAAGCAAGTTATCCAATTCGGCTGAAGCAGTAACTCAAGAGGCATCCCAGGATGTGAGTTACATTACAACGGACTCAACCCTTAAGGGCTTTATCAAACAATCCTCCAGTCGGCTTGAGCCAGCATTGGATCGTATCCAAGCAAACACCGATGGAAGAGCGGACGAGGTACCTTTCACGCTACAAACGGCCGTGGATCGCCATGCTTCTGCATTGAAGAAAGAGCTGAAGGAGGCTGAGGATGCTCCGGCTGGGCCAAAGACTCCGGACTATCTGGCGGCAAGCACAGAGGAAGATATAGACCTCCTAAGGGGCAGCGACGTACGTGCAGCTACAAGAACTGCGAGAGTGACAAAGCAAGAAGCAGAAACACTGAAGAGTGAGGCTAGGGCCAAACTTGAGGCGGACTATGCATCTCGACTAGCAGGGGGGAAAGCAGTTGATGGTCATGAGGTTGATGCGTTTGCAAGCAAGCTTACGAAAAGGGTCAATCATGTCTGGGATCATATTCGCGAATACCCACATGGCATAGTGGCGAAAACAATGAATTCTGTGAACGCTTTCAATGACAACTACAAGAAATATGTGCGACCCGAAGGCACGAAATCCTTGACCGACAAGCTTGTGTTTCAAGATCAATCATTGAGCAAGTCCCCTTCGATATACAAGAACACAGGAATGCAGACAGAATCGAAACAGTTGACTCCATCACAGGAGGTGCTGGATGCCGACAAGGAAAGGTCTGAACGGACTATCAAACTGAGAAGGGCAACAATCGGAGCGAAGGAAGAGGCAGAGGCTCGTGACGTACAATTGTCTCAATTGTCTGCTGACATTCGAGCTGCATATGAGGATGGGTATGGCACTATCAACGTCAGCCATCGGCAGCCGGAACTCACTCCTACCAAAGCTGGCACGGGGGATTCAGCACCACCTCCCAAGCCTCACCCTCTGCTGAGCGCCAGTGTCAAACCCGGGGTATCGGTTAATTCAGTTATTGACGAACACGTCGGCACCTTTGAGCCCAAACTCGCAGCGCTAGTGGATAGTGCCAAAGAAGTTCGATCTCAGCTTCGACAGCTTGATGAAGAAGTGGAGCAGATCCGACCTGCTCTCTCTGCCTGTCCACACTTGAGCACCGTTATCGACGGCACAAAAGATGTCCGGAGAGAGTTGCACGAAGCTCATTTGGCCATTCGAGCAATCGAAAGCGGGAGACCTGAAACGGTGTGGAATGCTCTGGATAAGCCTTGCCCCAACTATGGCCAGAAGAGAATCGATTGGCAGGCGGAGGAGATGTCGGCAAACAAGGCGGATCAGTCGGAGGTGGTGGGCGACGGCCATTCAACAATGCCTTTAGAAAACAAGGCATCATCCTCGGCAGTACTTCCCTCACAAGAACCGAAGAAGGTGCCCGAGCCAGTGTTCACACCTTCTGGTTCACCGGTCTGGAATGATGAACAGCCACCTTCAATTGAGAGTCTGAGAAGGGGGACGTTTGATTCAAAGTTTATCATCCTTGCTTATAATCCTTCCACAAGCAAGGTCGAGTTCTCGCCCATGAACGAGCCGGCAAAGCCAACACACAAAGCAGCCGATCCCGTTGGGATCTTGAGCAGACTCAAAAACGCTCCCGAATTCCTGAGGCACTTTGCGTTGTTGAAGAGGGCAGGCTACTCACTCTTCAACGGTAAAGAAAACATGCTCATCTTCAAGAAGAAACAGCCCGAGCATAGTTCCGGTTCATCGCCCGCACAAAGGGTGGTGGAGCCGAAGGCCGCCACTGCGACAGCCTCAACCAGTTCTGCCTCTGCTACGAAGACTCGTGCTAACGAAGAGTCGGCAATTTCAAGTGCCACGGTGCTGGAAGAAATACCAAAAGAAGTCGAACAGACCGTTGGACCGGCGGGCTCAACAGCGCGCTTCTCTCGCCCGTTAGGCGATGTAGGCCAAGTTCGGGTGAAGAGGCAAGAAGAGGTGTTTTCCGGCACCATTCGACCAAATGCAGCAGCCCAGTCATCGAGTGCTGAGGATGATAGGTTGTCGACGTCCACGCCCAAGCCTGCCTTGGGCACTTCCAACGAACAGAGAGACGGGGTTTGGAAACGGTTCACGCGTAGCTTGAAACAGACGGTCATGATCGTTGCAGCTCTCGGTGGCGGTGCCTATACTATCGGATTCATCGCTGAAGGGATGGGTGCGGAGACGCAGAAACAGAAAGGCGTTGAAGACACTCAAGCTCGCGGGCCGAGGAAGAGAATCGTGATGACAGGTCAGAGACCAGGGATATACAGCACCGAGAGCTCAAGGTAAGGCTGCATGACTATCTGCTGGTGTATACGATGGGCTATGTGTGAAGGGCCCGGCAAAGATGGTCGGCCAACAGAGTATGACATTGATATCTATATCTGGAGTCGGGGAGCAAGGCTGAGATGGAAAGGGCGTCAGGCGTCACACGATTCGGGCTTGGGCTTATTGGAACTGTATCCGTACTGGATGTATTTAGCAAGGGTTGGTCGTCGCCACTCATGACATTTTACGTTTAGCCTCCTTTTTGCTTTTTGCCCTTTGCCCATGCGTGCAGAAACAGTAACTGGACTGTATTACAGTATTTGGAGCACGTACTCTACACTCCGCGGTGTCTATGTGGATATGGATATGTACCACCCCTTGTTGATACCCATATACGTCTAAGAAGATGGCTATATTCTGGCTCTAGGAACATACATATATACACTGTGTACTTCCTTCCCCCACATAGACGGGGGCAACCCAAAGCTGAACTTTTTTCTTTCCTTTCTGAAGACCATGTCAACATCCTGATCCTGATCCTGACTCGGAGCCACCAGCCAGCCTCTATCAGTGACCTAACAACGCCGTGCTGTGCCTCCAGGAGAACAAGTAGACAATAGTAGTCCTCGACTTCATCTTGAACAAGGCCGTGGCGGTCGTGAAGCGCTCGATTCATATACTCGAGGGCGAAACCACAGCATCATGCTCGCCGTCATATATCATCACCAGGGCCGTCACGCCTCGAGTTTGGTCATGAAATTTCTTCGCATGCTGGAATTTACGACGCCGCCGACGCCAAACGCAGGCTACGCAGTACAAGTCAGCAAGAAACAGCCGGCATAGATCGAGCCGAGACAATGAATCGGCAGAGTGACTTATGACTTACAACGATACGACCCATTCTAGCAAAGGTACTCACACTCCAGTCTCTGAGGACCCGGAGATATCGTTTGCGGAATCCCAGACTTCCCTGTCTGTTGTACAAGTCTAATCCAAGCAAGTGGATTGGTGTGGATATCACCTGGACCGCCGCCGGCGCCAGGAACTGCGCCGTGTTTGTCCGGCCGGCCTCGGTACTGAGGAGGGCTGAGAATCTTGACCTAATGCGCGCAGGCAAGTTGCAGAGGTGTGGTGCAATCAGAGGAGGTAGGTTGAACGATGCGAAGATGGTAAAGCTGTCTCGGACGGCAAACAAGGCGTAGGAGAGTTTTGGAACTGCCGCCGCAGCCGCTGCGGCCGGTGAAGTGGAAGCGGAGGGCACAGGCACTCCAAACATCCTCGCAAAGCACGAGTCTTTGTACACACACATGCTCATGTTCACGAAAGACGTTGCGGCGAACTTTGTGGGCCCTGATGTGACCGTTGATGCTGGACTTGACGAAACAATCGACGAGACCGTGTCGACGGTGTTGGCTGTGGCGTAGGTGGAGAGATACAAGGAGAAAATGAGGAGGAACGGCCGAGAGAAGACAAATGTGTGTGGACGGGTGACTGCAGGCCGGAGTGATCGAAGCAGACAGGACGAGAATGTAGCACCCTTCGCGGCCTTTTCCACAATAGATCTAGTTCTCGCCGTTAGTTACGGGTGTTCCTCGTCTTGCAGGATCAGACGCAGAGGGCCCTGTCCACAGGGAAACCCGCTACGCCGTATGGTGCCTTGACAGTTGTAGGCAGTCATGTCGGGGGGTGGTGTTGATGGTGATCCCTTCTGCCAGACCACCACAGCGCTCCGTACATACCGGTCAATCACACAGATCACAGGCGCTACCACGGCCGAAGCACTCGCGGCAGATGTAAGATCAGCACCGAACCGCAGTCCCAGGTTCGTGGTATTCCATTGCGTCGCCTTCTCCGGCTCCAAATGTCCTGGCCTTACGGCGGGGACGAGGATCTGGGGTTTCCGTACAGCGGTAGCGGCTCCTGAAGTCCTCGCAGGCTCTTCGCATTGTCTGGGGTCGAGGCCGGGCATGGTGGAGGAGCTTTTTGCGGCGAGAAATGCCGCATTGGAGGAGATTTACGGGACGCGGTGATGGGAAAACCAACCCTCCCCTAGGACGACAAAGGCATGTTCGGGGTGCCGGGCTGCCCACAGGCGATGTGTCGAGCAAAGAACGGCGCAGCATTGAAAGCTGCTGTTGAAGGATTGATAAATAATTGTTCGAGTCAACTTTCAGCTTCCACTTCGGGTCATCAGCATCCGATCCGACGTCACCCACCTTGTCCTATCGACAAGGGGCGAGCACGAGACTACTGGGGTTAAACTAATTATCCATTAGACTGTTTGGCCTCCAAAAGATGAGCCAGCTACTTCGAGGAGTTTGGAGATCTTAGTATTATCGTGTTTGGTTGAGTAACGACGTATCTAACATTTTGCTGCGGAGCGAGATGGGTTTGGTTGAACGAACTGTCAACCAGAAGGCTTCCTGGGGCCTCTGATGATACAGCAGTACAAAGGTTTCATGTGGCAGAAGACGACGCCCAAAGACTGTCCATTACAGCCTCCTCTTCACCATATCTGGGTAGGTTACAGTTCTTTATTCGCTTTGGCTACTGCTCTAGCATCGGCCTGCATTGCCGCTTCTCTGCCTGTAGAATGTTTATCGCCAACAGCCTTCTCACCACCAACGGCGCGGAAGGCATGGTAGAAGGTCCATTCGACAGCCTCCTCGACAGGCTTATCGAACAAGTATGGAAGCGAGGGCACTGCTGCCAGACCGAGCTGCGATCGTGTTAGTTCGGTACACCAGACCTAAAATGCGAGACTTAGCCTACCCCAATCGGACCCCACGTCCTGATGGTTGTGTTCTTTGCATTCTTCAGAGCCTTTCCGGAGTACTTTACTATACTGTGTATAGTGAATGCCGGCAATCCCATGGATGCTATGCTCTGAAATACAGCTCGCTGGACCATAACACTCCGGTAATCTTCGATGGCAGGTATCTCGACTGGTGTGGTCTGTGCTAGAGACTGGTCTTTCTCTGTAGAGTCTTTCTGGGTGGCATTGTGAAACTCTTCTGCCTTGGGAGCTAGAAGCCTCTGATTTCTCTTGTACGCTTTCCAGCCTTCATTGCCGACATCGCCAAGTATGTATGCCCATGACACAGCGTATGCGCCTCGAACGAGGACGGGATGGGCGACAGGGCGAAAAGACTCGCCGATGTCTGATGTGTACGCGACATAACGGTGGGCGCTCAGCATAATGGTCCGCAGGCGGTTTGCGTAGGCAGCATATCGTACGTTGGATTCGGTAGTATCTGGCCCCGCGCCTTCGTAGACGTTGTCCCAAGAGTCATCTTGCTTGTCGACGAGCTTTTGCAGGTCATCGGGTAACTTCTCTCGTAAAGGGACGGTGTTGGGGTGAGGATCGTTCTGGTCTTTGCCGGCCATCTTGCAGCTGGAAGGAGAGCAATGTCAGACAAGACAGGTATGAAGCTACCTGCCGCTTTTTTATACACACAGCCACATCTGAGTCGTGCGGCAACAAGGGGCGCAGCTCCGCCTTTAATGCTTGAATCCGGAGGCCATCGGGAAGTGTATTGGGGGCGCCCAGGGCCTAAGGAGCCCAAGAGCAGCCTGACGCACCGCAATTGCCCCCCAAAGCGTGTGCATTGAAGCTCTTCTTGATCCACCGTAGATACCAGCCCATCCCTCTTTGGGACTAGCAGGTTGAGCTCAAGCTGCGACGTTCAAATCGCAGGACGGAACATACAAAATACTCTTTTCCTGCAGCCAACGCCCACGTCCTCCATCCTACCATTCGACACTTCATATCCTGTCAAATCCGTCAAGATGGTCGCCATGTATACCGTTGCCGGCCGCCAGATCGGTTCGCACTATGTACGTTGGCCCGGAGCAGCCGTTCCAACGTGTTACCTTCCCGTTCAATCCTGGCACGATTCTCCTTCGACGAACTGACGATGTATAGCTGGCTATTGCCACCCTCGGCGCAACTTTCGGCCTTCCCTGGCTATTGACAAGAGGTGGTTCATCCAAGAAATCAACCACGCCCCCCATCAACGCTTCAAGCAAGGATGAGGAGAAGTTTATTCAGTAAGGACCGCTCCGGCAGAACCAACTCCCGCAAACAAGCCTGACCCCGTCCCAGAGAGTTTTTGCAGTCGGTTGAGCAAGAAGACAAGGCGAGCAAGATTTCCGGCAAGGAGGCTCATTAAACAAGGCCCAAGAATCACTTCAGTATGGCGAGATCACAGTCAGAGAGATTCGCGTCTTGTACATAGGCTAGATGGATGAAAAAAAGAGCTACAACAATGTTGCTTCCTGCATTGGAAACGTAACTCTTCCAACTTACTGCCGTGGTCATGGATTCAACTCAAACACTGCCCCGTCCTCAGTCGGTCGTCCCATCTTCACCCTTGCGAAGCCTTGCTTCAAGTCCATCACGATGGAGAACAGCGTTGCGCTGGTACTTTTCTCACCCAGAGCTCGGCAGATGGCAGCTGGATAGTTCTTTTCGTCCTTCAAGATCTCACCGAGGTTCTGTACAGACGGTTTGTTGACCCCCCTGATCAGTTCTTGGATGCGTTCCAGTCTGAAAGGAGAGTCCTGGACGAACAGTGTCCCCTCTACCTTGTGCTGTTTGACCAGGTGATTTGAATGAGTGCAGATCCCGTTCTGGTCCATAGGTATTTCCACGATATCATGAGCCGTACATTCGAATCCTGTGCCACCCGTGGACGCATCGGCGATGGTGATGTGACAGGCTGACGCCACCCCTATCTGTCGAAGAGTGTTTGCGGCGGCTTCTCTGGAGGTGCTGTTAAGCACGGTCCTGAGGGCAAGATGACATGGGAGTTTGCTGTAGGAGACACCCAGTGCCTGGATGGCGTTCAGTGTAACCCCGACACCAGCCGAATTCAGGCCAATCTTCCCAATGATGCCGCCTTCGGTCATCATGTGTATCCTCGGCTTGGGGGCTTGCTCGATCCAGAGTGAGATTATGTTGGGACTTTGTTCGAACCTCCAGTCCCAATTCTGGGCCAGGAAACTGGCGTCTGATGTCTTCCAAGCCAATGCGGTACAGCCATCACTCAACATGCCAAATGCGATTTCGGTGCGAACATTGAGGGCGACTATTGACTCCAGATCCAGGCCGGCTCCATCAGCCACCCCTTTCATTTCCTCAACAAATTCGGGATATGAGGTTTCCAGCCAAGGGAGGAAGCGCCGTGCTACGTCGCGCACCTGAAGCCATGAGAGTTTGGTGCGGTCCTCGAAAAACTGGGTATAGAAAGCAATGCTTCCATGGACCTCGGTTTTGGCGGCTTGCCCGTGCTGTTGGCCTATCTAGATAGTGTTCAGAGGGATGGATATTCACATGGATGGACTGTCTTACTTCATATGGCGTGCCTGAACACCTAACGTGCTTCATCCTGACCGGCCGTAACTATGTATAGGACACAGTCTGTACGGGAAGGAGCCATGCTCGCAAGATGAAGCGATCTCAATTATTAATTCCCGGCTGCTGAGGCCCAGGAACTCCAAGATGCGGAGTTGAGCGGGATTGGGAGGCCCCTAAGCCCCTAAGCCCTTAGGCCTTACGAGCCAGTCCCATAATCTTCTGTGCTCCCTGAGATAGCGGAGTGATAATACTGCGGGAGGACGCATGAATCGTAAACACAGGCAAGCTGTTTGTACAGAGGACCAGATTGGAACGGTGATGTGTATAGTTAACGTGGCCGTTCCAAGAGCCGATCAATCATCGAGGTATCTATAGCAGCGGCGTAGGATAAGGCAGGCGCTGTCGACAGTCATGCTGCGCAGTTGCTGTGCCTAAAAGGAGCCTTATAGGTAGTTATGCCTTAATTAGGCCTTCAGCTCCAACCACTTCGTCTCACCAACCAACCTGGCACTTCTCTTGCTGCTCATCATCATCACAACAACTCTGTGTAGGTAGATACATAGCTTCTGTGGGGGCCATACCGTCCATTCCTCACTCTAGGGCTCTCAGGTCTCCGTCGCTAGCCAGCAGATGCTCTTCCGACAAAGCAACGTCCCTGGTGCCCAGCTGTGAAAAGGGCCAACCCGATGCGAGCACCGTTTCCTCTGTCCTTACGCATTGGCACCGACATTGTAGCCACAAGTCGAATCTTATCCCCCTTGCAACCGGATTACAAGCGACTCTCTAGACTAGCTGCCCGCTTTCTGCACCCTAGAGAGCTCGATGATCTGAATCACCGGTTTCCCAACTGGAAGGACGCACAATCACACGATGGGCTAAAGAGACAACAGCTTGCCGCGTGGCTTGCCGGTCGCTGGGCTGCCAAAGAAGCGGCCAAAAAAGCCTGGGATGCCACACTGCTTGGATTCCGGGATCTGAGGGTCGAGCCCGAAACCGGAGGGAGGGTGCAAGTCATCTGCGACACCCGTCTTGCGCGCGACCCTCCACCAATCAATCGAATCACTGAGCAGGCAGCACAGTTGAGCATCAGTCACGACGGTGATTATACCATCGCAATGGTAATGGCGACACCTCTTCATCCCGACATTTCGGCCGATCTCGCTTTTAGGAAGTCCGCAGCCGAGGCGAGATTGGTAGATAAGCAGGCTTGATCCTCTGTCGAAATTCAAAGTGATGCCACCGACCAGAGGTACCAGCGCCTTGAAGCAAGCTACCAGGTAATACGACGATCACCCATTTCTGCCCACCATGGCTCCCAAATTTGATGATAAACTCAGGTTTGAGCAAGATCCACGATGGAGTGCCGTCGACGCCTTCGCTGCAACCCATCTACTTTCGCCCTCGCGGAACAAATACCATGAGGCTCTTGAGTTTGCGTATTCCAATTCGCTTGCCAAAGGGCTCCCTGACATCGCGTCGTACCCAGCTCAGGGCAAGCTCTTGTCCATTCAAGTCCAGATCACGCGAGCAAAGAACATATTGGAAGTCGGGACGCTAGGAGGCTACTCCGCCATATGGTTGGCATCTGGAGCCGGCGAAGATGTCCGAGTAACCACTGTGGAAGTTGATCCGAAGCACAAACAAGTAGCCGAAGAAAACATAGCCCATGCTGGGCTCTCCAGCCAAATCAGCGTGTTGCTGGGTTCTGGGCTGGAAGTCCTACCTGAACTGGTCAAAGAGGTCAAGGCTGGCAAGCGCGAACCATTTGATTTTGTCTTCATCGATGCAGACAAGGAGAACAACCTGGCGTATTTTGAGCTGGCTCTGCAGATAACAAAGCCGAAAACCTGCATCTACGTCGACAATGTTGTGCGTCAGGGCAAGCTTGCTGACGAGGCTGCCGCACAACAAGACCCCCGTGTTGCTGGCACACGGAAACTGGTAGAGGCAGTCGGAAGCAATGAAAAGGTGGACGCTGTGGTCATTCAGACTGTCTCGGAGAAGAACTACGACGGCTTCCTGCTGGCAGTCGTCAAATAGGACAGGTGCTGCTAAGGGATTTATAGCCGATGAATGTTGAGAGGGCGCTGCTACAAAACCAAACCCAGGAAGACGTCAATCCTCATGAGGTCTTCCTCTACCTCCTTCACTCCTCGGCCTTGTCCAAACCCTCTCGATCTACGTCCGGCAGATCTGGATTGACCCGGATATGGGTGGGCACGGATGAAACGAAGCCAACAAATTACGCACTGTGCCTTTACGATATCTGGAGGTTCATGGTTGAGTGATACAGAGGAGGATGAATGACTCGGGATTGACTCGGGAGGCTCATCGTATCGGCGGTCAACCGAGTCTGACTATTTTGATATTCATCTACATATCTTGAAAGGACCGCGCCCACCTTACCAAGAGGCTCTGGCGAGGTTGAATTGAATCAGAGTGAGATTCTCAAAGTTTCATGCTTCACCACTCCTTATCCAAGTCCGTCACCGTGTTCGGCTTATGCGCCACCTTCTTATTGTTCTGGTCTGTATACACGACTGCGGGAGCATGGCGGGCGCCTTTGGCATCGAGGCTGCGCGCTTGATCTTCATCGGTCACGATCTGCTCGACTTTGCCCTCATGTTTGCCTCCACGGTACTAATGATAGTAGCCAATACCTTTGTCAGCAGGCGTTTTGCACAAAATATAGGTACCTTCGTCCCAAACCCCTAATCGTATCCTCCCAGCAGACTTGTCTCGAGCGCGTTTATAGAGGCTGCCCACTTACCGGTGTGCTGACTGTATCGCCCTGTTCGATTGTTGCACCGCCTTTGGATTTGAGATCGGACATGGTGACTTCTCAGTGTCAAGGAGTGGAGGTTGAATACCTAGTAGTATGTGCAGGCTTATCAGACTTGGTCGAGCGAGGTCTTGATGGGCACTACCGGCTAAATGGACAAGGTATTGTAAGATATCTTGACGACAGTCTCGGAGGATCAGTTCGATGGAGGAGAAGTTGGTGGGCGTCGCGCGACATCCCTGCTCTGGGTATCTGGGCATCGTATGTACGTCACAATACAGGATGATCTGTGATCCGAGTCGTACCCTGTAGGTACCAGACCAGGCACCTACCAGGTGTGGTTTAATACCTACCTTCCTACCTTAGGGAGGGTATATGTATCTGACACCCAGTCCAGGCTTGTACTGACCAGCTTGGGTGCTATCCTGCCGTTTCAACGAACCATGCTGTCGTATTTAGGACGCCTGCTTTCGTGCTTCCACGGCTGTTAGGTAGATACCTAGTACCTTGGGTAATGAACAGTACACTGTCATAGTGCAGGGGAGTTCTCAGGTATTGGACGGAGTGTACGAGTACAGTATGCACTGTTCAATAATGGTGACCGCCAATACGTCAGGCTTAGGAGGCTCCCCGGTCCAGGCGAATAATGTGTTGATTTGATTGGCGGAATGATGTCCCTGCCGCATCATCGCCTCTGATGTTCTCTTTGCCTCACTGGCACCGATTCTCACCGGAGCACAGCCTGTAATTGTATAACCGTATACTTTCATCTACCCTGAAATGACGAGAATCTTCACTGCCACTGTCACCGCAGCCGGAGATGAGATCACACATCCCCTGGGTGACGTCACTCACCTTTCTCTACCACGACCGACTCTTCTCGACTTCATCTCGACTTCAAGTCACAGCGAGAACTCGTTGTATTAATTGTTCGCACACTTTCTTCACTTCAATCAACTACTGATTCCAGCGGAGTACGACTGACTTGATTGAATCGAACGTCAAACACGACCGAAGGAACCACAACGAACAGACCAGAACCACGTTTCACCCAGAGCCCCTGTCCCCGAGATGGCATCAAGGAACGCAGACTCAGCCACCAACGCCCAAGGCGAGTTCACACCTCACAAGCCAAGATCTGAGCCTCTCGAAACTGGTGGTGTAAGTACACACCCATGTCACCCGGACCTTTTGTCTTCTCTTCCCGAGAACAACAGTCCAAACTAATGCTCTTCCTCTTGCAGCACCAAGTCGGTGTCAAGTCCACCCCGGCCGACTTCGCCCCAGAGTTCTCAGCCCAGACGCTTCCAGCCGGCTCAGCGCCTCCAGCGTCGACATACACGCCAAATCCGGTGTCTGAAGTACCAGGCCAAGCAAATAACGATGACGTCCTCCGCAGTCACGGAAAGGAAGGTGTTCGAACGGACCCTCTAAGCACACTGCCTGGAGCGACCTCGGCCGACGTGCACCAAGGACTAGGACATCCAGGCCAGGGCCAGACATCGACTGAGATCCGCCATGAAGGCCAACACACCCGCAAGAAACAGACCTCCGGCCTTGAAGGTGTCGGTGCCACAGCTGGCGGGGGCCTGCTGTCGGAGGGGGACCATCCCAGAGGCCCCTTACCTGAACATAATGCCACTCTTGCCGGTGCCGAGTCGAAGCAGCCTGTGAGTGCTGTCGAACTTGCCGCCGAGGGCGACAGCGCCAGGAAGTAACAATACGACCGCTCTGAGGGCAGTATTGAGGTGGAGACACAGACACAGACCGCAAGCTTACACGAGTTAAGTGTCTATCTCTCCAGTGGCTGTCGAGTAGTCATGGGTCATTTGAGACAATGGAAAAATGGCGTAGGAGATCAAGGCTAGGTGGAACATCACACTGGCTGGCTTGCATGGAACGCTCTGAGTATCTTCGAGGTACCAGGAGATGAAGGCATTCCATGGGCATTTTATTCACGGAGGTGTTCCTCACGCAAGACTCTTGGCTTGTCGTCGAATAGACACCACACAAAAGGCAATAATATGACCTTGACCACATGCGATTCACTCTGAGTGTGATCTGAGCATTTCTGTACCAAATCGAGGAAGCTGTATAGGCCTGTCCTCCTGAGGACGCGACACAGCCTACTCGATGACGGGCCTTTCGTCCCCAGCCGCTGCTTTTACAGCCCCATTAGCCGCGCCATTTGCTTCGACCCTTATGGCCTTGATACTCTCCACTCCTCCAGCCAATTTGACCCTGTCTTCGTAGGCGTCGACCTCGACGCCCCTGATCAGGGCATGACTAACGCCTTCGAGTCCGGCCACAAATACGCACAGCACACTCCCAATCACGAAGTGGCTGATGGTTGTGCCAATGTCCAGCCAGCTGCCCTCGTCCTTGACCATCCAGAAAAAGTTCAGCGTCATGACATCGCTCACCGCCATGACTGTCATGAACAGCGCCGACGATTGAAGACCGAGTCGGCGGTTGAGGATCCCCAAGGCTGCTGAGATGATCGCAAAGGGAACTAGCAGCTTGTATAAAAGTAGGGCTCCCTGGGAAAAGGGATCGAAGATCGGGATCAGCCTATACACCGCATCTAGACTGAAGCTAGATACCGACGCAATGTTGCCCGTCGAGAAGAACCCTGACTGGAGGAAGAACAGAAAGAACAGGGCGCGTCGGAGATCCGGTAGCGCCAACGTCCGAAAAGTCGTCTCGGGATGAAGGTTGGTCGATTGGGTTGATGTCGATGTGATCGTCACCCCATTTGCGTGTGCCGTAGTGGGAGAAAGATCAGATGGTACCCCCGATGTGGCGTGGACCTGGATAGCATGTTCCAAGCGGACCCAGGCAAGCAAAGTAAAGCAGAATGCAACGTAGAAGAGACCTTCGTAAGAGATTGTCAAGAGGATAAAAGAAGGCGAGAATGTGAGGAAGATGATGACCAAGCGGTGGAGGTAATGCTCGTTCGGTGCGATCCGGTGGACAAAAGGGAGAACGAGGGAGGCCACAAGCACAGACCAGCCAATGACTTGATTGCCCAGGGGGAGCCCCTTCTTTGCCTGAATAGACGCAATGCTTGAACGCGTGACAATGATTGTGAGCAAGATGATGCCAACCTGGACGCCCATAAGGATTCGAGAGACAGCATTGGGTTGAGCATGGGTAGTTTTAGATTTCGACCGGGCCGTGATGTGGTCCTCGAGATACAGGTAGACGAGACCAGCTCCGAACATGAGAAGTCCGCCAGCGCTAATGGTGTTGGCGTCTTCGACCTTGACCACTGGCAGAAGGGTAAAAGTGCTCAGCACCAGGCAGCCAGCCGCCCAGGCAAGCACGAGCATCTTGTTCGTTCCAACAAGTTCCAGTCCGTAAAACAGAGGGGAGAAGGCACCCAGAACATAGCACACGGTAAATACAGTGCGATGGAAGTATGATTGGACCTGAACAAGTAAGCAAACACATTCACGATCATGTTAATCGAGGCTCCAGACTTACCAAAGCTTCCACAACTCCCAAAAACAGAAATGCCTGGATGGCAAGAACTAGCCAATCCGAAGGTTGCTTGACATGGCCAAATAAAACTCTGAACCCAGAGACCAACGCCTTCCTCCGGGCGAACACCTCCTCCCAGAAAAAAACGGGGAAGAATGCATACGCGTAGTATGTCAAGGGTGACTTTTCAAAAATGAAAAAAGAGTACAATGCAATCAAAACGGATGAGAATACCACGGTCGACCCGGTGGTTCTCTCGTCTGGGACTGCCCCATGGAGGACGTGAAGGTCGATAACCGTTGTGACAGCAAAGGTGATCCAGCCCAGGTATCCCACCGTGATAAGAGCTCGAAGGAAAAGCCAGTCATATGTCTGCAGATACCTTAACCCCTGAAGAGTGTGATGGAACAGATCCAAGGACAAATCGATGGCATGTTCGTGCTGACTGTTCTGAATCGCAGTTTCAATGGCAGAGATCCGCTCAGCAACGGAGCTGTTGGCTTTGGAGAAGGGCGGATATGGCTGATAGTGCAGTGAGGTCGATTGCTTCTGCTCTTCCTTGACATTGTACATCTCTAGAACTTCCTTGACGTTGACAAGTGTTGCACTAGCTTTCTCTTGGGTAGTAGCTGCAAGATAAGACAATGGTAGTCTCCCAACCGAATTGACTGGAAATTCTAGCCCGGCCAGATAGGCCATCAGAGCGGCGACATCGGCTTGATCGACATCATGCCGTCGAATGTGATCCAGGCCCCAGTCCGAAGAATACCCATCCTCATGGCCTGGAGCTCTTGAATCAGGATAGACCTCGGGTCGGGCAACACCAGCACCCCAGGCAATCAAGGGAGTCCTCGTATTGTCAGGATGACCGTCCCCGTGGCTTCCCCAGTCACTCATCCCGTGGTCAGCTGTAAACACGTACGATGTCTCCCCATCAGAATAAAAATTGTCAATCAGATTTGTAATCTCTTCAACTCCCTTGTCCACAACCTTGATGTTATGCAAATACTCTTTTGAATAGGGTCGGTAAGAATGGCCAGTCGTGTCCAGACCAAGCAGATGCAGAAAAAAGACGATCTTGTCCTCTCGTAGCAGAGTGTTTAAAGTCGAATTTGTGCTGGCAGAATGGAACAGTGCCTTGACATTGTCGAACACCCAGGTGTCCAGCTTCGTCGCGTCTTGTGTGAAGTCCTCAAACTCTTCGCCATACTGATCTGCGTCCACACGACCCGGTACCGCTCCTTCCTTGAACATTGGCAGGATGTCAGGACTGCCCCAACTCCACGTATGGCGACTGCGGTTGAAGACACTGTCGAAATCCACCGGGTTCAGTTTCCAGCCAGTCGTAACCGCCGAGACGTCTTCATACAGGCCGGCTATGAGGGCGACATGACCAGGCCGTGACTCTGTGGGTACCCGGGTATGCGAAACCCCAAAGGTACCGTGCTCGAGCACTCGGGATCGCAGGAAAGGAGCGAGGGGTCGAGGGGTCAAATCGGCGTTGGCAGGGTCCGCAGGCGACGGGTCTGGGAAGAATTGGAACGCTTTGTCCGCGCGCAGTCCGTCACCGACAAATAATACAAGTCTCCTTGACGGTGGACGGGCCTGTTCGACTTTGTACGGTTTCATGCCATGGACTATGGGGCTGACGAAGTAAATATCGAAGATGGAATAAACATAGACCAGGTGAAAGATGACGGCGAGGGCAAGGAAGCCACCCCGTCCTAGCCTTGCCATACTTGCCCAGTATTAGTTGAAAGAGTGACTTGGGTCGGACAATCCCATCGTACCGTTCGCATATGTATTAGAGGACAATACCTCCTGTCGCTACAACCCCCGACCAGTGTCGGGGTTCAGGAGTCCCCGATCCCTGAAAGGGCAAGTGCGCCGAGTCGCGTCGTCCTGCCCACCTGCAAGTTCTCCACTGCGCGAAAGTGTCAGAGCCTTGTGGCCTTGTGGTGGCCCATTGGAGTCAATACGAGAACACTAGGAAGAAAGACCACTGGATCAGTGGCGTAGGACGTTCAGAAGCATCTATTCATCCTCAAGCAAGAAGTTTAACCAGAACTTGAGCCCTTCAACTCCCTCCTCTCGACACAGCGCCCCTCTCTCCTCCGCCATCTCGAGCTCCTCGGTGGCGACCCCAAGGCTCCAACCAAATCGTGCGGCTGCCTGTTGCGCCGTAACTCCAAAGCCATAGGTAGCCCATTCCCAAGTTGGCGTTTCGTCAACCTCAGCCACCCTCAAGGAGTTCAGCCACACTTTGATCTGGCTTACTGTCTTCTCGTCACTTGCGTCGCGTCGTTGCACGACTAGGAGACCACTCTTGAACCTTCGCAGCTTGACCGGAAGCCCAAGCTTTTCCCATGTTTCGGCGGCTTTGCGAAAATCTGTAGGGCTAACCAATTCGACCCCATTTTGACTCCTGTTGAACATCGCCCATAGGTCAACGAGGCTCATGGTGCCCCCTTGGCGTCGGAGGATTCCTCGTCGATCGTCTGTAGCATATTCAGCCAGATTTCGTGCAAGCTCAGAGATGTAGAGCGAAGTTGAACTGTCTCCGAGCACATCTTTTGTTGTAACCATCCCTAGTGCAGCCGCTGATTGAGAAAGCACAACATCAGAAGAGGGGCCCGAGAAGCCTAAGCCTGAATTCGATTCTACTGCGAACCTCTCAGCGAGCGCGACAACGTCTTTTGCCGAAGCCATCAAGGCCTCCAGGTCTGCGAATGCATTCCCTAAAACTGTCTCGTTGATCTTCCGAGTTTGCAGGCCACGTTGTTCCAGCCCAGCAATCCCGACAGACACCGGTCGTGATACAGACGCTGGTGTAATGTTTGCCATATCAAGGGGGGTTGGCGGATGGTCAACACCTCCTCGCGGGATGGGCGGGGCGTTTTGTAGCAGCCACTTCCGCTGTATCATTGCATTCTTTAACCGGTCATAGAAGATTCTATCGCCGCCATTCCGGAAAGAGAACTTCACGCTGGGAGGATCCCCCCCTTCCTCCAAAGTGAGGCCGGATATTTCGGGTCCTGGAGATCCAGCTCGTGCGAGTGAGTCCTCAAATTCCACTCTCTGGAGAAGGTTCGGCGTGGGAAGTGGCGCAGAACACATTTCACAGATACGCATCCCTGGATAATTGTGAAATGTACAACGAGGACAAGGGATGGTATCCGAGGTATTGCTATCGTCGTAGGACTGGTGTAGCCCAGTTGCGGAGTCTGGCACTGATCCCGCCCCGGATGAGGGCAAGCTCTCCGGTAAGTGCTTAGCATTTGCAGCAATGGCCGCCTTGAGGACAGTAGCAAAAGGGGGCTTGATACCACAAGCAAGGCAGGGCGGCAGTGGGAAGGCCTCCGTGGCAATTGTAGGGTCGAAATTAGACGGCACGGGATTGGAAAAAGAGCAGATGGGACAAACCCAAGTCCCAATGACTACAGGCAGATCTGCTGGTGAGACTGCCGACGGTCGGAACGGGCTGCTCGAGCGAGAAGAAGGAGAGGACGCGGAGGTCACCCTTTGAAATGCTGGAGACTGAGGAACAGCTGACTTGCTGACAGAGCCGAAGCCACGCTTGATCGGCTTAGGGTACAATGTTATTTTGGCCGATGATTTCAGGAAGCCTGGCTGAATCGACTGGGTTAATTGGGATTTGACTATGTGAGGGGCAAAATACCTGATGTTCATGACGCTCGACGTCTTTGAGGTCAATGGCCCACGAGTTGGCTCGTGGATCGGCATCATCAACATAACAAGCTCGGTGAGAGGTCAAGTAGGCATGACCTTTTTGGCAGGAGGCGATCTTGTATTTCCTAGCAAGCAGTGAGATTCTGCCTGATAAAAAAGAATGATAGAAGCCAATGCTGACCCTTCGTAAAGGCCCACCCCGTCTTGAACCACGAGCAGTGTCTCATCTTGGGAGAGGGTTGGGCGGCAGCCAGCAGTTAAATCTGGCTTTTTGAGGAACATCCGGCCTTTGGTGGAGGCTGCATATCATCTTCGAGCAGAGATCAGGATACAGCTAAGAATATTTCCTACTGTACTAGGATTGCAGATAGCCCGACATGGTCGATGATGAGTGGGACATGTCCAGAAGGACAATGTGGTATGGTATGTGGTTGACCATTTGGCGCTTGGGTGGCAGATGTTTGTCTCCGTATCCATATACCGCTGCTACTACTACGGCGGATCTTATGGTCATTTTGTAACCGATGGGATATAACCAAAAAATCGCTCACGTGACTAGAGTAGCTATTTCTTGGCTCGGCTTTTCCTGGAATCGTCTGTTAACCGCGCCTCAGCGATGCGTAGCACACACACACCATCTTTCCTGTGCTCTGTCCTGTCTTCTCAACTTCACAACGACTCCTTTTGCAAGCGCCGTCATGTATTCAAGTTCTTCGGCTCCCGGCCACCCTCCGTGGCAGGCTCAATCGTCTTACTCGTCCAACCAGAATGCTTACATACAAGTTCCAGCCCGTCAAACGTTTGGTGCGCAACCGCCTCTTCCTCCACCGCCGACCTACTTTCCGCCTCAGCATTACATGGCATCGCCGCCTACAAACACTCCTCCGCCGCCATTGGCCCCCCCTGCTAAGAAGAAGATGAACTGGTCTCCGGATGTTCGTGACTACGTCAACCGATCATTTGCCCAGACCACGGCACTTCCGGGAATCACGAAGGAGCATATTGAAGCAAAGCTCAAAGAAATAATCACGGAGGCCACACAAAGCGGGAGACTCGACACAATTAATTGGAAAGAGCTGCCACTCCCCCAGCAGCTGATCCAGGAGGACCGAAACCGTGCTCTTCTTGCCCCTGTACCCCCTCCATATTATGTTCCCGCTGTCCCTGCCTCGGCTCCGTCTACGACCACATATCAGCCTCACCCTGACGCTCCCCGTAAGCGTAAATCCACCGAGCTTTCCAAAGAGGCCGGAGATGCCACGGCTCCACCACCTTGGAGAACAAGTGCGCAGTCATCTGGACCACTGGCAGACCGAGTTTCCTTCGCCCCGTCTGATAAACGGCCCAAGCTCGACATGACCACATCCGTAAGTAAATCAAGTGCAAGCCTGGAATCCCGCAGACGCCGGTTTGAGGACTCACGTGCCGGATCCAATTCCCCACGTACACAAGAATCATCACGAGGAGCTTCACCAGAGGCGAAGGTGACCGGACCGATCGTGGGCCGCTGCCAAAAGCTTGAGAAGAATTATTTCAGATTGACCTCGGCACCCAATCCCGACGATGTTCGGCCCCTGGAGGTCTTACGCAAGACGCTGGAACTGCTCAAAAAGAAGTGGCGCAGTGACGGCAATTATGTCTATATTTGCGACCAGTTCAAGTCATTACGGCAAGATTTGACCGTGCAACATATCAAGAACGAATTCACCACAAGCGTTTACGAATATCATGCTCGAATCGCGTTAGAAAGGGGTGACCTGGGTGAGTATAACCAATGCCAGACACAGCTTCGGGAGCTGTACAAGCAGAATCTTGGTGGTCACCCTGTGGAATTCAAGGCATATCGTATCCTCTATTTTATCCACACATGCAACCAGACTGACATGAATGATGTGCTCTCTGATCTAACCCCCGCAGACAAGAAGGAACCCGCGATCAAACATGCCCTGGAGGTGCGCTCTGCCCTTGCTCTTGGGAACTACCACAAATTCTTCAAGTTATATCTTACTGTCCCGGACATGGGAGCGTACTTGATGGATATGTTTGTAGAACGCGAGAGATTAGCAGCACTAGCGTGTTTGTGCAAAGCGTGGGTTCGCCGGTTTTACCCCATGCGAGGTCTGTAGCTAATGTTGAACAGGTATAAACCCGATGTCCGATTGCGTTTTGTCACCGAAGAACTCGGGTTTGAATCGGATGAAGAAGCCTGCCAATTCCTTCTCGATCATGCACCCGAAGACTCGTCGCATCTTCTTGAAGAACGCGAAGGCGACGTTCGCTTTCTAACCGGCAAGGTCGGATCGATCTTCCAAAATGCGAAAACAAGAGCCTTCGGGCTGGTCGACATCAAGGGCCAGATTTGAGATATCCCATTCCACTGCTTTGCTCCGTTCCTTGGCCGCCCCGAAACCCCTTATTTCTGTGGATCACCCAGGCGGTAATGGCCCTGCTCCAACATTTACTTCTGGTCCTCTTTTCATCGAGTTATTTCAGCGTTTTGGACATTTTCTTCTGCATCACCGATGGTCGACGAAATGTGTTATTTCAGCCGCGACGATCCAAGGCACTGTGGGAGTGGAAAGTGCAATCTCAATCTCTCATGGCGCGCATAGCATACCGAAAGTGGAAAGCAACCGTGTGCTGGATCTGGGAAAACACTCAAAAGATCTACGGGTGTCAGCCCGGCGATCTTTGTACGTAGCGCAGGAGTTCAAGGTTCAAGGAGACGGATGAGTCGGGACACTTGGCTCTGGAAGTACATAGCTGCCATGGAAGAATGTACAGTTTCCAGGGTAGAGATTTTCCATGACCATGGGTGCCAGCAAGACCTACAGTACCTGGTATTCCCTCCGGAGCCGATCTTTTATCAATTCGACCTGTGTCAAGGACTGTCACTGTGCGACCATTATTTCTTGACTCTGGTCGGTGCCTTGTTGATTTTGCATTCAGCCGAATTGGAGCTGCAGTTGTGTCAATCATAGAGCTGTCTGAACAATTGAGATGAGGAAGCGAAGGATGGATCAGACGTGGCGCCTAAGCTAATGAACCAAAGGTCTTGCAACAGCTGGTCCTGCAACAACCCTATCCAATCAGTCTAGTATTCTACCGAGAGCAATCTTGTGGTGAGTCGGGACTGTAGCGAACGGCACAGACAGTCATTTGAGAGCATCGTTTCGTCGAGGCCATAGCGTGATGATAATACTGCAGTAGCATTGTGGGGAGAATGAGTGTGAAACTCAGCCTGCATGTGTTTCATTTTGGCAGGCACCTAGCAGGGATGCCCAGAAGGCTGACCGGATGCATGAGGTTGGACGACAGATTGTCAGATCCACGCCCAATGTCGGATGCGGCCGGAATTTGTCGGTCGCCTGTTTAAAAGAAGGCTGCGCATGGAACGACGTACTAGGTAGCACGCTTCTTCCGTCGGGTGGCTCGAGCACATCGCGTTGTTGTGAAAGAGATCTCGGTAAACAAAGACTGACGCGCGACCAAGGTGAAAATGGAGGGAGGGGTTCGACCGCACACGGGGATGGAGGATGGAGTACCGAGTAGCCAGCACAAAGCTAGGTCGGAGCTGGCCGTCATGGACCTAGTCAGAGGCACAGACGGGTCAATAAGCGAGAGTTTATGGTCTGTGGTGCCAGCCTACCTCCTCCTACCTACCCAGGACGTAGGATGTGCAGTCGGGCTTCAGAAGATGATGGGATGGAAGGCTGTGGATATCAGGTACAAGTATCCGTACGTACCTAGCAATATTAGGGAGCACCAGTAGTTGCAGTACGGAGTGTGCAGTAATGGCCTACCAGGTATTAAATGAGGGACAACTCCTTGTTCACTGCTTGGGGGCCGTCAGTATTTGGTTGCAGGCTGCTGCACCTTCAGCCAGTAATTAGTCGATCTTGGGTTCGACCCCAGAATCCCTGTCCTTGTCACTTTGTGCCCTCTTCCTTTGCCGCCGCCCTTGTCCCAGTTCCTTGAGACACACGTTTTGTCTACAATCTCCCTCCTCTGTCGACCGAAAACGGAGTGTACGCCCTGGACGCCGTCCTTAATCTATCGCCGTGACGCGAAACAGCGTCCTCCGAGAGGTCCTTTCGGATCGGAATTGGCCAGCGCCGGGCAAGCTATCGAGCAGTCTTGTTTCATCCTGCGGCTGCATATGCGCCCCATCTAGAACCAACAAAAAACCTCCTGCGTCGAAGTTCGCTCATGCCACTGCGGGGCTCATCAAATGCGACAATGAAGGTATGTCCACTCCTGTCTTTCGCATGTTCGTGTTCGCATGCGCATACGGACTCTATGAAAGGAATGGTTGGTGTCTTACGCAGTCGATCTATCTAGGCCATTCGCCGATCTCTCAAGGGCGACAAGGAGCCCAAGCATGCCCCGAGCCTGTCGATTACGCCAAAGACGATCCAGGCCCTCCCGCCCAAGAAAGTCATCAAGGCCCTTTACGACTACCGGCCGCAGAACGGGAATGGACAAGAGCTGGCCTTTCACAAGGGGGATTTCTTTCACGTCCTGAGTCGGGAAGATGATACCGAGTGGTACGAGGCGTGCAATCCGCTCATCCCATCTGCTAGAGGTCTCGTGCCCGTCGCATTCTTCGAAGTCGTGGGCAAACAACAGCGACAAAGCGGAAATTCCCTTTCGTCGCCTGGGGAGAAACCAGACGGCCACGATTCCGGATTCTCCGAGCAAGGCTCGACCAACTCTGGCCACACACGGTCCGAGTCAACCGCCACCACTAGACCCGCTGCGCATCAGAGAGGAGCTAGTATGACGGCAAGGAGTCCTGGGGCCATGGTGTATGGGGTGGTACTGTATGATTTCAACGCCGAGAGGGCAGACGAGCTTGACGCCAAAGCCGGAGAAGCAATCATTGTCGTGGCCCAGTCCAATCCAGAGTGGTTCGTTGCGAAGCCGATAGGGCGGTTGGGAGGACCTGGATTGATTCCTGTGTCGTTTATCGACATCAAAGACACCGCCACCATGCAATCGGTACCAGACCCTCTCGAGGCCGTCCGCAAGGCTGGCGTTCCCAGAGTGGAAGAATGGAAGAAGTTTGCGGCCGAATACAAGAACAGCAGCATCACCCTGGGCAAATTCGACAGTCCTCAAGCTCAGCTATCTGCCGACATGGCTCGAATGAGTTTGCAGAACGCTGGTTCGCAGCAGTCACTGTCCAGCAACAACTACGTGAGTGACAGCAGGTTTTTCTTGATGGCGGATGCGTACTGATTGACGAAGGACTCGCAACAGACAGGCCCACGAACGTCACAACAATCGCAGATTCCCCTTGCCCCCATCAGTGCCTCGGTTCCGAGATATTGCTTCGACAACGATATGTATTGGTACATCATAGAATGCCAAATGGAAGATGGGCGGTGGTGGGAACTGTCGCGCTATTATGCCGACTTTTACGACTTCCAGATCGCGCTGCTGGAAATGTTTCCCGAAGAAGCCGGTAACAAGGGCAAGCCTCGCACACTGCCTTTTATGCCGGGACCCGTGGCCCATGTGACGGATGCAATCTCGAATGGACGCCGCCAAAACCTCGACGAGTATATCAAGAAAATTCTAGACATGCCACCGCACATCTCCAAGAGCATGCTTGTGAGGAACTTGTTTAAACCGAGGGCAAATCAAGACTTTGAGATAGATCCGAATGCTCTGGGAGAAGACTATCGGCTATCTGGAGGATCACAGCAATCGTTGCAACCGGCTTCTCGGGCGTCTTCCAACCCACAGCAGCCTGGGACGGGTTATGGTGGGATGCCACCTCCGGGGACTCGGGCGTCACAACAACGGTCTCAGATCCCAATGTCAGCTGGGGTGGGAATGGGGTTGGGAGGGCCGCCTTTCCTACACTCTCAGGCTAGTAACTTGACGCAGGCATCCACCTCTTCAAGCATGAAGGCCGCGAATGCCGGTGGAGTGATGAAGGTGAAGGTGTTCTTCCAGGACGATATCATTGCGATCCGAGTGCCGCAGGATATTTTGTTCTTGCAGTTGAAGGACAAGCTCATGGAACGGTTGAAGGTGAATGACGACTTTGTGATTCAGTACAAGGATGAAGCGACGAACAGCCTGCTCAGCCTGGAGAATGACGACAATCTGGACGTGGCGCTGCAGCGGAACCCGAAGCTGACCTTGTACGTCAACTTTGCTGCCGGTTGAAAGGCGCGGCCGCTGGCGTGTATCGAAACAATGCTGGTCGATAGACTAGACCGCTGGAACGGGCACTCGAACGAGCACTGGGCCAGCTGCCGCGGTACTCCTGGGGCTCGGAACACAAAGGCGGAAACGAGGGCAGAGTGATGAGATGCTGATGAGCTGCTGATGAGCTATGTGTTTACGCGGTGACGTTCGGCGCACTGGGGGTTTCGGAACTTGGGAAGAGCCATTCCTCTCGACCAGCGGTTCTCACAAAAGTTGTGGGAGGGTGTAGGGGAGGCGAAATCGGGCTGGGCCGGCTCACATCATTTTGGAGGGTCTTTTCTGCGAAGAATTTGCTGGATGAGCAGGAAAGGGATGGCAGCATGGCATTGCATGGCATGGCATGGCCGTTGGTTCAACACAGAGATGCACTGCAGTTTGAGCAGACAGAAGACAGAAAGCGAGGGCTGTAGAAACTGCGCTTTATAATGGAAGACTGGTACCGCCTTGCCCATACTGTGATCGATCCATCCTGTATACTGTACAGTGTATGCTGTATATTGCGTCCTCTGTCCTCCGTATTCATCATGGCCGGCAATTTATTATGCCCCGTCCCCCAAATCTCGACATCTCCACCCTCCGAAAAGCGGCGCCGACTCCCACTCCAGCTTCATCTTCATGCGCTGCTCACTGCACATTCCTACCATTTCGTACCTTCGTCGTCGTTGTCGTGTTGTCGTTTCTTCGTTTCTCCAGCCTTGTTTCCTTTAGCGTCAAGGGCGCCTGCACCATGAAGGCCACTGTGCATCCTGTCCACAATGCCTTTCAAGCCTATATCAGGGCCGTTGTTTCTGACTTTGGCGCCATTCAACCGCTCCGACAAACGATATGTGCTGACTGCTTGAGAACATATCGGTCTGGCCACCACCGCCAACTGCGGCCAACACAGATAGCTGCGCAAGTGGACCTCAGTCGCCGGGGCCGAGGCTTGCACACTCTGCAGCACCACCACCACTTCGACGCACACCGCTTGGGTCGTGCAAATGCCGCGTCGGTTCGGCGGGTGTCGAAACGCCAGCTCGCCACTGTGAGCGACGTCGCCAACAGAGGACCTCTGGAAGAGTATGATGAACGGGTACACACGGGCAGGTTGAGGGATGATCAGCATCAAAGAGGTGAGCATCCCGGCGAGTAGCCAGCCGCTGAAGGCGCAGGCGCGGGTACCACCTGTGCGGGTTGGGCTCGTGCTGATACCAAAGACGAAACTAGGCCTGGTGGAACACTTACAAGACCTCCACGAAACGCTCAAGGACTATGAGCCTCCGAAAGTCAGCCACCCAGATGTCAAGGATCTGCACCCTCCCAAGAAATCGCTGCTAGGATCCTTCTTCGGCGGGGGCAAAAAGAAGAAGGTGATCAATGAGTTACCTCCCAACCTGCCCAAGGGGCTCTACATGTATGGAGACGTCGGGTCGGGCAAGACGATGTTGATGGATCTTTTCTACGATACTCTGCCACCGAACATCGCGACAAAGACACGCATCCATTTCCACAATTTCATGCAAGACGTCCACAAACGGCTACACAAGGTCCGGATGCAGTATGGCAACGATTTCGACGCAGTGCCGTTCGTGGCGGCCGACATCGCCGAGACAGCGACGGTGCTCTGTTTCGACGAATTCCAATGCACCGATGTGGCCGACGCCATGATTCTTCGCCGGCTGCTAGAATCGCTCATGTCGCACGGCGTTGTGCTGGTCACCACCTCCAACCGACATCCGGACGACCTGTACAAGAACGGGATCCAACGGCAATCCTTCATTCCGTGCATCAACCTGCTCAAGAAACAACTCAAGGTCATCAATCTGGACTCGTCAACCGACTATCGCAAACTCCCTCGCCCACCGTCTGGGGTATACCACCACCCCCTAGACCGGGCGGCCGTGTCGCACGCCAACAAATGGTTCCACTTCTTGGGTGATCCCGAACATGACCCTCCTCACCCGACGACCATCACGGTCTGGGGACGAGACGTTGAGGTTCCGTTGGTGTCCGGGCGATGCGCCAAGTTCACGTTCCACGACTTGATCGGCCGGGCGACAGGAGCGGCAGACTACATCGAGATGATGCGCCACTTTGACGCGTTTGTCGTGACGGACGTGCCGTCGATGACGCACCGCGAACGGGACTGGGCACGGCGGTTCATCACCTTCATTGACGCCGTGTACGAGTCGCATGCGAAATTGGTGCTCACCACCGCGCTCCCGCTGTCGCAGCTGTTCATGTCCAAGGCCGAGCTGGAAGATTCGCTGGGGAAGGTGACCAAGAGCGTCGCGAACCCAAAGGTCTCGTCTAACCGCAGCGACGAGAAAGTGTCGGACCATGCCAAAGCCATCGACCCGGATGGCGAAGGCGAAGGCGCCGATGTCGACGATGTCATGCGCAACCTGATGGACGACCTAGGCATGAGTATGAGCATGCTCAAGCAGAGCAGTCTCTTTAGTGGAGACGAGGAGCGCTTTGCCTTTGCCCGGGCCCTGAGCCGGCTGAGCGAGATGGGCAGTCAGGAGTGGATCGAGAGAGGTCTGGGGCTGGAGAAGCGTGGTGGGTTGGGCGAGCGAGAGGGTTGGCAGAGGGTCCGGTCGAGGTGGAGGGAGGATAGTTTGTGAGTGATACATACATTGCTACTCTGTGAAGTGATATATACATTACTACGGAGCATGACTACCCGTCCGTAAGTAGGCTATTGTTGCCTGTGAATTGAAACAAGCAAGAAAGACAACTTCTTCCATTGACGAGCCAACAGACGGGACGGACCCTCCAAATACCATGACACGTCTCATTGAGGGCCTGCGCAGGAGTCCTTCCATCATTCACTGGCGGCTGTGTTCTTGTTTCTGTTCCCGTTCGTTCCGCTACAGTCAATGAGCACTTGACTCGCACAGGCTCAGCTCACACACTCTGTACTGCAATCAGCCAAGTCAGGCTTGTGGTGTTTGATTGGTCCAAGGCCAGTGTTGAGGTCGGCCTCGCCTGGGGTACATATACATACATACATACATACATACATACATACATACATACATACATACATATATACATTACATGTAATTAATTAGTTGTAATGGCAACGAACTCGACGCGTCCAATTCACAAGAGTTAACTATATCTGGGTGTCTAAGTGTCTGAGAGAGAGTGGGCATGGGCATGGCATGATGAGTTTGACTTGACTTCCTGTTGTAACAATGTCTGTCTTGACTCCGGAGACTTGACCAGGCTAGCATGGCAGACATGGCAGGCAGTGTTCCTTCCAAACGTGCTATGTATCGCCAACTCGTTCAGTTCTAGTCCAGTCCAGTCCAGTCCAGTCCAGTCCGTTCCATTCCATTCCAACCCAGATCGTTCATCTCGTGTGGGAAAACCAGCAAGGAAGAAGTGTAGGCCTCCCCCGGTTGGCCTCGGTCACTCGTTCGTCGCGCAAGGAGACACCCGCAGAGATCCTGCGCTGAACATTGTAAACTTCTCGTGTATGCACTTGTCCGCCTGAAACTGCAATGCACAGTAGCATCGCAAAAGACGCCGCTGACCCTGACCCTGACCCTGACCCTGACCCTGACCCTGCCGTTTTCAGTGCAAAGGTCTACAGCTCTTCCTGCAGTTCTCGGATCTTGTAGTAGATCTCTTTCAAAGCATCTTCTTTTCCGACCTGCGGGGAGAGAACGTATGTCAGATACCAATCGGTGCCGTACATCTTGGGAAAAGTAATACTGCAAAGAGAAGAACTGTTATGCTTCAGTCGGCGCTTACCTTGATCTGGAAAAACGTGGGTTTTCCCTCCTCTAGCCCGGTCAGATGCATCGTCTTTCCACTGGGTTCCTGTCCATCGTGTGTGCCCACGGTCATGTCTTTGAACACAGGCGTGTTCAGAACAACCCGATGCACTCCATCCGTTCGCATGATCAGACGAGCTCTGCGCTCAACCGTGGAAAAAGCCGCCTGGCCACCCGATTCGACGTCCTCTTCTTCGCTCTCCTTGGGATTGCTCCCGGTCTCACTGTCGTCGTTTTCGGCCTCGGCCTCGGCCTCTCCGTCAATTGATTTGCTTTCGTAACGAATGTTGACCTTCAACACTCCGACGCCACGTTCCTTCCACTCCTTATCAAAGTGGTACAGCTTCGCTCGGCACTGGAAGATGGTCTCCTCTCCTTCTTCGCCCGTTTCCACTGTAGCTGCGTCAGTTTCCTTCCGCCTCCGGAGATTCCTAAAATGTGAAACAAACTCACGCTCTTGCTGCTTGAACCGGGGATCTTGTTGCCCATCTTCCTCGGTCTTTTCTCTCTCTTCATCCTCCCCGCCGTCCTCACTCCCGTCTTCGTCATCTTGGGTGGAGGATCCGAATGGCTTGGGTTTCCCAAACGAGCTGGCTGCTCCTGCTGGACCTGCAAAGGTCGACAATCCGCTACTGAATGGTTTGGGGGTTCCGAAGCCGCTCGCGGCTCCACCAAACCCGCTGACAGAACCAAACCCTCCGGCTGAGCCAAACCCAGAAACAGGTTTAGTTGCAAAGGGTGAAGGGCCACCGAGGCCAGTGGAGGATGATCCGAAGCCACTTTGTCCGCCGACACCGCCGAAACCTCCAGAGGGTTTGGCGCTGGAACCGACCAATCCGAATGGCGACTTCTCCGACGATGCGAAAGCTGACAGGCCAGATGAAGCGAAAGCCGAGTTGGATGTGGGGTTTCCGGGCGACGATATGGTTTCTGTCTCCTTGGATGGCGACTTGGGAGACTTGAAACTGCTGAATGGGGACGCAGTTGAAGCGTTAGCAAAGCCGGATGATGGTGGGAGTTGTAAATTTGGCTGCTGTTCCTCTGACATTTTCGTAGCATTGGAAATATTAGCTTTCGCATCTGTAGCGCCAGCAACATCTTCAGCGTCGGGTTTGGCTGTTGGATCTTTGGTGTCTGTGGTAGTAGACCCGCCGCTCTCTTCTTCCTTTTGACGAGCCGCGACCAAGACCCCCGGTCCACCAGGAGATTGTTGTGCCTCTGCGTCACTCTCTTCCTGAACCGGGCTCGCAATCTCTTCCAGTTTCTCGAGTCCTTGCAAAGGGTCATCTCCGGAGACCTCTCTTGACCTCATTCTCTTGTGTTGGCCCTTCTTTGGCAACGGAGGACCCCCATTTTCCACGCCAGCACCAGAATCTTCGGTCTGCAGATCTTCAAAGGATCGCTTTTTCGAGGGCCGCCCGCGGGATCCATCCTCGACATGGGGTTCTGGAACAGACTCTGCGTTGACTGATTCTCTTAGAGGATGGTCACCAGCCGGACCGCTCTCACCAGCCTTGCCTCTGAAGGATTGTGAGAGTCCGGCGATGGATGTTTTCTTCAATTTTTCTCTCGCTGTTCGTTCCCCGCCCTCACCGTCGGAGCTGCCGTCTTGAGGCGTTTGGTCGTGAATGTCTTCCGCATGCTCAAGGGTCTGGGCAGTCCTCTCTGCGCCGTTTGATGAAGCCATATTACCGGTGAACGTCGCCCGCGAGGCCTACGTAGTGGGTGTGGCCTTCTAGCAACACCTGATCAGGAAGTTCCTTGGAATATTTAGGGCCTTGGATCGAATCAGAGATGCCGCTCATTCAAGGGTTTTCATCGGTCGAGACGTCGGGCTCTCGTAGTAGGAGGGGTGGGCTCTGACTTTGAAGCCTGTGGACTCACCACAGCGCAGATGTATGTCCTCGCTTCTTGGATGGCTTTGCGACAGAGGACTTCTTCGATCCTGCGCCACTGTGGTTTGATTTAACCTCCTATATCTCCTATCTTTATTGTGCTTGTATCGATGCAAGGATGTAGGGCGTGTGGATGGATTGGCTCGGCTTGCAGTGATTGCTGCAAGGACTCGAGACGACGCTGGGAATGGGTGGAGGAAGTGTGACTGAAACCACAGTGTGGTGTTATGGCGTGTCACTTCGGCGGAGTGCTGGCGAACCGGACGTGATCGAGGCCCGCTGAGCAAGGCTGGGTTTGTTGAGAGTCACCTTGGACAAAGGCGATGGGATGGCAGGTCGAGGAACAACGCAATGCCCACGACTAGGTAATTAAATGATAATAATGAAGATGCGCCCTCCCTCAGGCTCCGCACTGTCACGACCACCAATCCGCCCCACCGTCATTGAGCAGTGCATACACACAGCATTATGTAGCATGTCGTCTCACAACATGAAGACAGGATGTCTAACCCTTCCAGACAATGGGACAGGCCTGCTATGGCTCTGAATCTCCCGCATCAATTCATTACATCTACTATACGTCGAGGAACGGACGCGCCGCCTCGTGGCCACCGCTTATTGGAACGACTTGGACCCGTTACTGAGATCTAACTAATAAAACACAGGCATCCAAGGCCTAGGTAGAAGACAAACAGAGGATACACACTGAGCGCGACCCGGTTCTTGACGACCCCTGACCCTCCGAGAATGCTAACCCCGGCTGCCAGCGACCACGACACAAGAACAATATAGACCGGAACACGCGCAATCATCGGTAATCCCAGAGCACTGAGCAGGGCAGCGATCGTAAGCGGGAACAAGGTGTAGCCGATGATGGATACCGATTGCATAAAGGAACTAGGCCGCAGTCAGTCACATGGCGTACAGAACGGAGTGGGCTTTTCACATGTTTCCTCCCAGCAGTTTGATCTGAAGAGTCACCACCGCTTCACCGATCCAGACTAGGGAGAAGACTCCCGAGAAGACCAGGTCGCTCTGGTCTTTGCTAGCTCGCATTGACAGAAACACACTCAGGAGCAGACAGAAGATGAGTGGGCCCCTGTTGACCAGTTAGTCATTGGGCCGTCATAGACACGTCTGTCCAGCTTGAGCTGGCACTACTTACCACAGATCCCAATCTCGCAGACCTTCACTCAGACCTCCCTGGAGGATTCCGTCTGCATCAGGCCATCTTCCTATCAGACCGCGTAGGTCTCGGCCGAAGCCTTGACTCTCCTCGTCACCTATGCCCGAGCCTTGTCTCTGCAGCATACCACCAAGCAGGTACTTCGGGTAGAGGACTTGCTTCATTTTTTCCCAGACGGCCAGTAGGTCTCGAGAGACGGTTTCCCACACGCTTTCATCAATGGTGTTCTGAGGGGCACGTCTGTCCTCGCCGGGTATTCTGGAGGTCAAGTAATTTTGGTTCAAAGGCGCGCTCGAGGAGGAGGATTGAATGTTGCCCGTCAGGGGAGCACGGTCCGAGGTGTTGTATGAGGGTTCGTCTGGTTCGACCTCTGTTGATGGTTAGTCAGGGAGAGTGGGCGATAGAGAGCACATCCTTCCATACCATCGTTGAGGAAGTCATCGTCAAGGACGGCGTGGTCGTCATCGTAGGGATGGTCGGCGACTCCGCGGGACATTGTTGCTAAGCTGTCCACATCCACAACCAGAACGGGGCCTGGAATTGCAGCGCCGGGGAATGGGCTTGATGACTAGACTGATCACTGCTTGTCGTGGAGCTGCAGCGAAAGAGGAGGACAGGAGGACAAGAGAACGCGAACAGAGCCTCGATGGAAGAAAATGGACACAGTATGAGGGAGAAATAACGGGTACAGGGGACGAGGTTTGGCAGCCGTCAATTGAGGTGTCGCCTGCCCGCCGTTACAAGAGTCTCGGTGGACGCGTTGGCCAGATTATGTAATCTATGGGTTGTCAGAGTCGGCATAACTTTGTTCCAGTATCAAAGACATATCCTCAATCCTCAGTTCCTCGTCTTCCCACTCCCTACCTGGTAGGTACTGATAGTACTCCTCCTGCCTCATGGCCCTTCTGTCGAGGGCACTGTATTTTACCGCTTCTGACATGGAATGGCTAAGTTCGAGGGCCTGAGCCAGTCCTCGCGGACCTTCGTCTCCTGCAATTAACGAACCGGCCCAGCACCAGTCGGACGGCGTTGTGCCATCGGCCCTTGGAACTGGTCCACTGGATTTCTGATTTCTTGAGCAAACCCTGAAGTTCAGGCTCACCCACCGTGTCGCGATGGAAATGGAGTCAAGAACTATCGCGCCCGCCCTCTACGTCTCTCACTTCCTATCAATGTGGAATGCTCGAGGCTTTGAGTTTGGCGCGGTCCTTTTCCTCGCAAGCATTTATCCTGGCACACTACTCCCAGTATCTATCTACGCCCTGATCCGTGCCCTGGCGGCCGTATGCCTCTCACCGATTCTGGGGCGCTTCCTCGACTCGGGTGACCGTCTCCGGATCATTCGATTGTCCATCGTGGGACAACGGCTGGGCGCTGCAGTTTCCTGCCTCATCTTTGCGCTGTTGGTCAGCCGGGAAGAAGCGCTTTCGTCCGTTGTCCTCATGCTCCTCCTCGGCATCTTGGTCTTACTGGCCTGTATAGAGAAACTCAGCTCCATCACAAACACGGTGGCGGTGGAAAGGGACTGGGTGGTAGTCATTGCTGCCGATGACGAGGCGTTGCTTCAGACTCTCAACGCACAGATGCGCCGGATCGATCTAGTCTGCAAGCTGGCGGCCCCCTTGGCCATTGCTCTCCTCCACGGCTGGTCTCCTATCGCTGCCGTCTGGACGACTCTAGCCACCAACGCTCTGTCGGTGGGGATTGAGTATCTGCTGATCGCCAGAGTGTTCCACCGAATCCCAGCATTGCGAGACCGCAGTCGATCGGGCGAGACTACTGGCACTGGCACTGTCACTGGCGAAGACCAAACCGAGCTCGAAATTTCCGAGCAGCAACCGCCTTCAGGGTCACGATTCACGGCAAGATACCTGGCGCCAATCGTCGGCCCCCTCAGCACCTATGTCCGCCAGTCAGCTTTTCTCCCGTCTCTCGCCCTTTCGGTTCTCTATTTGACTGTCTTATCCTTTTCCGGCCAGATGACGACCTTTCTCCTGGGACTACCCGAACCCAGAATAACGTCGACAATGGTAGGGATGCTACGGACCATTTCCACCATGGTGGAAATCTCGTCCACCTTCATCGCTCCCAAAATCATGTCCAAAATCGGCCCTGTCCGCGCCGGCATCTGGTTTCTGTCATGGCAGACGGCGTGTTCGAGTGTGGCCGTTGGACTACTCTGGACTGGCTCCTCCTCGTCTCCTCGAACGGTGCTCCCACTCTTCATCGGCGGCATCATCCTGTCACGCTTTGGGCTGTGGTCTTTCGACCTGTGCGCTCAATTGATCATCCAAGAATCCATCCTACCTCCCCACCGAGGCACTTTCTCTGCCGTCGAAATGTCGCTGCAGAACTTCTTTGAACTGTGTGCCTTTGTACCCACCATCATCTTCCCTCGACCGGACCAGTTTCGGTACCCAGCGGTTATATCCTTGGGAGCACTCTATCTTTCCGCTGCTTTGTATGCCAAATTCGTCCGCGACCGACGGGGCCATCTTCTGCACATGCCGTCGTGCCTCAAGACGGTTCGAGGCAGGAGTCAACCTGGGCACGCATACCAATCACTTGCCACGGAAGTGGAGTGAGTACCGAGTACAGCCAGTGAGAACATGACCGGACCATTGCCCACAAAGGGTGTTTCAACCGCCGTGCGTTAGCTTGGGGGAGTCTTGAGTTAAGTCTCTACTAATATCTCGGCCCTCTTTAGAGGTGTTACTCTGCGGTAGTTCACATGAATTAGTAGGACGGGGGACAAGACGCACTATTCTAGTACTCTGTACTAACTTGTTCACCCCAGTTTGGTGCCAGTTAGTGGAGTGAGATGCTGGCAGAACGAAAGCTACACCTACAGTAGCGTTTGCCTTAATCACTAGTAGGGGAAAACTGAAAGAAAAGGAGCACCGGCATATTCCGCAACTAAACTACTTTATGGATAGAGTATGTGTATCACCGAGTCCTGACTGGCCCAGTATCGCTGCAAAAGTCCTTTTTCTCACCCCCTACTCCGTACACTTTCATGCCAGTGGGCGCCGGCCTTCTCCAGATATGGCAATGTGAGGCCGGTGTTCGGGGCGCACTGTATCCGTACTCTGTACGGAGTAGTCAAGGGCCCATTTCCAGTTTCTCCTGGTTGAGGCCGGGGTCCGCCAACTTCGACATGCGCATGATTGCCCAATGGTCGGGACAATGTGGAGGACTCAGATTTCCTTCTAGTCGTCGAGTCGTCGAGTCTCATCCCGCAGGGTACCCTCTTCCTTGATGCAAGCAGTGTATTCGAATACTGTACAAAAAGGAAAAGCCCCAGCAAGCTGAGGGCCAATGCATGTTCAATCTGATCCCCTTGATCATTGCAATCAAGGACCTGGCCAGTGGCCACACCAACAGACTGGTTGACTCCGGGTTTGATCAGTCATCAATGCTGACGAGATGGTGTGACAATCCAGTCTTGCGCGTCATCTGCTCTGTACTCATCTGCTCTGTACTCGTCTGGCTAGACACCTTCTGGGGGCCCTAAGCCCTCCATTGACTGACCACTGTCAAGAACAAGGTCCAGGAGTTTTGGAAGGTGCAATCCATGTCGAGCACAACAGTCCGTAGAGATCGTTCAACAATAGAGCCCTGGAGAAACTGTGTATCTCTCGACGGCGTCGACCATTGCCGACAGATTAAGCAAAACACTGCGCTCGGGGATTCGGCCGACAGCTTGCTGGTTGGTCTCTCTTCGAACCCAAGCCTGCTGTTTTGTTCCTGGGACTCCGCTTGATCAGGGTTTGCTAGGTCAATGAAGTGAATTCTGCAGAAGGCGAGTGGCGTGGAAGAGTTGAACAAATCAACAGGCAGAAGCAAGACGGCCGGTGTGAAGCGTGAATATAACGGCGCCCGCCTTGGGGAGGTTCAGAGGGACCGGCTTCGAGTTCCTCTCCCGGATCTCTTCTGGGAGTCCTGTCCGGACTGCTGTGACATCCAAGTGTGTAATCACAATCCATAAAACCTGTTGGCGTGTCCTGGCGGTCGCAATGGTAATGCCTGTGCGCGGCCAAATGGCCACTGGGCTGGTTTTGAAATTCCGTTACTCATAGCATCATGTTCGCTCGTGTCATCCTTCCCGCATAACCGCCCTCTTGCATCTGAGCAGACCCTATGCCACTGCGACCTTCGCCGAAACTCATGCTTGTCGGGCTGAAACTGGCATTGCTACCTCGGTCACTCGACCCACCATCGCTGGGTGGGCTGGGGTTTTCTGCCGTCATCCCAGATTCGGCGAGGGCCTGGGTTCGTATGTCCATCTTCTCGAAGATGGCCTTCAAGTCTCTCACACTGGCGAGAGACTCCATGGCGGACATTTCGTCATTCTCATGCCTTTCGGTCACCACTCTGCGAAGTTCTTTCAGCATGGGAATGTTTCCCTCATCGTTTGGGAGCCACCAGTTCTCCACGGCTTCATTCTCTCCGACTTCGCTGCAAGTCAACCCCCATGCTACCGCCATCTTTTGGCGGAATGTTGGCGGGAAGATATAGCCCAGTCGTTCCACTGTGGCAAACTTCCTTCTAAGCCACCTTGTATGCCTTTCATCCTTCTTCAAGAATATGGAGGCAAGACCTAGACTTGCATGCGCTCCAAGAATAGCTCCATTCGGCGCCTCATGCCATCGCTCAATGGCTTCCATAATGCGACACTGCTCAAGGCTTATCTGCTCCAAGTCTGGAGGCGCTGGTGTGTCGAGCAATGCCGCCATTTGCCATTTCTGCATTTGTTCGAGGCTGTACCAGTCGATCCACATAAAGTTCAGGGGCCACAATGCATCCTTGAAGAGTCCTCCAGGGGCATACGGATTGACAATGTCGTCGCTGGTCAACGGCCGGATCTGCTCAACCGGGAATTCTTGTACTCGGTAGTACTCGTCATTGAAAAGCTCGATCTCACGTTTCATAGATTCCATTCTTTCGACGACTTTCGCAACCTCCGAACGGAAGGCTTCCTCGCTGATTTGACGCTCTGAAAACTTGGCAAAAAAGTATGCGTAATCCATCCCGATCAGTCGATTGGCTGCCACAAAGTAGGCCAAAATATTTTCGATGTCCAGGTCGCCCTCAGGGTCGTTGTTGATTTGGTTAAAGTACCACGTGGAATTCGCCTCGAACCACTCTCGGCCTAGCCGGGTCTCATTACCCGCCATCAGGCCGACTGTGATATCCAGTCGAGCATGCCAGCTGAAGATACGTCTTCCTATATCGGTTTCCATCATCGAGTCGCAGGTGAACATATTCTTAATCATGGAGCAAGCGGCCCGATGGTGTCCTGTAAGGTGCATCCAATCCCCGATATATTCCTCAAACGTTGCCAACTGCAACACCGTCAGTAGAGTAGCTTCCGTCACCTTCGCATTCCTTTCCAAGGATTTTCTGAGCATGGACAGGGACTTGCTATGGTATCCGAGGAAGTGCGATAGCTTGGCGTCGGGCTGCTGCAATTCGTAGTGATATGCAGCGAACCCGACGGCCGCGTACAACAGTGGCTCATAGGACAGAGCGAGGTCGATGAACTCGCCATGCACAAAGTCTGTAGGGTCTAGTTTGAAGAAATAGTGGTAATGTGTCATGTACTCCTGTTGAAACTGAAGGTACTTCTGCAGGTCAGGTGGGAGCGCTCTTATTTTTGCTTGTCGCGCTTGCATCTCTGCCGAATTGGCGACGGTCCGCAGTGACGAAGCAGGTGTTTCGTCCCTCGATCGGGTCTCTGAGGCGTCTATCGACTGTGGGCTTGTATATTCCTTGCCCGTCGAGGGCGTCTCGGAGACATCTTTGGATTTGCTCAATTGACTGACTGATTGACCACTGTCAGTACGTAGGCGGCCAAAAGCAGGCCGTATTGTACTCGAGCTCGAGGGCTCGTTGTCGCTGTCGCTTTCATCCTTGATGGTGGCTAGTCCTGACATGGGCTCAATCTTGTTCTCGTGTTTCGTTGTATCCTTCGGACTTCGGCTCTCGCTCTGCTTAGATCGTTTGGAAGCGGTGGCCGGCTGTGGGAATTCGCACTCACGACTTCCTTTCTTGCATCCTAGGCTTGAGTCAGTAGAGTCCTTGTGGAAGAATTTGATCCGGCAGCATACTGTCACAAACAGGTCGGGTTTCATCGCACTGGGATAAAGATCAGCGAGGAACCGACGGCCATTCGAGATGAATGCATTAATTACCTTGACTCTTCTGGTACGGCAAGTGAAGCAACCACTGCGAGTCCTGCGATGTTTGACACTCGAAGCCTCCATACCTGTTTGTGGAAGAGCGACACCTCGACCCCCAAAGATGCTTGTCTCTCTCTCAAACAGTTGGTCGGAATCATCGGGGTTATACCAAAATGCGCTACCATCGAAATTGGTAGTCGGAGGACCTGAGAACCCGGGGTATGCTGCAGGAAAGTTGCCATTGTAGACCGGGAAGCCGGGGTCCATCATTCTGGGTAGCGGCATGTTCATGCCATGGTCAAACGGTCCGCTCATCCCGTAATGATGGAGTTGCACAGACTATGCTAGAAAACGCCGTGGCACAAAACCAGAGCGGCCGCAGTAGATTCGAGGAAGAAAGGCCCAATGGAGAGGTCTGCGAGTGTGATTGCGGACTGGGTGGCTGTGCGCCGGCCAGTACTTCCCGGTACACGAAAGCGTCCGACGAGCGTGGTGGTGACTTCGTGATACTCGCCGAGGGCCTGTAAATGGCGAACAGGTCGGTGAAACAAACAACGCGGTAGTAGTGCACACGACTTAGCTGTCGAATACAGTATGACAGAGCAGAAGCTCCGATCTGCTTGTCTCAGAGCCGGACCGGGTCAATTGACGACAAGAACGGGGGTTACGTCGCAGGAACGTCGATCAGAGACCTGGCGCGGGTCGCGAAGTCAGTATAACCGTAGGTAAGTGGGAAATATCAGTGCTGACCATGGATAATAGGATTTGATGCTGGTTGTGGAAGCAAGGCTTCAGATCATGATATGGCCTCGGCCTGGAGTGCGAAAATTCCTTCAAATCGAAGCACTACTCCAACGAGGCTGAATAAACTTCTACAGCAGGGTCGACGGCCGGATTGCGAGGATTTTATGGGCGTAATTCGTTCACTTGAACGGGGCGAACTGGCAGGAACAGAAGCCACCGTTTCGTGAGGTGCCAGTCACTTGTCAGTCTCAGGGAGTGTCGCTCAAGGGCTTATCAAGCAGTGGACCGGTCTCGCCGAAACATAACTTCGACCGAAAACAAGAAGAATTTGGCATTCGAGGGTGTTGGGTCATCAAAGTTGGAGGAACGTCGGCGGTACGGTGCGAGGAATGGATTCTCCGTTGGAAAGCGAGACAGAACGCGATTGTACCACAAAGGATGAGAGGGTGCCCGTTTCTGGGACAGATGTGAAAGTCTGAAAGACGCAAAGCGCAAAAGTCGAAAGTTGGAGGGGGTCTTCTCTCTTAGGCTTGTTAGGCCCCGATGCCAAACCCCCAGTGGAATGCCAGAGCGCGATTCCGTGGCGGCCGTGCTTGGGCGAGACCAGGGTGTATACAGTAGTGCAAGTCCCGAGTCCACAACCCAGTAGCGTTTTAGTCGCAGTGTCGTCAGACCCGGCCAAGGACTCGACCGGGGTCCCTTGAGGTCGATCCCATACCGATGATCGAGCAACGGCCCTACACCGAGAATATTGACTTCATCTGGAGCCCCAGGAGTGGCCGAGCTGCCCCATTGCACAGCGCCAGATGATCTCCATTGCGTCCGCCGGAATCTTTGTGTTTGGTACTCGGCATCCTCCTTGTCAAGGGGAGCCGTACCGCCCTTAGGTGGCCCTGATCGCGCTGATAGATTGTACTAGATGACGCAGTTGGAGCGACGCCCATGGAGTAAGCTAAGGCTACACGTGCAAGATCTGACTCTTGACTTCAAAGGGGCTCCAGTGATCTTGAATCATGCCTGGATGATTTCGACCTTGTAAAGCTATCACGCTCTGATCAGTCTTGGCGTGTTGAAATCGGAAAGATGTTCTTCCCCTGCCCCAGGAGAGGAGTAAAGATAGCACGCTCAGCTCGTGCATCATAAAGGGGCTTGTAACAACATAGGACTCCGTATCATTCCTCTTGTTGACAAAGTGGTCGGGACCCGAATCAAGGTGCAAGGGAAATTGGCTTACACCAGAACTCCAGTGCCCACATCATGGGTGGAATCATTGCTGCCATTTTCGAGGGGACAGCGGATGTAGCCTGTGGGACATCATCCGGGGGTGACTCTATTGCCTCCCCGTGGATTGTTGTGGGCCTGCAACCATTATCCTGGAAGAGAAGTGCCTCCACAAGACAATGTTGGTTTTCGGAAGCAGTTTTCTCTTTTGCAAAGCCCATTTCAGATTGCGACCCCTGGCCTGAATCCTGGTGTGTCGCGGGATGGACAATAATGGTTGGCACTTGACGTCCCGCATACTGAACTAAACTTGTGTAACCAATGCTGCAGCATTGGGATTCAGTGTGATGCCTATCGGGCCCCTGCCAGGTGTGCGTTACGGGATGATCCCGGGAAAGAGTACTGCACAGTTGTACGGATACACACATAGCCACCTCGAGGGGGTCGAAGTCTCAGTAGCTAAAGCTTAAGCCACGTTTCTCGGTCCGCAGGGTTTGGCTGTTGGCCCGAGGCACCCGCCGTGAACCATTCTGTATCAGTGGCGCCAAATCGGGGCTCCCCTCTTTGAGACTTGAATATCGACCAAGTTCTGTACAAAGCATCAAATTGCAATGCTGTATGATCGACTTTGACCCAGGTAGAGAGGGGAAAGAGTCAACAATACTGATGGGTGTTGGTGGCGGTTGAAACATAAGTGATTGTGATGTGAAGCTGCATCTCCGTTGTCACAGGGAGCGGGGAACGGGCGCGCCTGGGAGACTGATGAGACTGTGCAAAGATAGGCAATCTGCATTCACGTCCGCTCTTCCTAGACGAGTCATTCGCCCGGGCCAAGCGTTGAGAGAACCCCATGGGTCGAAAACTGGTCAAGGCTCAACTGCACTATCGTGTCAAAAGCTAGCGCATATGCATATGGGCGTTGACATGCTCAGAGATGATGCCTTGGGGGCCCAATGACAGCCACTGAGGTTGAACGAATGATGTGACCACTCTCTGTATAGGTACCGTAGTATTGGCGGGCAACTTAGCTCCGCAGCCAGTGTTGTCCTTGCAGATCATACTGCCATTCAGCATATCCACTCTTTCTGTATCCTTGACGGGCACTTCCGCCAGAGGGGTTTGGTGTGATACGAAGCCGGCGCTGCAGGAAGAGGTTGGTCATGTCATCTTGCTGAAACAAAACGATGATTTCTGGTCATGTCGGCCAGGAAAGCTTGCTAGAGGACGTGGCCAGCAGTAGTCTGAATTTGATGAAGGCGGGCCCTTCTCAGACCACTTTGGGCTAATTACAGCAAGACCTGCTGCAGCCAGGCAAGAGTCCAAGTGGTGCTCCCGATGGGAGAATCCCACCGCCACCGTCTGACTTTTCGGGACGTTGACAGACCCATGAAAACGCTCTGGCAGATTCTCCAATCTCGATGGATTTTCGACCGTGGAGACGTCTAGTGCCGGCCTGGAAATGAGCAGATGATCTAGCTCGCTGTGGACAGTGGACAGTGGACACTGGATGGAGGGCGTGCCTAAAGATAGACCTTCATGCGCCCGTTTGACACGAATGACAGAGGAGCAAGACATGGGAGGTAACAGGTTAAACAATTAGGTCGACGAGGCTTTTCTCTCGAGCGCGCTGGCCCGCTTTGCGTTGGGAGCGATGGGAAAGGATGGGACGGACCATTGTGGGTTGGAGGAGTTGAGGGTCAGACCTGGCTGGGACGGGCGCAGGCGCAGGCAGCATCGACGAGGGGCTCAGGCTCAGGCCCTGGTCGATCAGGTAATAATCAGCATTCCTCCCGTACCTGGGGGTTTCGACTACGTACGGATACCTGTTAGCCTACACTTTGTCTGTACCATATCATCACATTCCCACAAATCTTCCATCTGCACCGTGGTCCCTGGCCTCATGTTACACAAAGCTACACGGTTGCACACGGGAGTGGTCACGTTCATTGCGGATCAGCTCAATCGGTGCAAGGCTCGAATCGATCCTCGCTCGTTAAAGCTGACCCAAAGCGACGCACATGTAACGCAGCAAGGATCCATCAACGCGCATTTGCCATTCAGATCCCTGTTGCTTTTCCCAGGTTCGAGGAAGGCAAGGCCCGCGCTGTCCCAGTATTGGACTCTGGGGCCGATCTGCTCTATCCGCGGGCGAGCTAGTTCACGGTGGACAGTCAAATGCCACATCGAAAATTGCGGGTCGTTGCCTGCCCTGTACCGATCCCTCATCCGCACTTACTACATGCCATGGGTGCTTACTCACAAACGCTTAGCTGCGTGTCTGCGAAGGCGGAAGCATCGAGGTATTGACGGGTCACTGCTCGGCCACGGCGCCAATAGATGACAGTTCTACATCCACATGACACACCCTCTTCTGCGTGTCAAGCGCGGCTGGCAGTGGGTGCTGCTAGGGTCGATCGAAAGCTGTGATACAAGTACGTGCATCCGTAGGATGTGCATGTCAGGGTCTTCCTCCTTGCAAGGGTTTCCCTGCCTCCGGAGGTCTACGACCCGTCAATTTGAGTTTCATGAAGGCCATCCATATGTGCCAGCTGAGTCACAAGGAATTCATCTCAAACCAATCAGTATCCGGGCACATTACTGCTGGGGTATGTAAACACGCAAACATATTCGTTGCCTAAACCGGAGCACCCCAGATTCATTCATAGCTGTGAGTAGTAGGTTGGAAGCGAGACAGCTCGCAGCCCGCCCGCCAAAGATTCCCTTCATTGCGCACCATTCATTAGAGTTTGCGCTGCATTAAAAACAAAAGCCACAGGCTACCCAACCGGCGCCAAACCATTAGCCATTCCGGAAGATGCTGGAAGGGAATTCGTAAAGCGTCATGAGCGTCGGTGGGGGTGTCCGACCGAGTGTGTGTCAGCTCGCAGGGGGCTGACGTATTGAGAATCACATTGTTGTTGCAGGAGCGGTACCAGTATTGACGTCTAAAGCGTTGGAATTCTCTGGCACACCCTGGCCCCGACACATTGGACAACTGTTACGGCCTGTGGTAAGCCACTAAAGAATGGTCAGTAACAGCTGTGCGAGTGTGGAAGGTTCAGACAAACCTCATCAATGCAATCGCGATGATACAAATGATGGCACTTGTCCAAACGCCGCACTTCCTCTGAATCTGCATAGTCCGACAAGCAGATAAGGCAGCGCTCCCCTGAATTGACAAGAATGGAGGAACTGTCTTCTCCGGAGAGTGATTCTCCAAGGAAGCCAGCTTGTTGAACTGTCAAGCGAAAAAGCCCGCCAGCGGAGCTTACATCCTCCTGCGTTGCGACAGGAGGCTTGGCTGGTCCAAGTAGAGCGGATAGCATCTGCATGTCTTCGTAGGAGGGATTGTCGGTAAACAGGCTAGGCATTGTAAAAGCAGGATGATCTGGTGAGACGTTCGTGCCAACAACATAGATCAACCAACTACGTGCGACTCCTGCAGGCGGATGATCAGGCTCCACTACCCCATTGCGTCTTGCTGCACCGGAGCCCAGCTCTGGGCGACGAGCAAATTCAGAGTCACTTCGCCTCCTCTGCCGAGCGGCGTTAAAGGAAGGTTCGGGGGAAGGAGTGTCAAGATCCTGGTGAGGGAGATCTTCGGCAAGGTCAGAGAGGACTGGGTTCTGCGCAGCTGATGCCGACGACGGTCGCCGTATCGGTGTCGCTTGACCACTCCTGATGTCAGCTGGGGTGGATGGAGGAGGGTTAGGCCCCGGTGGACTTTCCGACAGTGAATGCGAGGTGCCTCCCGCCTCCGGGGTTGCTGGTATATTCTGGTCTGAGTTGTTAGACGATCGACTTGCATGCGTCCTAGTGCGCTGGTGTCTCTGAGTCTCATACTGTGCGGGAAAGCTGAAGTTGGTCATGGAGTGTCTTCGAGGATTTGATCGTGCTCTTCCGTCAGACCGGCCGAACAATGCCCCAGAACTGCCGTTTCGTAGCACATTGGCGGGTGGCAAGAAGGGTAGGCTTAAGAGCGTGTCGAGGCTGGGACCCAGTGTACCGTTCTCACCGCCGGTACTATCCTGCCCATGCGGCAGAGATCGGACACCAACCAAAACTAGGGTCACCGACCTGTCACCCTCACCCGGCCCCGCGATAGAGTCTAGATCCATCTGATCAACATCTCTAGATTGTGCCTGGGATGCGATAGGGGAGCCATTCTCATCGTTGGGGAACTGGAATACTCTCATGAAATTGACCGGCGGAAGATCGCCATCGGCTGCAATCATATCGATGTTCTCTCCAGCTTGTGCTGTTGCTGCATCCTGGAGAGTTTGAACGAAATTCTGAATACTGCCATCGAAGGTATCAGCACCAAGGTGACGTCCCCCAGAGTGGCCAGTGGTATTGTGGCCTGAGAGCTGCGCTGCAATTGCTGCTGCTGCAAGTTGTAGAACCTGCGATAACGGTGGATGTTCACCCCTTCTAATGAGTCGTGTCGAACGGGAGCGCAGACCAGGCTGGAAACGTCTAATAGTACTCATGCCCGATGTAACTCGGGGTCCTGACAAAAGCGTTCGAGTCTCTGGCTCAACCGCGTCCAATTCGTGAGGGGCTTCCTCGTTATCGTGACGGGGGTCGATTGATTGGAGTGAAGGAAGTGAATGATCGGATTCATTAGCAAAAGTGTTTCTGGCTGGTGCGCGAGGAGTTTCTTGTCCTGTTTCGCCTGTGTCAAGCTGATCCGTCGAATGCCCGAACAGATTAGAGATCCTCGAGGCGATAGAAACAGAGCTGCGGATTCGACTAAATCTGCTTCGTTGCCGCACTGAGTTGGTTGCAGGCAGCGACAAATCCTGAACACTATCAATAGACTCACTCCTTAAGGTACTGGATCGGCGACCGTCGTGTGCCCCTTGCAACAACGGGAACGGCCCTCGAATCGCACGCCGTCTGAGGTTGGAGCGGTACTCGCTTCGTCTTCTAATTGATCCTGTAAGGAATATTCGACTGTTGGCATCGGAATTTGGTGGCCTCTCATAGACGGATGGACGTGAGTCTTCCGAGACCCCACTTCGAAGTGCGCGACCTTCCTGCGCGGTTTCCTCCCCACTGTTCAATATACCTCTAGCGACAGAATCTGGTAGCAGTCGCGATCCAAGTCGTGACATTGTTGCTCGTCTTCTGAATGTAGCTTGGGAAACAGCCGGAGTTGGATTGGTGTCTATCATCTCGACATCTCCACCAACCAGTGGTCTGTCCTCTTGTTCGTCCCCAACTTCGTCAGAAGACAACGGCGTGGGCCCTGCATTCTGTCGCAAGTTTACTGCTTCTGCGGATCTGTGACGTCGAAATGTGTCGTAAAGAGAGCTGGCTCTTTGTCCGGTTATCCTGAATGATGGAGTATTTCTTCTCCCAAGTCGAGAACTTCTCCCATCGGTCACGACGTCAGCATGTTGTCTCTGTATGCCGCTCCTCATGTGTCCAAGCTCTTCTAGCTGACCGTCATCGACCTCCCGGTCGGGGGCAGAGGATGTATTTCCCATGTCGTCTGAGGTCCGCAGGCTGGTCAACAGGCAAGGCTAGTATGGTGGCATGGCCGAGGTTAACAGAGGAGAATCAAGTTCGTAATCAATCCGTTAGGCAAGAAGTGAGTGCAAAGGTACAAAGAGATTTTGTGAAGGCTGAGGGACGGGAATGGACAATGTCGGCGGCATGAACGGGTGAGGTGTGTCCAGGATGTCAGCACACGGAGAGAATCATCGAGGCGCTTGAGGCTAGAGCGGAGACCACTTCGGCTTCGAATCTGCCTTCGAATTGTGGACGGGGAGAAGGTATCGAGGGTGTTATTGACAGTGAAATTCCCGCGTGTGCTCGTCACTGAGGTTAAGGTATGTTGGTGCTCGAAGGCTGAGATGACAGAGCGGCCACAAACCAAGATGGCGATGCGAAGCACGGACGCAGCCTGCCAACACCGCCAGCGATTATTATTGTAACATCATCCGCCTGATTGCTCAAACAACCAGGAGGTTCTTCCGAAACAAGCCAGCCCCAACCAATAGTAACAGTCTTCTTCCAGAACCATTGATTCTTCTATCGTTTCCACCACTTCAGCCTGCAAAGTCTACGCGGTGCTAGAGCTCTACGGCTCGTCGATGATATTACATCACCTTCGGCTGTCTCCTCCGTCCAAGCGCCTCATCCACGCAGTCTGCGAATCCTGCGCCTCAACTGCAGTGAGAATACTCGTGTGATCATTTTTCCTAGCGTAGCAGACACCAGATGTCACGATGTCTACGATCTTCTCGCCAGCAATCAGTACTCAGCGTACTAGTTTCGACGGCCGAATACAATCCCTGAGAAAGAAGCGCAAGCGGGTGAAGGCAACGCGAAATGCGCAGCAAGACTTGGAGTATGAAATGCTACAGAAGACCGTCAAGAGCACTATTGAACTGGAGTACACTGCTGTTGTCTCTCCGTTGGAGAGGTACCAACGCCGTGTTGCTGGCCAGCCTCTGGATCAACTCCCTCCACCATTTCCGTTCCCGCACGCTGGAAAAGCCACCGCGGTGAGTTGGAGTGATGATGGGATCGCCGCTCCTGAGAGATCGTTGACCACGCCACCTGCGAAGGCTGATCATATGCCGAGGACTTTGCATCTTCAGCATCTCGCTGCGCTGACAGCAATAGTGCATCGGAGCCTGCTGAGTGAGGATTTCACCCGCGCATCACGAGCCCTTGGCTTGATGTTCAGAACAGATATCGTCAACCGCAACTCTGCCATCCGCAATCATGGCTATATGGGCATTGGTGCAGAGGCTTTGTTGCGACAAGGGCGTCCTAGTCAAGGTGCTGGTGGTTGGGGTGAAGGTTTTGAGAATGCTAAACGCTTCTATGAGAGGCTCATCATTCTGCACCCTTACCACAAATCCTGGCCAGGGACTGTTAATGCCGTAGACTTCTATCTCGCGATGTTCAATATCTGGATCTACGTCACGCAGGCAGAAACTTCTCCTGCTGCCTCTACTCTTCCCGAAGGCGAAAGCAACCTCGAATCACCCACGTTATCCCCAAGAGCCAACAGAACGTATCTCGGTTCTCAAGCTAAGCTGAGAGAGCTTGAACAGGCTACAGAAATTGCAGATAAGATGGATACATGCATGGCGACCTTGCCGTACATGGACGAGGCTGAACTGATTCGACTTCGTGCTATGGTTGCCCTCTGGACTGCGGATCTCCACGATATCTTGAGTGACCGTGAAACCCATTTTGACCATCATGCTTTTGCCAGTCTCTCGATTGAGCCCGACGAAGAAACGACGAGGAGCGAGCACGTCCGCGAGGCCGCGAGAGCACGTGATCTAGCACGTGACTTGATTGAGCGGTTGGAAGGTGGGCCGAGAAATGATTCATCAGAGGAATGACGAACGACGAATGACGAGAAATCGATCTCGTGTATCTTAGCGAGCGACCTTTTCCTAACAAAGCTTCCGCCATGCAGTCGCAGTCAGGTGGATACTTGAGGATGCTTCGCTAGATTTGAGTCCTCGAAGACAGCAGCACGTTCGAGCTCAGACAGCTTCGACTGGCACGACTGGGGGAGTTTCGGTGCCCAGTCCAGACGTCGCATGGCCGCAATCCCTTCGCCAATTGGCTCGCTTTGGACCTTGGCTGCTCTGCCATCTCAAGCAACGGCCCGAACTCCCTTTTCCTGATACAGTCAAACTCAAGTCGAAGCCGCAACCTGCATGCACTGCACGCACTGCTGTTGTTGCTCTTGATGGACCCTTTTTCAGGGCGTCGATGCATGTCGTCTTCGCCACTCGATCCGACAGATGGCTCTAGTCATGGCCTTGATTCGCTGGAATACTCTTCAACGCAGTCTCCCCTGAAGAGGCTTCGTTCTCTGATGCACAGTTCTTAAGGTGAGAAAAGGCGAACCAGTCCGCCGTGAAGTCGGTGTTCTACTCCCTTCCCCATCGCCTTGCCAACAGCTTTCCCTCTGTGTCAGTCACGGAGCCATGGATCGCTTCAGCTACCTCGCAGAATGGCAGCGTCTCAAGGACTTCCACCTCAGGCTCGGATTGGTAGGGACTGCTATCCTTGTCCTTGTGGCCGTCTTCTGCGCCGTTTCATACAGGTTTACCGGGCTACTTACTGTGAAGAAAATCACCTCGCACCCCTTTGTCCGATTCACATATGCTTGTCTGCTCAAGCCTCATGAAAAGGGGATCGATGGTGGACAACGGACAGCTCTAGAAAGCTTCTACTCTTCTCAGGTAGGACTGCACGTTTCATTCTTTTCTTCGACTCATTCATTTCAGGCAAGTGTCTACGACGCTACGAGAAAGCGTCTCCTTCAGGGAAGAGAAGATATGTTGGCGGCTCTTGCCGCCCAGCTACAGTCGAGAACTTTGTCGAATCCAGGTCGTAAGCCGGTTTGGTATGATGTGGGAGGTGGGACTGGTTACAACATCGAGGTCATGGACAAGTTGGTCGGCATTGAGGGTTTCTTCGAGCACGTTTTCCTTGTCGACCTGTCCCCTTCCTTGTGCGAGGTCGCAATTGAACGAGCGCGCGCACACGGCTGGAAGAACGTTACTGTTCTATGCCAAGATGCCCGGCTAATCTCCTGCACCCCCTCATCTGCCGATCTGATCACGATGAGCTACAGCTTATCAATGATTCCGGACTATTACAGCGTGGTCGACATGGTTGCAGGCTTCCTGTCTCCAAGTGGTCTGGTTGGTATTTGCGACTTCTATGTCCAGAGCATCGTCGACATCTCTTCGAGAAATTATGTCGGTGGAACATTCAATCGTCATGTCAACTGGTTTGGCCGGATGTTCTGGCGGACATGGTTCGACGCGGATCGAGTCAACCTTGATGGCGGTCGCCGAGACTACGTCGAGTATCGCTTTGGCACCATTCTCTCAGCGAGCGAGCGCAACTATCTCTTAGGCGGGTAAGTCAGGGTCATTTCTGCGAACACAAGTTGATCTCGTACCCTTTGTAAAAGCAAAGGCCCCCGAGTACACAGTTTTCTGTGGCAATTACACGGTACCTCGAGCCGAAAAGTTCGGGAGCTATCCAAACTATCAGCCAGTTCTGACTCGATTTTAACAGCATCCCTTATTACTTATTCATCGGATGCAGGAGAGATGCCGACATCTGCGCCGCACATGGCGAGGAAGTTCTTGCAAAATTCGATGCTGTTCTTACCGAATCTCCCTACTTGTCGCCGACAAAATTCCGAGAGCACCGGGCGCTGGATGCTCAGCAAAATGTTCCTCGATCGAAATCCTACGAATCTGCTATTGTGAACCTTAGCTCCAATCTTCCGCTGCCCGCAGCCTTCTATCAGCAACATCACTGGAGAATATACTACAATGACCTGCTCACCAAGCATCAACAATTTGGCAACGAATACATCTATGCCTTCAACTGGGAGGACCCGAAGGTTGACCGCCAACTTTTGAATATCGACCAAAACGATGTCATTCTCACTATTACCAGTGCCGGAGACAATATCCTAGACTACCTCCTCGAAAAGCCCAGGCGCATTCACGCAGTTGACCTTAATCCCAATCAGAATCATCTTCTCGAGCTCAAGATCGCGGCTTTCACTGCGCTGCCTCATTGTGACGTTTGGCAATTATTCGGAGAAGGCAAGCATGCTGACTTCCGCAGCCTGCTACTTCAAAAATTAAGCCCTCATATGTCCAGCCAAGCATTCCAATACTGGCTCAACAAAGCTCATGTCTTCAGCTCACCAGGTGGTCTGTACGGGAGCGGGGGCTCAAGACACGCAATCAACCTCGTTCGCTGGCTTTTCAAACTCTTCAGCCTGACAGCCAAGGCACACACCATGTGTAAAGTAGAGACTCTGAATGAGCAGAGAGAGATTTGGCCATGTATCAGAAGGATATTGCTGAGCTGGCCCCTCCATCAGGCCGTGGTGTCGACGGAATGGTGGGCGTGGAAGGCGGCCGGTGTCCCTCCTGCTCAACGTGAGCTCATCCTTGACGACTATTCTCAACGAACGAAGCTTCCAAAGTCGAAGAAACTCTGTGGCGATGCTATATGGCAGTACGTTGTTGACACGCTGGATCCGGTGGTCGAGACAACGCAGATCAGCCGGGACAACTATTTCTACTACCTCTGCCTAGAAGGGAAATATTCTAAAAAGTAGGTGGATGTCTCTATATGTCAGACAGGGCTTGAGTTTGCTTACGGTGGATAGATGTCATCCTCGTTACCTCGCGCCCAAGACCCACACGACTCTGTCCAAACCTGGTGCGTTTGACGGACTGCGAATCCACACAGACGAACTCATGGAAGTGATTGCACGGATCAGTCCCTCAAGCCTAACCATTGCCATTGTCAGTATTCATCCACTAGGCCATGGAGCCAATTGCGGACTGGCTAGCTAACCAGCTAACGCCTCACACAGCTCATGGATTCAATGGATTGGTTCAATCCTACTGGAACATCCGCGCAAGAACAGATCGTTGCTCTCAACAAGGTGCTCAAGGTGAGCGGGCGTGTAATGTTCCGCTCAGCCGCACTGCGCCCCTGGTACACGCAAATCTTCGAGCAGAATGGGTTTGAAGCGAAATGTGTTGGAAGAAGAGATTCAGGGAAATGTATTGATCGGTGCGTGCTAGGACCTGCTCCAAGCGTTTGTCCTTATACAGGAAGCTTACTGACTTACTTGTACAGTGTCAACATGTACGCTTCGACTTGGATCTGTACGAAGAAGTTTGACCTTGTGATGAGCCCTGCAAACGAACTGAAGAAAGTCGGCACTGGTGGATCTCTGGAGGAGCTACAAATCTAAGAGTGTGGTATAGAATGTGTATGGCTCCGAGACAGCAATTCATCGCACAGATAAGAGCCAGCCATCAGTTTAGCCAAGATGCCCACACCAACATCGACAGTGCCATTGGCCAATAGCGAACTCCTAGACATCTATGGGTTTGCATCGATGTTGGAGAAGATGGGAGAAAGCTGGGGGTGATCCGACAAAGAACTCTGTTGGGTGTTCACCAACTCCACTATCCTTCGATACGGCGCTCTACCTACGTTAACTACCTTGTAGAAATCGATAGAATTTTGTCCAAGATCAAGAAATCTCAAACGCTCCAACTGGCTCCTAAGAGAATCCAATTTTGCTAATTCCTTGAAGCTGGATACAGCGGGTACTGAATCCAAACGACATGTAGTGCACAGCGGTTGCATGGACGATGCTTCTTACACTTCGAGCCCGCTTCGTGGTCAGAGGCGTCTTTTGTTCTGTTTCAGGTCTCACGCCCCGCCCTCACGCTTCGCGTACTCGTCCTCGATCCGCTCCTCGTACAGCCTATCCTTCTCAGCCTGTTCGGCGTCATCCGTAACATCCTCGACCCTGCCCCTTTCCAGTCCGCCCAACGCCGACGCCGACGCCGATCTTGATCCAGACTCAAATCCAGTTCCTGAAATGCGCCCACCAGCAGGTGGAATGTATGTTTCTTCCTGCACCGTAGGTCTGCCCGATTCTTCATGCGTACGGCGGATCGAGGTGCCGTCGCGATCGTTGCTTGTCATGGTTTCGGTGAACCGTCTCGTCGTGCCAGATCCAGAGAAGGAGCCTGGCGACGAGGCGGAGGCAGAGGCGGAAGAGGAGCTGGACTGTGTGAAGTTGGACGAGACGTACGAAGACGCCGAGTAGCTGAAGTTATTCTGGCGGTCCGACATTTTCCAATTCAATGCTCAATTGGTCGGCCCGTCGTCCCACAACACCGGTATCAAAATCCGAAACCAAAAAGAAAGGGCGTACTGGAAAAGGTGTAATATGAAAAGGTTCTCGTCTCTCTTTGTCGGGGTCTCAATTGCTAGGGTTGGTTGTTTGTAGTGTGCTTCACACTTTATTTCGGAGGATCGATGGACAGGGGTTGAGGTTGGACTTGGGGTCGGCTTTATACTTGGTCCATCGTGTGGCGAGATCCGTCACGCTCGGGATATCCGGGATAGTGATGTGATACTTGGTTGCTAAAGGGTGCCTTGTCGGTGGCAAACGACCTTGAAGTCACTCCCTGCGCGTTCGCCATCACGCTTCAATCAAAAACGTGAATGCGGGGAGAATGGAAGAACGTTCCTATGACGTAGAGTCACATGTTTGAGGGTTGGGCATTGGTCTGTACTCGTACTCCTGCCAACAGGCGTCGAGTTGAACAGGTATGTGCTCCGTGTTGTCTAGACTGTGGTGGCCCGTCTCAGATCCATAGGGGTGTGGCTATCTTTTGTAAGTCCGAGTACCTCAGTTGTTGTGTAAGGCTGGAGACGAGAAGCTAGAGAGGCCTGCCGCCGACTTGCTGGATTCCGCGTGGTGAAGCATATTGTCTAGATACTCTGTAGGACTACGTTCACACGTGTTTGGCTCTGAAGGTGAGGATTTCCTCCACAACTTCATCAAGAAGATCCATTCTCTGCAAAATCTCGCTGCCAGCGCTGTGGAACCGCATCAACGCCCCAGAATGCACCGGCAATTCCTCCATATATCGCCCCCACAGTGTCCGCATCGTCGCCCAAGTTCACCACAAGTACCGTGCCCTCTTCAAGACTATCCGTCTTGAAAAGGGCCCAGAGAGAAACTTCAAGGCTGTCGACGACATATCCCGTGCTGCGGATTTGTTCTGAGTCAGTGACTTCCCAACCTCCAAGGGTCCGGTATCTCTCAAGGCGTTACTTGAGCACTGGCTCGAGGCCATAGTCGGTAACATTGCCGGCCGAATCGTTCACGGACTCACTAAGACTGATGGCCAGTTCATCTTAGAAACTATCACCGGCAGCTTTGTTGCCACTCGGCTTTGAGTACGGAGTACCTCGTAAATGACCACGTACAGAGGAGAGAAGTTTGCGAGCCAACCGGCAACCGCCTCGATAAGCCCGATAAGAAACACAACCCCCGCTATCAGGTCGTAGCCTCGACCACGAAACAGTATTTGCAGCAGTACGGTCCGGATACCAAAAGGGTGGATTTGGTTACGTTTCGGATCAGGTGGTCGGACATTTCCACAAACTTGGGTCTTCAGACTGCGGTCCAACCCCGTTTGGAGCATAATCACAAAGACACGTTGGCACAGAAAAGGTGACCTTCGACAATTGTCTGTTTCATGACATTGTTTTTTTTTAAGAAAAGCCATCTGCATATGTTTTGTCCGCTCTACCTGCTTGAATTGCGCCGTTTCGGCTTTCTAACGAGTGTTCAATTCCACCTCATCTCCAGCAGCAGAGTGGTAACATCGTTTTCTTGTTTCGTTGCTAAGACGGAGAGTAGAGACTAGTACAGAAAGCCTTCCATTGGAAGGAGAGTGCGTTTATTTCTGCATGCCAGGGTCAGGATTGAGATGTAAAACAGGATGTTTCTCAGCGTACGCATGTACATTTGCCAGCAGGGCAGGAGCCTGATCGTAGCATATGTTAGATCTCATATCTCGAGAATCCGAAAAGTAAGGGACTCACAATTAGGGCCGCAACTGCAGCCGCAAGGACCTAGTAGTCAAAAGTCAGCTGGCTAGAGTCCCATTGGGTCCTGCACACCATACCCATCTTGTAGTGGTTAATGAGTTCCTGGGAACTTGTTATAGGTTCAGTGTTGTTTGTGTGGTGCTTGACTGCGTATTTCGCAAATTTCAAAGACTGGTGAGATTGCTTGTTGCTGTTTGGAGAAAGGAGGGAAGAGGAGGGAGAAGAGCAGAACGGTGAAGTGGGCACGTTTTATCTCTGGTCGAGAGCACGGAGAGGAAGATCAGGTGCGCCGTTTAGTCGTTAGTCGTTAGTCGGGCGGGCAGCGACTCAGAGGGCGCAGTTGCACCTGCGCCCCTCCTCCTCCCTACTCCATCCACACTTCTCTGCGCAGACTACTAGGTGGGATCTCAAACCTCCGTCCTGTTGGTTACGTTGCTTTGAAGAGTGATCTATACTTTCCTCTGCGTCGTTTGTTAGATGGTATCCATGTGGTCCTTTCCAGTCCTATCAGACACGTCTTCGTGTTTTCCCGTCCTGCCTCGCGAATGTTTCGGGCCTCGTCAATGGCCTACCGCGCTTCATGAAGTCGCTCTGGCTCGCCCATACGCTCTGATACCCCGAACCCTCTAATTCCTTGTCTGTTTTAGACAAGCCAAGACTGGAGTCCTGTTTCGAGGTCTCATCCCCTAGCACATGGTGATTCTCTAGTGTATCCGTACACTCAAGAACCCATGGCCACCGTTCGTGTCACCTGCCTGTGTGGAAAAAACACAGAGACCTTCCGGTTGGAAGCCCACTTCCCAGTACCAGTATCTCCCTGCTCTTGCAACATTTGCCGATACACCACCGGCGTACTGTATTTTTCCTGCCTCCGCCTTCCATCCAAACCGAATACTATTGTTGACTTAGCCGAATACCGCTCTTCTCCAAATTTGATTAGGCACTTCTGTCCAACATGCGGATCACAGATGTTTATCAATACCACCAAGGATGATTCTTGGTCGGTTTGTTCGGGGGTGATCGATCAAGTAGCGGGGCATGAGCAAGTTTCTCGCCTTAGCTTGGAGAATATCATGCAGCACGAGTTCGTGGGCGACACCAAAGACGGCGGCATTGCGCTCTGCTTAGCTGACCCCGATGGCCACTCAATTCCTCTCTTCTGCCAGGAGTCCGCTGGAGCAACCATTGAGATGACAGTCGATCCCGGTCGAGGTCTGTCTCATCCGTCAGGCACCATCCACAGTGTGGTCCCGGAGGCCCTCGGAGCAGCAAATCATATAGGCGAACTCAGCGCGGGCTGCCATTGTGGAGGGGTCACCTTCTGGGTTACTCGCCCAAATGCTGCTTCAGAGGCATGTTCCTCGCCTTACCCTGACCTGCTTCTTCCATATCATTCGTCAAGCTCGGCAAATCCAGCAGACGAAAAGTGGTGGCTGCGAGCGAACAAATCGAAATACCTCGCCGGAACTTGTGCATGCAGATCTTGTAGGCTTGGTTCTGGGTCTCCGATCCAGACCTGGGCTTTCATTCCCAGGACTAATCTCGTGCAGTCTGATCGCAAGCAGATAGATTATGGTATGGGGGCACTCAAGGAGATCGAGAGTTCCAAGGGTTGCTTTCGCAATTTCTGCGGCACTTGCGGTGCAACAGTCTTCTGGCATTGTCAGGAAAGACCTGATCTGGTGGATGTGAGTATAGGTCTGTTGCGAGCGGAAGAGGGCTCAAGGGCAGAAACATGGCTTCAATGGTGGACTGGAAGGGTCAGCTTCATAGAGGACGCCCTGGATCAAGTGTTAATTGGTAACCTACAAAGAGGGTTACCCAGGATTAAGGTGGAGGGTTAGGGAAAGTCTTGGGCTGTGACAAGGTCTTGTTGACGACAAAGACAAAGCTACATGGCGAAGCTGAATTCGGTCTTGCATGGAGCTAGGAGATCAACTTGTCTCTCGCAAGATCGGTATAGTTTGTATCTATTCACCAGTTGCAGTCTTAATGAGATCAATCTCGCTGATATCTCTTTCGGTGCTAAAGTGCGCCATCGGGTATCTTTCCGAATACGGATTAGTCCACCTCGCGGCGACGATTTTTGGACCTGCCGCTTCAAGGTTCTTGTCAGTGTTGCTTCGAGTCCAGTCTCGGATGGTTCATTGCTACTTCCTAAGCCTCACGGTATAGAAACACCTTCCTGGACTGATGGATTCGTACCGGCCAGGCGGCGAGAGTCGTCGCACGCACACCGATATCGATTCTTACCGCCCCGGCAGAAGCGACAACAATGCCTCATTGCCCTGGCCGCCCGCCGATTCAAGCGGTGGAATGTATTTTTTCCAGGGCAATCGCGATCAAAACAACAGAAACGAAACCTCAGACCGAGCACGACCCAGGAATACTAATGCGCGAAATGAGGCGATGCGCAGAGATCATTATCGCAGACCTCCCCCGCCTAGGACCGCAGCCAACCGGCCACTGTTCCGACTTAAGCATGACGATGCCGAAAATGCCTCTCTGTTGGATCCCCACGCAGAATCTAGGTTCCGCAACCTTGAAGAGATGACCGACAGTGACGAAGAGGCAATGGCTCTGTCCGAAGATGGGGAGCAGGAGAGAAATACAAAGCGTGCTCGCATAGATGAGCCAGACTTCGCCGCGGAGGCTACTGTCCCAAAATGGTCAAATCCGGATCCTTATACCTCTCTTCCTCCGCTAGCTGCAGGGGAGACTACTGCGAAGCGCACCGACGTCCTTAGACTCATACGGAAGGCGCGGATTGATTCTTCCCGAAGCCAGACTGCTGCTAGCGCAGATGACTTCATCTCCTTCGATATGGATGAATCTGATGCTGAAGACTCAGCACCGCTATCATTCTCGCCTCCATCTCCACCATCCGACGCAGCAATGCGCGTGGAAACGTCGAAAGAGGACGACGTTCTGCCAGAAGATAGAGTCCTTGGAAAACGAAAGAGAGGACAGACTGTGGGAAGTCAAATACCAGGGAAGAGATCACACAGCAAGGTCTACGGAGACTCATTGGTGCAAAAGCGGTGGGCAGTTGTCCAAGGCATAGACTCGGCACCTTGGGTGACTATGTCTGACGGGATTGATATTCCTGGCATCGCGTAAGTGTTTCCAGATGATTTGTCCCTGCGTGAGCTGACCTGTCTAGTCTACACAAGGAAATCATCGACTTCTATAATTGGGTCAAGCCGAAGGACTACGAGGAGCAAGTTCGGCGGAGTGTCTTCCAACGCCTCAGTGCCGAGCTCCGAAAATGCATGCCCGGGGAGCTTAAAGCATTTGGATCCTATGCAGCTGGACTTTATCTGCCCACAAGTGACATGGACCTCGTCTATTTCACGCGTAGCTACAGACCCGGACGGCTTCCAACGCGAGAAGATGGTCGAAGGCTTTTGCCACACTTCTCTAAATTTCTTCGAACCAACAACATTGCAAAGCCTGGATCACTCGTCGTTATTAGTGGCGCAAAGGTACCCATTATCAAGTTCGTTGATAGAATCAGCGGCCTGAAGGTTGACTTGTCTTTCGACAACGATTCTGGCATCGTTGCGATCGACACATTCCAACAGTGGAAGAAACAATACCCTGCGATGCCAGTTATTGTGGCCATTGTTAAACAGTTTCTCATGATTCGAGGACTTAACGACGTGGCTACAGGTGGCTTGGGTGGGTTCTCTACTATATGTCTGGTCACAAGCCTCCTTCAACATATGCCGGCGACAAAACGACGTACGAATCTAGGCGAAGTCCTACTCGAGTTCTTCAATCTTTACGGTAACGTTTTTGACAAAGATGCTGTGGCGATCCGACTTGATCCTCCTGGATATGTCGATAAGGTAAGAATTTACCTCTCCGTCTGACTCTACTAACATACCCGTGCAGAGTTCTTATATGCCCCACGTCTTCAACGATAAAGATGGCCGCTTGACCATTGTCGATCCAAATCGCCCAGACAACAATATTTCCGGCGGCACACGGTTGATCGACAACATAATAGACTGCTTTTCTGCAGCTCACCAAACCCTCGTGAGCCGACTCAGTGCCTATGAAGAGCGAAGTTTACAGGGACAGCCCCACAGCTTGTTAGAATGCCTTATTGGTGGCAACTTTACCACATATGACACTCAAAGACAGACGTTGTTCAATCTCTCCACAGCTGGTCTTAATGCGCCATCCCGGTCCGCTCCTGCGCTACCGATACTCACCAGCACTATTGCCATCGGCAACCGCGAATCTGCACAAGCCCCGCCTCCTTCAAAGAAAGCCAAAACTAAGCAGACCCGTGCTGGAAAGGAACAGTCCGGCACGAAGGTACGTTGATATTGCTTGCTGCATGGTCCCCACAGCTTGACGACAGCTAGATGAAGAATGGGGACTCCAGTTCCTCCAGCGAGAGTTCACAACACCAAAGCAAGAAACTCACTAGGAGTGAAAGAAGAGCAAATCGTCTGAAGAGCCTCAGGCCTGAATTAGGGCCGTCGATTCGCAAATCCATCAGCCTGGCTGACGCAGTCATACTCGGAGGCTACAGCACTCCAGAAGCCATGGAAACGGACCTACAAACGAGGGAGTCTGCCTTACGAAAGGGTGCGGCAGCTAAAGCCAAATGAGAGAATTAGATGAAGAATGGTCACGCAAGCACACTTGCAGCGGGTTAGCTATGATTATTGAGCAACAGCTCCTGCCAGAGTCAGACGAACCTCCAGACTGCTTCCTTCACTTGAGAAAATTACAGGCAAACCCAATTCAGACCTTCCTGCCTTTGACCCAATTCCAGATGACACCGAAGACACGAAGCACGACCTCACTAACAGGCCTTCCGAACTCGCGTCGACTTCTTCGCAGGCTGGAGTGGAATCACTCGCAAGCTCCCTCGCCCAAACTGGGCTCGAGATGAACTAACAATGGCTTAGGGGTCCCATCATAATTTTCGAGACACAGCAGAGACTGCCGCGATACCAACGCGGAGATCACACTCTTTGACTGCAGCTACTATCGCGGGGTTCAACTCCATAGGCCCTCCACAACGTCCTGTCTTTGCAGCTCAACCCCTTTACCTCCATTGATTGACTGTGCCCTTCCCAGGGTATGAATCTTCATTGCTCGGCACCGCCACCAAGTGATGCCTAGCAATCACCGATCGGTGTTGAAAGCTCCAAGCTTAGATTTGCAGAACGCACAACGATGTTTACGAGAGGTATGTGATACTGACCTCCTCTCTGGCACGTCTTTTGCGTGAAGACTCATTGCACTTCCCTGCCATAGCTCTCCCCACCGCATGACGCAGGTCTCCAATCTAACTACAGACGGGCTCCAAATCACCCAACATCAGCTTACATGGATGCCACGATGATAGCAGCTGCAAGGTGTTTTTGGGGCCTGCCTTCCCTGCTTCTGCTACTACCCTTTTCTCATTGCTGCAGTGCTTGACGCACTTCAGCAGAGAGGGATTGAGGAGCGGCGGACGGCATGCTGCTTGCTGCTAAAGACCCAGTTGAGGGACATTACCGGATGCCATATCGCTCTACCTTTTCCCGAAGCAGTCTACCGATTTGCCAATACACATAGCATCTACAACTAGCACACGCATAATGCCCCCAAGAACATAGCCCGGCTCTGCGGGTGCTCTGCAGGCTGAAGCGGCACAAGATAGTCTGACTCAGTGGCACAAGGCTTACACTAGCCCGATCGAGGATCTCCTTCCTGAAACGGCCCACAGGCGTGCAACTCCGTGAAGGATATCCGCCGAGATGGGGCTTTTACTTCTTGTCAGACTATCACGATTTAGGTAGGTTTTCATACTGTGGACATGGATAAGCTATCTACCCATGGCTTTTGCTATTATATTAGTTGCACGATTACTTGATGGTTGACTCGATGCAATTTGGGGTCTTTCAGGAAGCAGAATCGTCCGGCCCTTCTCGACCCCTGTCTATTCATTCATGACTTTATCACAACAGTGGCTGTTTGCTAGAACAAGGCCCTAAAACACATCGTTCCTTGGGCTGCTCCACAGATACAGACGCTCCTAGTGACAGCAAAAACACCACAGTTAAGGGTGCCGCTGAGATCGATAAAGACCTTACCAAGGTCGATAAACGGTCAAATCCCGGGAAAGACTAGGTACATAGTCGAACTACCTCTAGAGCTTGTTGGTTGGGTGCGTCAGTTTTTGAAGAATATCTACTTCAGTATTATCCACTGGACTTGTTGGCCAGAAAACCGCGAACACGTTGATATGGGAGACATGTCGGACTCGGTTGTGATACCAACAAAGCACAAGGCTCTCATCTACAATGACCCTGGACACATCTCAACCACAGTGGAATTCGTCGACACGCCAAAACCTGGCGTGGGTGAGGTGCTGGTGAAGCTCACCCATTCAGGGGTGTGCCACAGTGACCTGTCCGTAATGACCAACGGGTGGCACTATCAAGCGCCGACGCCGAAGGGTCAAATAGGTGGCCACGAGGGCGTGGGTGAGATCGTGGCGTTTGGCCCTGGCGCTGCTGAGACATCCGGCCTGAAGCTTGGGAGCCGAGTTGGCATCAAGTGGACGGCGAGCTGCTGTGGGAACTGCGTTATATGCTTGGAGGGTCTTGATTCATATTGCGCAACTGGGAAGGTCTCAGGGTAAGTGGCGTTGGCCAGTGAACAAGGACGAGAAGCTCTCTTACTAAGCGGAAATTGACCAGATACCTGTACCCTGGAACATTTCAAGAATACGCTCTTGCACCAGCGCATTATGTGACGCCAATTCCTGATGTTGTGCCAAGTGAAATGGCAGCTCCGTTGCTTTGTGCTGGCTTGACAGTTTATGCTGCCCTGAAGAAGGCAGGCGCCGAGCCTGGTGATTGGGTCGTTATTCCCGGCTCCGGTGGTGGTGAGGTCCCTTGTCCCATAAGATTCTCAGCAAAGTGCGCATTGGTTCAAAGGTTAATGACTTGTCACGATTTACAGGATTGGGTCATTTGGCGCTCCAAATCGGCGGCCGGGGCATGGGCTATCGCATGATCGGGATAGACATGGGCGACAAGGAAGGTCTTTCTCGCGAATGTGGAGCAGAAGAATTCTTCGACATCGCCAAATACAGCAAGGACGCCAGCGTGAGTCTCGCCGAGGATGTGAAGAAAGCAACCGGAGGCAGAGGCGCTGCGGCTGTCGTGGTTTGTACGGCCAGCAACGCTGCTTACGCACAAGCATTGGACTTGATAAAGATCGGTGGGACAGTGGTTTGTGTGGGTATTCCGGAGGGCAAAGAAGTCCCAATTCCTAATGCGACACCTTCGACGGCCATCAATCTGGCAGCTCGTATTGTTGGAAGCTCTGTCGGGAACCGGCTCGAGGCTGTACAACTGATGGAGATGGCTGCAAGGTAAGCAGGCAGGCGGAGGCTGCCCCAACCTTCTTCGCTATCATTTGCTTTACTGACCACGATAATAGAGGGGTTGTGAAGACACGTGTGAAGCTGGAGAGATTGGAAAATGCCACAGAGGTTTTCAAGCTCATGGAAAAGAATGCGCTTCAAGGTCGGGTAGTCTTTGATTTGCAAGGCTGAACATCGCCGACAGGGCAAGCGCAAGTTCGACATGCATCCTAGCCTAATTATGGCTAACTCCCTCTGCAAGCCTGACTTGTAGCGTCCAGTCCGCTGTACGGAATACGGGAATTTTAAAAAGGCGTCCGCAGCGAAGCATCTTCATGTCCTAATAAGCCTCTTTTTATACCTGCATTATATGTCGAAATACTCCTCTCTAGATAGGCTGCCAAGCAATGTCACATGTCACCCGTTTGTTCCCCAAATTGTAGTGCGGAGTACTGGCAGTTCACCCGCTGGGACCAACCTCCATCTCAAAAGTGCAGACGGACATTTAGTTGCACAAGGTGCTGTAACTATTCCAGGCGCATCCTGTAATCCTCTGCCCTCTGTTTCCGCGCTTGCGAACTTGGGAGGATCATGATCCTGCATCATGGCGTTGCAAGGTCAGGGTCCAGACCCAAGTGAGCGCATCTTCGTCGAGTTACGCAGCAAAAACGATGAAATCAAGAACAAGGCTGCGACCGAGCTGCGGGACCTCATCACCCTGGTTTCGAGAGGTGAGAGCGATCGATGTACATCCCCCATACCACTGCTAACATGTTGTCTTCACAGAGTGGTCACCTGAACGATTCAGCGCATTCTACGACCGCGTCACCCAACGCATCAGTAACCTCGTCGTCCAGGCTCCGGACCCAAATGACAAGGTGGGCGGAATCCTGGCGTTGGACCGTCTCATAGACAGTGACGCAGTGGATGCGGCCCAGAAGGCCTCGAAGTACTCCAACTATCTACGCGCCGCCTTAAAGAGCAATGATTACACCGTCCTGGATGTCGCCAGTCGGGCACTGGGACATCTCGCCCGGCCGGGAGGGGCCTACACTGCGGAATTGGTCGAAGCTGAAATGACATCTGCCTTTGAGTGGCTACAACCGGAGAGCAAACAGGAGAGTCGTAAACTAGCCGCGGTCTTGTTGATCCGCGAGATGGCCAAGAATTCTCCCACTCTGGTCTACGGCTTCATCCCTCAGATCTTCGAGTTGATCTGGAACGCACTTCGGGATCCAAAAGACCTCATACGGAGAACTGGAGCCGAGGCTGTGAGTGCGTGCTTTGGGGTCATGGTAGCAAGGGACCCTCAGTTTCAGGCTCACTGGTTCCAAAAAATATACTCCAAGGCTCTGGAAGGATTTCGGCCAAATACAACCGTCGATGAAACGCTTGGATGCCTCCTGATCTTGATGGAATTGCTCCAACAGGGAAACATGTTCATGCACGACTTCTACAGAAATGCTTGCGAGATAGTGCTGAGGCTCAAGGACCACCGCGACCCACGGATCCGCACGCAGATTGTCCAGATCATTCCTGTTCTTGCTGAGTATGCGCCGCTCGAGTTCATCAACAACTACTTGCATAAGTTCATGATATACCTCCAAGCGCAGCTGAAACGGGAGAAGGAGCGCAACCAAGCCTTTCTAGCTATTGGCCAGATAGCCAAAGCTGTTGGGAGTGCCATCGCGCAGTACCTTGATGGCATTATCCTCTATATCCGGGAGTCGCTCAGTGCAAAGACCAAGAACCGGGGTGCTGTGGATGAAGGACCAATGTTCAAATGCATCAGCATGCTTGCTGGCGCTGTGGGACAAACCCTCAGCAAGTACATGGAGGCTCTTCTCGATCCCATTTTCGCCTGTGGCCTCACTGAGCCCATGGAGACCGCGTTGGAGGATATGGCGCACAACATTCCGCCAATCCGATCAACGATACAGGACATGTTATTGGATCTTCTGAGTCTGATACTGGTCCATTCTCCTTACCGACCCTTGGGCTGTCCTGCCAATGCAACGCCCCCGCTTCCATCATTTGCTAAGGACTATGGTGGTTTTCCTGCCGAGCACAAGGACCATGAGATCACCCTTGCCCTTGTGACGCTTGGGAAGTTTGACTTCTCTGGCCATATTCTCAACGAGTTCGTGAGGGACGTCACTCTTCGCTATGCCACGCATGATCACCCGGAAATCCGACGTGCGGCAGCTTTGACTTGCTGTCAGCTGTTTATGCAGGATCCTATCTTGCATCAGACGAGCAATAACGCTATACAAGTCGTGAGTGAGGTCGTCGATAAACTGCTGACTGTGGCGGTTGGCGATCCGGATCCTGATATCAGAATGACGGTTCTCCGAGCTCTAGACAAGAAATTCGACAAGCATTTGGCAAGGCCCGAGAACATAAGGTGTCTTTTCTTGGCCGTCAACGACGAAGTTTTCCCTGTGCGCGAAGCCGCCATCGAGATTATTGGCAGGCTGACCACGGTGAATCCGGCCTACGTGTTCCCACCTCTCAGAAAGCTACTGGTCAATCTTCTTACTGGCCTTGGTTACTCCAATACAGCAAAGCAGAAGGAGGAGAGTGCCCGCTTGATCAGCTTGTTCGTATCGAATGCGACGTCTCTAGTCAAGACATATGTTGAGGCGATGGTGTCAGCTCTCTTGCCAAAGGCTACAGACTCGAATCCGGGGGTGGCCTCGACGACAATTGAGGCTCTCGGAGACTTAACATCAGTTGGTGGTGAGGCCATGGTCAAGCATATCCCCGAGCTCATGCCTATCATCATCGACGCGCTACAAGACCTGGGGTCACACGACAAGCGCGAGGCAGCGATGAAAACGCTGGGTTCTCTCGCCGTCAATTCTCAATATGTGATCGACCCCTACCTGGAATACCCCGAATTGCTCGGTATCCTGATCAACACGATAAAGACCGAGGCTCACGAGAAGCTTCGGACAGATGCGATCAAATTGGTCGGCATCCTGGGCGCTTTGGATCCCTATAAGTATCAACAGCTCAGCGAATCGGTCGCGGAAAAACAGAGCAAGGCCGAGACACAACCTGTTTCCGACGTAGCTCTGATCATGCAAGGATTAACACCGTCGAATGAGGAGTACTATCCAACTGTCGTCATCAACACCCTGATGCAGACAATCCTCGCCGACCACACCCTGGTCCAATATCATAGTGCAGTGATCGATGCCGTGGTGACCATTTTCAAGACCATCGGCATGAAATGCGTACCATTTTTGGGTCAGATCATCCCGGGGTTTCTCAGCGTCATTCGCAGTTCCCACCCGACGCGCTTAGAGTCTTACTTCAACCAGCTTGCGGTTCTTGTCAACATCGTGCGCCAGCACATACGAGCTTTCCTGCCTGAAATCATCGAGGTGATTAGAGAGTTTTGGAACACATCAAGGCAAGTTCAGTCGACCATCTTGTCATTGATCGAAGCCATCTCAATGTCTCTGGAGGGCGAGTTTCGCAGATACTTGGCTGGCCTCTTGCCGCTCATGCTCGCGGTTATTGAGAACGATACAGACTTGAGAAGAGAGGCATCTATCCGCATCCTGCATACATTCTTGGTCTTTGGCTCCAGCGGCGAAGAATACATGCATATGATTGTCCCAGCAATTGTTGGCATCTTCGAAAACCCAGCTGCGCCTCCAAATGCTCGGCGGGCTGCCATAGATACCTTGGGAAAACTGTCCAGAACCGCCAATGTGACCGACTTCGCCTCGCTCATGATCCATCCGCTTGCGAAAATACTGGCGTCCCCAGAGAAGGTCGTCACTAACTCCGCGGAGCGTTCGCTCAAAGCTGCAGCTCTGGATTGTATCTGTGCATTAATCTATCATTTAGGACAAGATTTCGCACATTATCTGTCGCTTGTTGAACGAGCCACCAAAGCTGGCCAAATCAATTCGGAACGCTTTCAGAAGTTAATCGAGAACTTCAAGACAGGAAAAACATTACCTGTTGACTTCTATCCTGAAGAACAATATGGCATACCAGCAGAGGATACGTCATACTCGAATATCACGTCTATGCGACTGCCTGTCAACCAACAGCATCTGAAGAATGCCTGGGACACGTCTCAGAAATCAACGAAGGAGGACTGGCAGGAGTGGATGAGAAGATTCAGCGTTGAACTCTTGAAGGAATCTCCATCACATGCTTTGCGGGCATGCGCCAGTCTGGCTACGGTCTATCAGCCGTTGGCCAAGGACTTGTTCAATTCTGCATTTGTCTCGTGCTGGACAGAGCTTTACGACCAGTATCAGGAAGAGCTCATTCGGTCGATTGAAAAAGCATTGACATCCACGAATATCCCCCCCGATATTCTTCAAACACTGCTCAATCTGGCCGAATTCATGGAACACGACGACAAATCGCTGCCAATTGACATACGGACACTTGGAAGATTTGCCGCCAAGTGCCATGCATTCGCTAAAGCGCTACATTACAAGGAGCTTGAATTCGAACAGGACCAGAACAGTCAAAGCGTTGAGGCTCTAATCAGCATCAACAACCAGCTACAACAGTCCGACGCAGCCATTGGGATATTGCGTAGGGCGCAAGTCTTTGGCGAAGTTGAGCTGAAAGAAGCCTGGTTCGAGAAATTGCAGCGATGGGAAGAGGCATTGGCCGCATATCAGAAACGCGAAAAAGTTGAGCCGGACAATTTCGATATCGTCATGGGCAAGATGCGTTGCTTACACGCTTTGGGTGAATGGAAAATGCTCTCGGAAATTGCCCAAGAACACTGGAACAGCGCAACTCAAGAAAATCGGAAGAACATGTCAGCTCTGGCTGCAGCTGCAGCATGGGGCCGGGGCGAATGGGATTTGATGGACAACTACATCAGTGTCATGAAGGAAAGCTCTCCTGATCGCGCATTCTTCGGCGCCATTCTCGCCATACAACGCAACAACTTTGGCGAAGCCCATAACTTCATTGTCCGCGCTCGGGACGGCGTCAATTCAGAGATCACCGCTACGATCGGCGAGTCTTACAATCGAGCTTATGGTGTAGTTGTCCGAACGCAGATGCTTGCCGAGCTCGAGGAAATCATCGTCTACAAGCAAAGTGAGGGGCTGTCTGAAAAACAGAATTCTCTCAAGATGTTGTGGAACAAGAGGCTGCTGGGCTGCCAGTCAAACGTGGAGGTATGGCAGCGAATGCTCAAGGTACGAGCCCTTGTGCTTACTCCGACTGACAATCCTGAAATTTGGATTAAATTTGCCAACCTGTGTCGAAAATCGGATCGGATCGGGTTGGCAGAAAGATCTCTGGCCTCTCTGGGGGGCGTCAGTGATTTCGTTGCCGGAGCAGGTGCAGCGCCACCTCCTGTCGCGTATGCCCGCCTCAAGTTCAACTGGGCGACAGGGAACCAACAGCAGGCGTTGTCGTATCTCCGTGAGTTCACGATGCGTCTTGCCGATGAGTTTCAACAGGCCAATACTGCCCTGGCTACTGGCATGCACACTGAGAGGCTGAGTGGCATGAACGGACTTGAAATGAATGGCCATGACACAATCGCTCAGAGGCGGAAACACGAAGAGTTGGACAAATGCGCAAAGCTCCTGGCAAAATGTTATTTGAGACAAGGAGAATGGCAGTCCTACCTTCTTAGAGGTGACTGGACGAGCCCTCGAGCTCAGGAGGCCGTGCGAGACATCCTGAACTCATATCACGCTGCAACACAGTACAACGTGTCTTGGTATAAAGCGTGGCATGCCTTTGCTCTGGCCAATTTCGAGGTGGTCACTTCCATGGCATCACACACCGACCAGGAGAAGGTGCGCAGTCTCCCGGAGCATGTGATTCAGAATCACGTTGTGCCTGCTATAGGAGGCTTCTTCAGATCGATCGCCTTGTCCAAAACAAGCTCTTTGCAAGACACGCTACGACTCTTGACGCTTTGGTTCGCGCACGGCGGCCACACCGAGGTCAACCAAATCGTCACCGAAGGCTTTGCGTCGGTCAGCATCGACACGTGGTTGGAAGTCATCCCGCAACTGATTGCCAGGATCAATCAGCCCAACACGAGAGTTCGGGCGGCTGTGCACCGGCTATTGGCAGAAGTCGGCAAGGCTCACCCACAAGCACTCGTTTATCCTCTGACTGTCGCGATGAAGTCGTCGGTTGCACGTCGCGCAAACTCGGCAACTCAAATCATGGACAGCATGAAAGTGCACAGTCCAAGACTTGTTGAGCAAGCCGATCTCGTCAGCCATGAACTCATCCGAGTGGCTGTACTCTGGCATGAGCTTTGGCATGAGGGTCTCGAGGAAGCTTCCCGGCTTTACTTTGGTGACCACGACGTGGAAGGAATGCTTGCCACGCTCGCCCCTCTGCATGAGCTGCTTGATCGCGGGCCTGAAACCCTCAGGGAGATATCATTTGCCCAGGCATTCGGCCACGATCTCGCTGAAGCCAGATCCTTCTGCAACGCTTTTCGCCGGTCAAAGGAAATCGGTGATCTCAACCAGGCCTGGGATTTGTACTACGCCGTCTTCCGTAAGATTGCTCGCCAGCTGCCCCAGCTGATGAGCCTCGACCTCAAGTACGTCTCGCCCCGGCTGAAGGATGCACATGACCTCGACCTTGCTGTTCCCGGCACCTACCAGTCTGGCAAGCCAATTATCAGGATTATCAGCTTCGACCATGTCCTCACTGTCATACCTTCCAAGCAGCGCCCACGGAAAATGACCCTGAAGGGCTCTGACGGTGTGTCGTATGCTTTTGTCCTGAAGGGCCACGAAGATATCCGTCAAGACGAACGGGTAATGCAGCTCTTCGGTCTTGTCAATACGCTTCTCACCAACGACACTGAATGCTTCAAGCGTCATCTCAGTATCCAGCGTTTCCCGGCCATCCCTCTGTCACAGAATTCTGGTTTACTGGGTTGGGTGCCCAACTCCGACACCCTCCACAACCTTGTGAAAGAATATCGAGAATCGCGCCGCATCTTGCTCAACATTGAGCACCGGATCATGTTGCAAATGGCCCCCGACTATGACAATCTCACACTTATGCAGAAGGTTGAGGTATTTGGGTATGCAATGGACAACACGACGGGCAAGGACCTGTACCGTGTATTGTGGCTCAAATCCAAGAGCTCTGAGGCCTGGCTAGATCGACGAACAAACTACACCCGTTCCTTGGCCGTGATGTCCATGGTCGGCTACATCCTCGGGTTGGGCGATCGTCATCCTTCGAATCTCATGCTCGATCGGATCACTGGTAAGATCATTCATATCGACTTTGGCGACTGCTTCGAGGTTGCAATGCATCGGGAGAAATACCCGGAACGAGTGCCTTTCCGACTTACCCGGATGCTTACCTTTGCTATGGAGGTCAGCAACATCGAAGGCTCGTTCAGAATCACCTGCGAAAATGTCATGCGGGTTATTCGCGAAAACAAAGAGTCTGTCCTCGCTGTGCTGGAAGCATTCATACACGATCCGTTGCTTAACTGGCGACTCAACACTCGTGAATCTCCCCCGAGACCACACTTCCGATCCGAACGCAGACAGAGCATCATCGACGCTCCTGGAGCCCCCGGGGCCGAATACGACCGCAGTCCGATGGAGACGGCCAACAATCCTGCAGCCATGATAGCTGGCACATCGCAGAGCCACGTGGGCGCACCGCCAGGCCGCCGGCACCGACGCAGCAGCATCCTGGATCCGGCTATGGGTGGTGGTGGCAGCATCCTTGATGCGACGAAGGGATTGGACAATAACACCACGGCCCCTGACGCCAAGGAAGTCCAAAACGCTCGTGCTCTTCAGGTTCTTGCTCGCGTCAAGGAGAAGTTGACTGGCCGCGATTTTAAGCCTGCCGCTCCTGGGACCAGTGTCGCTCGCTTGGCCGCCGACCTGCACGGCCTCGGTCTAGAAGCTCTGATGAATGTCAATGGTGGAACCATGAACAACGCAACCGGCATTGGCGGAGAGCCCAACAAGCCGGTTTCCATCGCCGGCACAACACCTGAAACGACCATGGCGGGCGTTGGAGGACTCGGGGTGGCCGAGCAAGTGGATCGACTAATCCTTCAAGCGACAAACGTGGAGAATTTGTGCCAGCACTACATTGGATGGTGCTCATTTTGGTAACGACGGCGAATATGGATCAAACATGCTGGGAACGGAACGACGGACAGACGGACTCGATCAGGCCTGGAAAGGGACCAAAATGCAATGGAGGAGCTCCGGTTGCAGAGTTAACACCTGTCACAGTAGGCGTGATTATCAGTATGGATGGACAAAAGGCCGCATAGCACGGTATGGGCTGCAAGCTATTAGGGAGCATAACACAGTCGTCGGGAAATGCTTTCTCCGTGAATCTCATGAGTGAGCATGGATGTATTGATGAGATATAATTTTAGATGGACCGACCCATTTTCCCTCTCAGCATGTGTGCGTTGGTGTTCTTTCATGCGAGTCCATGCTCAGCGCCGCCATCTCACATGGAACATTCATTTCCCGACCAAGTTGAGGCGAGGCCGAATCTAACATAAGACCCCTGTTGTAGCTTTTATTCGACTTTTAGATCCCTCTGCTCCATCCCAGTGCACACAATATCCCCAAACGCAACGGAACATGAGGAAGCTGGCTGCCATAAAAACATCAGACCCGTTATCGAACTTGTATAACTCGTCAGCAAAGAAACAACTCGACAAGCTGCATCTGCGCCAGGCGACGATTGTTCACCAACCTAGTGGTGCCCATTCACGCCGTTTGCGCCGTTCTGCTGCTTCGCCTTGACCTGTCGCCTCGCCCGGACAGCATCGGCCAGTTGCTCCAGCACGTCGACAGTGGTGTCCCAGTCGATGCAGGCGTCGGTAATGCTGACACCCTTCTGGAGATTCGCGAGACCACCCTCAGGGGGGACCTTTTGGTTGCCCTCCTTGATGTTCGACTCGATCATTACAGCCACGATAGCGTCTTCGCCCTGTCTCAGTTGGTCGCCGATTGTCTGAGCAACGAGTGGCTGGTTCTTGTGGTTCTTCTTAGAATTGCCGTGCGAGCAGTCGATCATCATGACTTCACTTTGTCCCTTCTTCTTGAGAGCTTCTCTTGCAGCCTTGACGCTCTCGGCGTCGTAGTTGGTACCTTTAGAGCCACCACGCAGAATGACGAATCCATCCTCGTTGCCACTTGTTTTCGTGATGGCAGCGAGGCCCTGTTTGGTCACACCTAAGAAGTGGTGTTTGGCGGCAGCAGCGCCTACAGCGTCAATGGCGACTCCTAACGAGCCGTCGGTGCCGTTCTTGAAGCCGATAGGGAAGGAGAGACCAGAAGCAAGTTCGCGATGCAGTTGTGACTCGGTGGTGCGGGCGCCAATGGCACCGAGAGAGATGAGGTCGGCTAGGAACTGAGGGGAGATGGTATCGAGCATTTCGCTTGCAATTGGCATACCCATGCTGGTCAGGTCAGCGTAGAGTTGTCTCGACACTCGCAGGCCCTTGTTGATCTTGTAGGATTCATCAATGTCCGGGTCGTTGATCAGACCCTTCCAGCCGACGGTTGTGCGGGGCTTTTCAAGGTATGCTCGCATAATGATACACAGCTCCGAGGAGAGCTTTTCGGCGAGTGTCTTCAACCGCTCGGCATACTCTAACGCCGTGGCTGGGTCATGGATGGAGCAGGGGCCGACCATAACCAGTAGTCTGTCGTCGCGCTGGTGGATGATTTCTTTGCATTCTCTTCGGCCTCGAGCGACTGTTTCTAGGGAGGCTCGTGAGGCTGGGACCTCATTCTGGAGGAGGGCTGGCGAAATTAAAGGGTCGTAGCCTAGGACTCGGACGTCCTCGGCGACCTCGACAGAAGAGGGGGCGTCAACGGCGGGCATGTTGAGTTATGCGGACGACGAAGAGAGACACGGTAGTTGAGGGGAAGGCGGAGCGAGGCTAGGAGACCACAGTACGGATGAGACCTAGACAGAAGGCTTCTGGGCAACTTGGTGAGAAATAGCTACTCTTGAGTGGAATAATAATGTAAGTTCATATGTGTATGATTCACACCGACACAAGATGGGTTTTGGGAGTCAGATGGGGGCAGAAAAAATTGGAGGTCAAGGCGGTGAGAGAGAAGGCTGGACTACTAGCACGTGATGGTACCGTAATACCTACCGTGTGGCTACGTCTTTTTGTGGTCGTGGTCGTGGCAGGTGGCAGGTGGTGGCTGAGGCGGAGGAGACTGTATGCGCCTGCGCCTGCGCCTGCGCCTCGAGCCTTACCCCCCTGCTCCTTCTCCAAAATACGTTAATTGGTTCCTTCTCACCACTGCACTGCGTACCTGAGAGACTGCATGACCACTACCTACCAGCAGTACGAGTACTCTGTACCACTAGCATTAGTACTCCGCCTACCCTCTCCCTTTCATTCCTCCCCCAGTACTTCGTATTCAGCATCCCTTTACTTCATGATATGAGTTTTTGTCACAGCTTTGCAGTCCTCTTTCCGGATCGCTGACATCCCGAACATCGCGTCATACAAGCCGGCATCCTCATCTGGTCGCATCTGGTCGCTTCTGCTCAACGACGCGCCCTGGTTGGTCCTGGTTGAGATTGTTCATGTTTCATCATCCCATCCTCGTCAACTCCCGACACTGCCACCGTTTGATCGACTCCCCTTTTGTTCGGGGCTTTGACATGTCCTTGGACAGATAAAGAGGACATTGACCTTCGCTCAATATCGCTAGGCACATCATGTCCTGTCCCAATCCGTTCGTCCCCGCCGAAACAGCCATGGCCGATGTGCATTCTGCTTGTTATTTTGACGCTGCTCCTTGCAAGCGAAAACGAGGACATGAAGATCTCGGTCATGATTTCCTCAACCGGGATGCAAAAAGAAGGTCGACCCATGCTTTGCCGATCCGCCCGTCACCATCGCGTCCGCAAATATCCGTTCCTCCAACCTTTCCGATGTTCACTTCAATCTACCAACAACCCCCAACACCAGTGGACACCTCAGACGATGAAAGTTCTGGGCATCTAAGGGACGAACATGACTGGTCTAGCCGGCCCTCTTCAATGGACGATCGTCGGCCCGATGGCAACTGTAGCATGTCTTCAATCAAAGCAGATTATGCAGACCCCGTTGATGTTGAGATGGAACTTAACCTGAGCTCGACTTCTCAACCCAAAATACGAAGAGCCCGATCCAACGATATCATCGCTCCATATCGCGACTCGAATTTCCTCAGCACCATCGACATCTCCAACAGGGAAAGGGTCCCCACTCCGATCAGTAGCCATTTCGACAATCGGATGAATGACTTGCCCGGCGTCTCACGGCATCACTTTCCGCCAGTGCACACCAACCTCAGCCCGATGTTTGAACAAGAATCTTGGATCAGCAGAGATGGGCTGCCCAGTCCGACGGAAGACCAGGAAATGGATACAGTGATGATGCTTGACCAAGCAAACAATGGCCCAGATGATCGACACGTGTATGGGAATAACGCCGTTGAATCTCGACTCATGGAGAGACATGGAGCTCAAGTCAATAGAAATTCGAGTCCTGGCCGTTCGAGGACGGCGAAACTCCATATGGGATTTCTCAACGGTTGTGACAAGTGCGTCCAAAAGGTCCCAGGCCATTACAGTCATATACTGTGGACATGATCTGAAACAAGACCGTGGGTGTAGACTATGATGAGAACGATGATGATGACGACGACGACGACGAAGAATAATGAGAGCATGATGACAAGCTGTTGTATTAGAAGGAACTGCATGCATGACCTAGAGCTTTTCATCGCTGTCATTCGTACACTTCTGGAGGTTTGGGGGTTTGTCTTATTACAGGAATCGGTCTGCTTTTGAGACCAGTGGCGCAAGCATTCCACACATGCGCCATTAGTTCAATCAAGGCACAATTCATGTCCTTGTATACAAGCGCACATCTTGCCCAACTGTCTTACCGCTAGGATTTGCTGCCTCTGAACCAACTCAACCATCCTCGGCTTTCAGTCGAGGGTTTAACGGCCTCCGCAACATTGTCGGCGAGGACATCCAGTGGACCGCCTCTGGCTCCCGTGTGCACCGTGGCTTCAATCCCCTCGCTCCTCCTCTCGTTTTCGCCGTGGCTGGCAACATATTCCACTGTGTTCGCCGGGACCGGTCGACCCTTGGAGTCGACGCCGACACCCTTGACACCACTCTGTGCAACGGTCACCGGTCGTACCTCGCCTTCCACAAATCCTTGTTCCGCTGTTTGTGGCTGCTGCCACCTGGCCCGTCTGGCTTCTCTCTCCAACTTCTGCGACTCGGTCTCCTGGCCCATCTCACCCTTAGCCATCTGCACACCAACCAGTCCCTTGAGCTTGCTCCAGTAACTCTCGCTCTTCTTTCTCTCGGCCTCGTGTTTCCTCGCCGTGTCCATCTCTTGGCCCGCGCGCTCCTGTTCCAAGAGGTGCAGTTGTTCGGCGCTGGCCTCGCCACGTAGGAAGGCCTGACGGGCCGCGTCCAGCCGGTCTAGCTCACGCTCAATCCATGCCCGTTTCTGCCGGCGATTGTGGGCGATCAGGCTGGTGGTCCCATAAACGGCAAAGACGGTGGAAACGCCTGCGAACAGAAGCAATCCATACGTGGTGAAGCGGTGGGCGCGGTCCGCCCAGCGGCGGCCCACCTCAATCACGCGTTCCACTGGTGAGTAGGCCGCTTGTTCTTTTGCGGCTCTGGCAGCCGCTCGTAGACGCGCAACTCTTTCTTGTGGCGTTTCGCCAGGATGACCCTGAGAACGAGGCGGTTGAGGATTTGATGAAGAGGACGATGGCGAGAGTCGAGGGTCCGCCGCCGGCCGCGACGCTGGCTGGTAGGTGAATGTGGTTGCAGGCCGTTGCATAGCGTGCGGTGTTGTCGAGGTGAAGCGGGTGAAGGCGTCGGACGGAGGTCGACGGGACATGGTCGATGGGAACGCTTTCATTGGGCACAAGGTGCAGGACGGACAAGAAGGAGGTGGTGCTACACGACTCCCATTGAGAGTCTAAAGGTAGAATTAGAATACACGGGTCGGATAATGGACAAAAGAGGGTGCAGATTCAGGCAGATGTCTCCCGATGCCGTCGATGGTGGATGTGGATAAATGAAGATTTTGGGAACTTGAACTTTAGGTACGGTATTGAAGCTTCCATCCTGGCCGCCAGCAAGACGTTACGATACGGTATTGATACACGATTTGGCACAAGGGTTTTGTCACACCACCGCCACAATAATGCTGTATAGGTACCTATCCGTAGTTTGTCCCTCATCAATCCTCCCGTCGTAGGAGTTGGGCAACCTTCGATCTTTTCTGCTAGATGGCCTATCTTGCCGTGTGCTATGGCACACTAAGCCATCCATCCGCCCGAAGTATGCTTTCTACCGGATGTGCTCCTTGCAAGATATGCAATCCTGTCTCATCGTGGCGGAGCCTGGGCATACTGTACTCCGACAATCGATATCCCTCGCAACAGAGCTCAACTTGACCTCGAGTTTCATATCCCAAGGTCTTCATACCTCAGGGATGTCTAGTCGCACACTGGAATCATTGGCAGACTGTCCCGGCATCCTGTTCGTTGACCTGTAACGATCGGGACCGATAGCCTACCTCCATTTCACGCATATCATTGGGCAAATCGTCCTCGATACCTTCGAGAGCAGCTTGGACATGCCTAAACGGACTTCTTTCTTCGTTTCCGGCCTCGGCTCGTCCAATTGACTTAGACTGGAACAAGAAAGTCTCAAACAGCTCCAAGGCTGCACGTTTTCTTTCAACACAAGGAGCAGGCCGGAGTTCGCCATCGACAATCGTCCAGCTGATGTGTGCTGTGAGGGACAGTATCTCTGATTCAGGCTATCTTGTCGTCGGCATCTTCTTCCGATAAGCCACGTTGAGATACTGACCATGCCCCAATGCCTGTATCTGCCGGGATACATCAAGCTGCCATCTTCCGTGTCGATGCGATGGCTCAAAAGCAATAGCAAGAGATGCAATGCCAATAGCTCCCCAGAGACTGGAAGGAGGCGCTGGATCTGCGTGTCACCTTGTCAATCGCCTGACCACTCATCCACGTACCAGGCATATCCTCTCGTCGATTTGGTTCGGTGACCTATGGTCGTGTTTCACAGGATGCAGAGATGTTCCCCGACCTCCGAAGCGGGAGTATTGCTGTATATCACGTCCGTCGAGGCCCTGGCCTGCGCCTGATCCCTGACATGGACTATACCTCCTCGCTGTCATACCAAGCACGATGTGACTCGAAAGGTGCAAACCGCGACGCCCTTCGAGCGGCTACTGTCGATGGAGTGCAAGGGCAAAGCACCAGCTTGGGCTGGAGAATGGACCATTGGCCCGTTAACAGCACCGGTGCCAAGTGAGTAAATCCAAGGGGCTCCAAGTACCAGTACCATTATCAAATGCAGTGAATCCCTTAGGATACTGCCGTACCCCTTGCTAGGTCTCGCGTCTGATTGGCCAGCCTCACTTCACTCGAAATCACTCCCATATATTTTATATGTGCGCAATTCTTCCCAACAATTCTCATATCTATCCCGGGTCTCGGCCCTAGCTCCACAACTGCTAGGCTAGCTGAGGCGTGAGGGTGTGGCCACCAGATATGAGACAGTTTGCTCTTGGGCGAAGCCGTGAATCCTAGAGGCGGACCCCTGACTGGACTGACTCTGAGTTAAGCAATGCACCTTCCACTTTACCGGTGGGTAGCGGTATTGAGACTACGGACGAGGGTCGAAGGTCCCTACCATTCATGGACTCATCCGAGTACCTATGGTAGGAGGCAACCTGACGAATACGATCGGACAAAAAACTTCTCTGGTAACGGAGAGGTTTCTCGACCCTCGGACCTCAGCTACAACGGGTAGCTGGGTTCCGGGGGTTGAGTTTTTGGTGGTTTGGATTCACGAAGTGAGGTTGGGGTTCGAATCTGGTAGAGTACGCTCTCCTTTTTTGTCCCTTTTTTCTTTCTTTTTGTGACTGTGCCATGTGCAGGACTCGGAAACAGTGAAGTGGTGCAGCAGAATCTGCTGCTGCCATCAGGTCCAGTGACAGTGAAGGGCCACAGTGTTTATCTCCAGGCTGCCTTTTGCGCTTGTCGAGTAGCACCATCGAGATGGTCGTTAAGTAAATGTCATTGGTTCCGACTCCATACTGAAGCGAATGCTAAAACAGGCATTCGATGTTCCGCAGGCTTTATTAGATCCTATCATATCTGCTAATTTATCGACCTCCGCCGCATGCTCCGGGCTGAGAGTTCGTCGAAGGTACTGCTAGTATCGCATCCGCAATGGTATCTTCCTGGCTGTGATACTCGCATTGTTGTTGCAGGCCCCACAACCGTAGCCTCTGTATGAACAATCCCTCCAAGATACTCCCACTAGCGGTGTCACTTCCAGCTCGAGGAGGCCTGCAGTCTGACGGGTCTTGTCTCTAAAGATGCGACCAAATTTATGACTGGAGTTAACCGGGGTCGAGCATATGGGAGCCATATGCACCTTCGGGACATTAGGTATAGGTACACCTTAGGCAGGCGACAAAGCCGAGGGCTGCGCCGCCATATATACCCCCTTACGTGGACGGGTGGTTGTCAGAGAATAAAGAAAGTGAGAGCGGCTCTATACCCGAGTGTATGTACTAATTAACTGGCTCCCGCGGCGCAGATGGTGCCAAGAGGCTGGAGTTTGACAACTCGAACTTCAACTTCAACTCCAACTTCACTAAACCTAGACCCTATACTTCTCGCTCTCGTTGCAATGTTCAGCTGTTGATCGGCACTTGTCTGACTCTTAGTTGACTAAATCTCACTCTGCAGCAAGCGACTAGTAATTGCTTGCCCCCATGGAGTCGTGCCTTGGTGTCGGGAAGACTTGAAGCATTCGACCAGTCCCCGGCCCTAAGAATGGATGGTCAACGAAATCCGGAGTTGCAGAAGATCCTTGCAGCCTTGAATACTTATGCTCCGCCTCTCTCTATCCCTCCAGAGGCGAGCGCCTTCAGTACGGACTTGTCCTCCAACGCAAATTCGCATGCCTCCGTGCTACCGGGGCTAGACTTGCTTGCTGATCCAGAGCCCCAGGAGAGGGCAATCACTCCTCCTCCTGTTCTTCGACATCAAGCAACGACTCCTCCACAGTTGAATTGCACTGCTCGATCAGAAGATATCCCGAGTACGTCCTTGACTCCCACGGTGCCAGACGCGTCGACCATCACTACGTGGCCAGCAGCACTCAAGCACGTTACCCGCCATCTAGTTCCGAATGAGCAAGCTTCCCGGCGCCTCAAGCACCTCATCTCCGAACAGCACAAGCACGAGCGTCAGTGGTGGGCAGGTAGAGAAGGCATAGTGGCTAGGCAGCAAGGAAGGTCTGGCACTTCACAGCAGGTGGCGGCGCTGTTAAAGTCTTTAGGCGGAAAGGAGGTACCGATGCCTCCTTCTGACCCTGCGGCAAATCAAGCTGAGCTAGAGACTTATGACAAGAAGGTGTATGCAGGACTTACGGCTATGGCATCGGATTTTGACAGACAGCTGAGAGCCATTGGTGTGCCGTTCTATGCCATCAAGCATGATCTGGTGATCCTCGAAAAAGGCCCCGAGAAGGCTGGGGCACCGAAGGGAAGGATTGATAGGGGTGAATTGCGCGAACTCCAGAAGAGAATGTTGCAGACTCTAGAGGACTTGTTTGGTGACTGAAAGCTGTGAGGTGTGAAGATTTTTGCTGAATTGATGGCCCGTACCTGCTGGCATTGACTACTTGTATTTCCATGCTTTTCTGTTAAAGTTCAGTGAATACTGTGCAGGTATATATGGCTGTCGCCTGTGCAGTCTCGAAAGGAGTGCTAAGGAGTGATTATTTGGCAAAAGGACACAACCCGCATTGTAGGAAACTTCGCAGTGGTTTCCGCAGCCTTCTTTACATCTGCGCACCTCGCCCCAACTTCAGCAACACGCATTCCACTTACAACAAACATCACCGCTACTGACCTCCCTCGCAAACATGGCTACTCTACGAGAACTGTTCACCACTGCCGAAGGCTGCGATCTCATCATCATCTGCCAAGGAGAGTTTTTCTTCGTCCACAAGGCAGTCATCGGCCCTCAATCAGCCGTGTTGAAGACTGAGGCGTGTAACTCTTCGGTGAGGCTCTCAGAGTGTCCTATACTTTGGTGTTACCGTTCTAATGGAGAATCATAGTTCCTCAATGGCGAGGCTTACCTTGTGGACGACGATGTCCCCTTGACCGTCTTTCGCAAGATCCTCGCGTTTCTCTACTGTGGGGATATCTCTGGGTTCCCGGAACTCCTGCGTCCAGCTGGCCCTCAATGGCTTCCGCCACCTCTGGAATACTTCGCCCGCACATTTCCTCATACTGACAGATTCCTGAGAACTGTGATTGGCAAACCTATAGCCAAAACAGACAACGGCCTTCCTTCGGCGGAACTGGATATGATCAGCAACACTCGTAAATGGTCTGTATTGACGGAGAAACAACGTGTGATGAAGGATCTTTACGATGAAAAGTCCTGCAATTCTCCCACCGAGGTTTCCCAAGAGCTGGACATCTTCGCAGCAGCTCAGCAGCTAAAAATCACTTCTTTGGAAGCATTGGCCATGAAAAAGGTTCTTGCATGGTTCGAGAAGGAGCTACAGCTGGGACGTCCTCTCTCTGAAGATCTGCATAAGATAGCAGACTTGGTGTTGCGGAAGGAAAAGGCATTTGTCAAGCCATTCTTCAGTCTCTACGCAAAGTTCTTTCCGGCATTAGGAATGGACCTCTCCCTGTCCAGGCTCATGAAGGATTTGGACCGAACCACCTTCGACCTGTTCGCCCAGCTCCATCCCAACTGGATAACTGAACGCAATCGGTTGAACGAAACAAACGAACAGAACAGGCAGAGAGCCAAAGCACTCGAAGGCGAGATCGAGCTTCTCAAAGGCCAATGCACGTCTTCCGAGAATACATACAAAAAGGATATGGAAACCGTGAAAGAGGCTTTAAAAACAGCACAGGTGAATGAAATTGCTTCTGCAGCCAAGGCGGAGTTGCTCGAAAGACTAAACAAGTCTCTGCAAATGGACTTGCTCATGGCCAAGGTCTCAAATCTAAAGACCAAAGAGAGCAACCTTCCAAAAGCAGACAATCAGCCCAAGATTGACACCGCTGCTGAAGATGCAGAGAAACTAAAGAAGCAGCTTATAGATGTCCAGTTGGCTCTGAAGCAGCACAAGGCAGACCATCAAAAGCTCAAGAACGCTCTCAAGAAGGAGAAGGAGAAACTGAAAGACCAGTTGGATGATCTGAAATATGCTTTCAAGCAATTCGTGGCAGATGTCAATGAGTCAGGCCGCTGTGCTGGTTGCAAACGTGAGTGGAACTTCACACTCGGCCACGACCATTACACTGCTATCAACATCAGCTGCAAGCTTTGCCGCAAGGACGCCTGGTACTATTAAAATTGATGTTGGCTCCTGCAGCAAGCAAAGTCCAACGCTTTGGGGGTATGCAACCATGTCGCCAAAGTGCTATGTGATAGGAAGTGGAAGGAGTACAATGAGGAAGCTGGGAACTGCTGGACCTGTGTCGGGAGGATTGACTGAGCGGTCAGTGAGTTGAGTACAGCATGGACTCACACACAATGGCTGAATTGTGTAAAGTCAGTGGCTTGCTGCATCCAGTTATCACTGCGCCCTAGGAGCTTGAAATGAGCAAGTGTATTGTAACTTCTCTTCCTTTACATCCAGCCGATAACAGAAGGCTGCACCTTCACCTTTACCTTTACATTCTTCCTTCTTCCTTCCACATCATCTCGCCATCCTCAAACCCCACTCTAAGCTTGTACCAGGGTCTATATTCGGCATCAATACGACGACGGATACTGACCTGGTACGCAATCAATCACAGAATATGCGTGATTCCTCTTGATGGCACTTCACAATCATGGCAGAATCCTCGAGTGAAATACCTTGCGAAGGCCATCGAGACCTCGCAGACCAAGCAGAAACGTTATCGAGAGGACTCAACCAACTGCGTCACGGCTGTGGTCATGAAAGTACCTCTACAGGCATCGCAAGTGTCGCGTTGGAGCTCATGCTCCTTGCCACCGAGCTCAGGACCCTCGATAGCGCGGTTAGTGCGAATAAGGAGCAGTATACCAAAGCGTTTGATGAAGACTTGGATGAGATACGCACTCACCTGGCTGGGATCTTCGAAGACATAGCAGACTGCTGCAGTGAAATGCACAAGGCGGATGGGCCAAAACAGAGTACTGTTGGTTGGTTGCAGAAGAAGCGATACGTGAGCAAGGTACAAAAGCACCTGGAGGCCAACAAGACCGCACTCGTTGTCATGCGGATGGTCCTTCACCATGGCAAATCGTACGGCACACAAAAGTAAGCATGTAGTTCTGGGCCTGGGAAGAATTTTCATTCTAACTTGCTATAGCTCACCTGACCGTCTGGCCGAATCGTCGCCTCATATTCTGCAAGAGGATCGGGCCATACTCGAATCCGTCTTTGCGAGCAGAAAAGCGATATCAGAACTGCACAGATTTACGAACAAATCACATGAACATAGCACATCTAGTTCATCAGCAGCAACAACAGACCCTGTGCCGTCCTTCAAGCCTGGTGCCCATGGACGGAACTTGTCCTCGGCTACAGGAGTTGACACCCCCCTTGTTGAAGACGTCCTTCCTGCTAGCAACTATATCCGAAGGATCGAAAGTGACGATTCCCTGAGGAGTCGTCTCTCCAACCGTGGAGTGCGGCTTGCAGTTCACAGCTCGATCCTAGGCTCCAATGCCCAAGAGGTCCCAATGTCGTTGAAAAAGAGATGGTTCTACCAAGATGGAGTGAGAAATGTTGTTGATCGAGTCTTTGTGCAAGATCGATCAAGTGCGCAGCTGAGCAGGATCTCCGAAGTGAATTCGAACATGAGTCCTGGAAATTTTGCGGAGGAACCTTCTCTTCAGCGAAGTGTAAGCACACCAGACAAGTTGAATGAGCCAGCATTGGAGAACTCTGGGGTGGGAAAGAAGGAACTCCATGTCGGAACATCGAAGGCCAAAAAGCGAAGTCTTACTCTTATGGAGTCACCTGTTGGCAGGACACTAGGCAGGGTGATTACACGATTGTCCCACATCACCATCAACAGCGACCGGAAAACCGAAACAGCAAACGTCGAGGTTGACAAAGAAAAGAACACAGATGAAGAGAATGAGAATGGGGACAGATCTGGCTGGTCCTACCGTTTTTCCAAGCCATTCCTTAAGCCGGAGCTGACGACACCCGACTTCAACAGAGACGTCGAGAACATGGCTTTGCGTTAGAGGTGGAACGAGTTTCAGCGAGCGTGAGTGATGATAGCTGTATTCATGTTGCACCAACTACACAACTAGCTAGCTATAGCCAATATGCGTCCAGGAAGGTTGAGGAGCAGAGCTTGACAACCGGGGGCTGTGACCAAAGGGAAACTGATATAGCTGGGAATTGTATAAGATAAGTTTGCCAGCAATGAGACAGACAGCTGTAGAAACACAGAGACATGGGTTGTCCGGATACGAGGCATCAGAAAAGTCATGCAAGCAATTCTATCATTGGAAGTCCACATTCACATGGAAATCAAACCATCTCATTGTGGCGAGGCTGATATCCCCTGCCAAGCATTGAGGGGCCAAGTCGCACTGATACTGTCCTAGTAAACCACTCGCGGTCAATTCTCCATGTACGGATAAATGGTTGAGTATACGGGACAGTCTTGAAGAGCAGTACCTTATAGTCAGATTCCATCTCGGATGACATAACAGTCGCTCTAAAAACAAGATTTAAGTTTCATACGACACCACCACCACCACCACCGATCGACGATTCATGTTTTGAAACTTAGGCAGTCTCAGCCTTATGCTTTAACCAGAAGCCTGGTCTAGGCGTGCTATCTATACTATATACTATATAGCATGCGCTCCGCCTGCGACCAACGGCGTTGATAGACAACATGGAACATTTCAACCTTCATTTGACATCATGAAGATGAGATGGAAAGTCCAACCGTTCTCAGTTCTCAGTTTTCAGTTCCCACATTACTCGCGGCTGGCACGCGCTCGAACGCCGGCGATCATTAATCACAGTAAATAAAGCGTAGTTGCGGGGGCAATCATTAATCAAGGTAAATCGTAGTTGCGGGATTGGATTTCCATCTTTCACCACATGCCGTACTGATAACCGGATATTCATCTTTCATCTTTCACCACATGCCGTACTGATGACCCGGGAAGGGACCACATATGCCGCCCGCAATGGTCTGCGGCGGGCCGACGTCGCCCTCCCCGCCGGCCGGGGGAGACACGTAGACGGCGCCGTCGACGCCGAAGAAGACGCACGGCCCGGCGCCCACGGTGCTGATGTGGCTGACACTCAGGGCGTTGTTGGTCGGCGTGAAGACACTGTCCAGTGGCACGTCTAGGGTATATTGGCCGTCGGCGGCGCCGATGAACGTCACCGACACGGATGCCGAAGATTGTCGTGCGCTGATGGGTGTGGCGCCCACAAGGCCGAGGCTGAGGCTGAGGCTGGAAAGGAGGAGTGGTAGGACGGAGGCGACAGTTGTGAGTGAGAAGGAGACCATTCTGCGCGACTTCAGGGGTTTGTTTTGTTTTGTTTTGACTGTGACGGTGACGGTGACGGTGATGGTGACGGTGACGGTGAGAAGGTCTTGAAGCTGCAACGAGTCGAAATGTAAATGCCTGTACAGTCTTGGAGACGACAAGAGATTCAGGGTAGATTCGAGGGTAGATTCGAGGTTATGGCCGACTGGCTGGCTGACGGACTGGTTGGCTGACGGACTGACTGATGCTGTTCCGATTCCGATTCCTATCTCGAATTATGTGATGGTAGTGTTGACGTGTTGTTGAGACCAGAGTTGGAATATACTGATAACTGCAGTACTTTGAGAGAACCTGGCCGGGAATTATATAGTAATATGATCAACCAGAACCAGAACAAGAACATTAGGTACATAGGTTCTGCATCTGCATGAATTCAGGCCGGCTTACTTTTCTGGCCTACCTTAAGGTCCTGTTCCCGCCCCTCTGGGATCTGATAGATGGTTATGTATAGATACCGCAAGGCGCAAGGTCCAAGGCTCATCTAGAATCTCGATTCTGGATGGTCAGGAACCGTCGGGCCAGGGCCCGAAGGAGGCGTGGAAGTGGAATCGCCTGTGCAGTGCGGCTCAATCAAAAGCCTAAGGCAAGGCCCTAGCCCATCCATAGCGGTATCAGATAATAACAGTATCAGGGATCAGGGATCAGGATAAGCCCCGAGAGGAAGGGAGGCTCAAGGGGGGCCCACGGTGAGCCATACATGGTATTCGCGTATTTGTCGTGAACCGTGGGGGCCTTGAGGATGAGGATGAGGATGAGGGGAGGATGAGAGTGAGGATGAGGGTGAGGATGAGGGTGAGGATGAGGCGGTGCACCGGGCTGAGGGTGAGATGCTGCGCCGGAGGTGGATGGTGGATGGTGGATTTGGGCGCAACATTATCAGACGAATACCGCTACCGTACTTACTAAGGTACCTTATACATATACTACTAAATATACTCTGTACAGTTAATTACATACAGATATTCTGCCTGAGTAAGGTGGTCAGCCTGACCAATTAACCTATGTATGTATGTAGATACTTGCCACGAAGGAGCGCCGGGGTTGCATTACATTCCCCTCCTTGCTGAAGGAGCTTATCCGTACTCAGTAATTATAATAAGAGATGGATAGAGCGCTGCCCTACGTATTTCGCTATATACTCCGTACTACTAATCAGATACTTTACCCAGCCCCCTTCTAATTCTATCTCAGCATCGTACTGCGTACATTGCACGCCACGCCTAAAGAGAGTCCTGCGGTATATGCTTTCAGGTTGTATGTATCATGTATCTGTGGGATAATCATGGAATTATAATAGCACTCTAGACTAGGCAGAGGCGGTACAATATATACCTACGCTACACGCTATACGCTGGACGTCCAGATGGGAGATGGGAGATGGGAGTGCGATGTGCGATGTGCGCTAGTGGGTAGTAGGTAAAATATAGTCTTTTTAAAATCCATCCGGTCGACAATTAATTGTCAGGCATGAAACATGAGGCATGAGACCATGATCTCTCGGCGTGGATCGGCACAGGCGTTATCTTTGAAGTGGATGGAGAATGGAGAATGGAGAATGAAAAAGGACATAAAACCCGCTCGCCGCCCACGGACTTTGCGGCCGCATTGTCCGATTGATATGACATGTGTATCCGCATTGCATGGGACGTGGACGTGGATGTGGACTGAATGGCACGCAATGACCATACGACGACATGCTCATGCACACGCACACGCACACGCACACGCACACGCACACGCACACAACCCTGGATCCATATCATCGTGATCGTGAACGTGGCCGTGTGTCTATGAGTCTTCAAGTTGTGGTTCCTCTCCTCTTTCTACAGAAACAGATACCTAAACCCAACTCTGTCGATACATCGATCGACGTCTACCCAGCCAGCGCGAGCCTTTGAAAATGTCACAACTCCCACTTCCGGCCCAGACGCTCCAAGGCAAAGTGGCCATCGTCACCGGGTCGTCGCGTGGACTGGGGGCGGAAATGGCCATGGATCTGGCCCGACGAGGAGCAAAGGTAAAACCAGGACATCTACATCCACATTCACGTCCACATCTACATCCACGTCTGTTTCTCTGCTCGCTCCGTGCTCACCCAACATGACAGGTCGTGGTGACATATACCTCGGCGTCGTCGGCGGCCAAGGCAGCACAGATCGTGTCGGAGATCCAAGCCCTGCCGAATGCGAACTCGAATTCGAATGCCAGCTCGGCCAGCTCGGCCGCCATCAGCGTGCGCGCAGATCTGGGGTCGGAGTCGGGACCGCGCGAGATTGTGGCATCGACGCTGGCGGCGTTCGGCCCGCACATCGACATCCTGGTCAACAACGCGGCGGTGCAGATCACGAGGAGGCTGGCCGACCTGTCGACGCAGGACTACGAGGCCGTGTACAACGTCAACGTGCGCGGCGTCATCCTCATGACCCAAGCGGTGCTGCCGCATCTGCGCGCGCCGGCGCGCATCATCAACATCTCGTCGGTCGGCGCCCGCGCCGGCTTCGCCAACTACTCGCTCTACGTGTCGTCCAAGGTGGCGCTGGAAGGCCTGACCCGCGCCTGGGCCGGCGAGCTGGGAAGTGATGGCACCACCGTCAATGCCGTGGCCCCGGGCCCCGTGCAGAGCGCCATGCTCGACACCATTTCCCCAGACCTGGTCGAGATGCAAAGGCTCAATACCCCGGTGGAGAACAGGCTGGGCACAGCCCCCGAAATCGCCGCCATCGTCAGCTGGTTGGCCTCGAGCGATGCTAGTTGGGTTTCCGGTCAGGTGGTCAATGCCTCCGGTGGCTTTAGTATGTATTGAGTCGGACGGAATGTCATCTGCCACTGCCACTGCCTCTGCTACTGCCACCGCCACTGCCACCTGGCTCAGAAAGGGGAAAAGGGCATAGGGATTGGGGAGTTGCTCTTCTCCGAGAGAAAAGGGAAAAGGAAAAACCCAGCAATGGAAATAGAAATGGAAAAGGCAAGAGGACAGAGGTGCTTCCCTTGATTTAGAATTCGAAAAAGGAAGAAGGCGGCATTCCGAGTCAATAGAAGATAGATAGATACAACTGCATGCCGGCATCGATGGCTCTAGTATACTTCGTACACCCTCATACGCCTATCGTCCAATCATGACGGTCACATCGCGTCAATCCATCTTCTCTTCATCCTGCTGCACCTGCACGTTCAATGTTGACATCGGACCGGGGCGAGATTGATCTTGTCCATTCAGATCAGAACCCACGCGCGTACTCGACAAAGCCATCCCGAGACCTGTGCTCTGCAAAAAAAGTGAACGTGCGCACCGGGATAGGATCAGAAAAGGGCCACCACGGTAATCAAACGACGGAGAAAGAAATGGAGCAAAGGAAGCCCATGTCCATGCATCAGGACGCATCTGACGCTCCCAGGCAAGGGAGGAGCTGGCCCTCTGGTCGAGTCCTTTAGCATCTCGTGCGTGAGGTCCAATGGTCATGATATGCACGAGGTCTGCAGTTCCTCCACCCTGTGCCATCCGTAACTTGAAGGGGTTGTCGTCTCTTTCTTCGGGTAGATACATATTTGTCAGGTTCTGCGATAAGCCGAGCAATATGCTACCATGTCCGTCCGCAACTCTCTTCTCTCACATGTCGACATGGGTGCCGGACTATGCTTGACATAAGCGACGGCCGGGCATATCCAATACACCGGTGGCTGCCACACTCGTGTTCCCAGCTATATTCAGTCTCGTTTACCCAACCCGCCGCCGTAACCGCCGTACCCTCCATATCCTGAGCCTCTCGCGGTGCCGTTCCCGACATTCCCGCCGAGTAGTCCATTGCCATAGATTCCGCTCCTGCCACTCTTTTGCCTTTCGTAGATCAACATGGCCATTGCACCAACCCCAGCACTGGCAGCCAGCGCAAAGAAACTCAACAACGAAAATCCAATGCTGTGGTCTCTTACTCCTAAAACAGGCCGGCCAACCATCCCAGGTAGAACAGCGCCGTCTATCCAGCCAACATTAAAGGTCAGGACCATAGGCTCGTTGCGGATGATTTTGGTACCCTCCATCGGTGCCGAATATGAGGTGTTTGGCAGAGAATACGCCGCCGAGGCAATCAAATGCGACCCAATGTCAGTCGCCGACGACTCTGGGTCTTGTGACATATGGAAAAGCACATTGATGTTCGTGTGGAGGTGAAGGTGAGACAACTGCAGAGTGCCTTGCAGGGCAATTGTAAAAGGTGTCCACAATGTTTTATCTGCGCCCGTCCCATCAATTTCAGGCAGTGACGAAGTGATATCAAGCCCATCCTGAGACAAGGGGTATGATGGAATGCGACACGTCAGAGGAACGTCGCTGTGGACGAAGAATTCGAATAAATGATACAGCTCGTCGGGCAGCGCATCGATGGTACATGTCTGGGTTTGTGGGGTGTTATAGAGGAAGGATAATGGCTCGTTCGTTTCGTTACACGTCGGAAATGGTATATACTGCAGATTGCCATGGGCATCGGTGATCTGGGTAAGGTGACATGAGTACAGGTTACTCGGAGAAAGATCGAGGATACAAGTGTAGCGAGTAGCTCGCCATGCCGCCTTGGATACGCGAGGATGCAAGCAGGTGGGCGCTCAACGTACATGTTCACCAGTTTCACTACGGAGGTAAGTGTCAATCCAATTAGGGTCATCTTCCCTACTCACATGGTCCTATTCAAGCAGCTGACGGGGATCAGGTCACCCTTGAAATACCCTCTTTTTCTGGACGCTCCATCGACGAGACTCGTTTGCTCGCCGACGGCGCTCACAGAGGTGGCGAGGGACAAGTAAAACACCACCAAGGTGTTCAAAGGCAGCGGCAGAGGCAGGGACCAGAACATGGCGGGGTCAAGACATGGAAATGGTGCAGATGTGTTTTTTCCTTTTCCTCGCCAGAGGAAATTGGCGCAGCGCAGTTCGGGCTTCCTGCAACCTGGCAACTTGAAGGGCAGCTGCAGCGCTAAAGACGGGCCGGCCCGCCTCCGCACGCAGACATAGACATACGTCATGCACTTGCAGTATTGCCACCCTTGCTGCAGTGAGCTCCGGAAGAGCAGCAGCGGCGGGATGCAAGACGACGACGACTACGAGGACGATGACTACATGACACGCCCACCACAGGCACACTGCTCGCGACCTTACAACTTCAAGGTGCTTGGGTCCTATTATGGAAAGAGTGTCATCAGGTTTGGCACAGCCCGGGACCGTTCATGGCTGTGAGCAGAGTATGAATAGAGAAGTTTGCAGATGCACGAGGAGAAGAACTGGGACTTGGAAACATGCACTCGGCCAGACCGGGCATGCAAACGAAGGCGAAGGCGGAAGCGATATTCACCATGGGCGAAATCGAGAACATCCGAGAACGATAGTCAGTAGGGCAACGCATCCACCTGAACATCGGATAGAACTTGCCGCTAGAGTATATCCGCTTTAGATATCTCTAGAATGATAGATATTGGAGGAGGAGAATAGGGTCAAGTAGTAGGATGATGAGGTTTAATCCGTCTTTAGCCATTACTTTGGTATGTCTAAATTGGCACAGCCTTCATACATCCCACTCCAGGCTTGATTTCCGCAGTGGCCCTTTTCTCTACTATGACCCGGCCTCAGTTGACTGTATAATGTCCCACGTATGCATCAAAAAGGTCATCAAGTGGTTTTGCTCGTCGTGGCTTCAGAGTGCTTTTCGAGGATATGGGTCGGGTTGCTTGTCAAGCCATCGAGCTGGTTTTCTTTGCCTTCATCCTTGGACTTAGATTCGTCGATCTAGGAGTACAGGTTAATACCTTGAATATGATGAGTTATTGTCGGTGGGGTGACTGGATAGCAGCGACGGGAGGGACTGCGAGTGTGTTATGGAGCGAAGAATTGATATGTCATACCTTTCCACTGCCAGGTTGAGGTTGTCCTTGTTGAGCATTGGTCTGGGTTTCGGGCTCTGGCGACTGGCGACCTGCGTTCGGTGCAGACATAGTGGCAGATTTTCGATGTAAAGGAGCCTGTCAACCTGATCAGCAAGCGGTACCACAGCAAGTATGCAGAAGATGGACTGACTTGGTCTGGCTTGGGGTGGTGTCTGAACGAGAAATCAGAGTGTTGTTTTAATGCGACAGTTGATTCTTGGAGAGTTAATAGAAGGATAAAAAGAGAAGCGAAGTGGAAGCACGCACAGCTCGAGGAGAATAACATATACATACGTGACGTCGTGGGAGCAGATCCAGCGATGACGTTGGGGTGATTACGAAAGAGACAAGAACCTGCGTATCATGTCACAGTGCCTGCACTCCTTTCTCGGGGATTATGAAATCCTAGGTGGGAAACCCTTGTAGGTGCCATGTGCCATGTGCCCGCGACTGAGATTGGTCTTTCTCTTTCGGTCTTGTTGTCTTCATGCCAATGCTCGTGAATGCTCGTGAAAACTACCTACTTGACAGCCCGCAACAATATGCAGCTCTACATTGAGAAATCTAATACTCTGGTCGACCTTCAAATGTGCCGCACAAAAAGCCTCATCCACACCCCACCGTGTATCCGTACATAGTTTGCACCTGCCACAGCGTGAACAACGAACGTATCTTCCGAAATCAACACTCGCTCCTCAAGCAAAGCTCCTGAAGCACCCGACTAGTGGCCATGACATTTATGACGCAGGACTTTGTCCTACTTTCCCCTCAAACTCGGACTGGCGATTCCGAACACGGCCAGACCATGCGCCTTGCACTTGAGGCAGCTCCTGCTTTTCTCCTCACGAATCTTCAGTTGGACATAGTTTGGGCACCGACGGCCAGCCTGGTATTTGCAGCCCTGCTTGTCCATCTGGTATGATTCATAGTGGCTGCACTTCAGGCTGATCAAGCGTTCGAAGCACATTGTGAGAGATTTTCTCGTGTCGGGACCTGCAACAAATATTAGCACGGCGAGAGTCACCAAGGTCGCGCATACAAGACACACTTTGTTTAATGCTTGTCAAGGACTCGAGATCCAGAGCTGCTGAGTATTTCTTTCTTTGGTAGTCCCAGTCCGCAGCTGGGCCCAGTGCTCACGATCGGCCCAGTTACCCAGGCTCGTCGCAGGCCTCACAGAAGCGGTCCGTGGAGATGGTAGAGGGTTTGTTCATACTCTGGCGAGGGGTGAGGGAACCAAATCAACAGTAGGAAATAAAAACAATCGTCCGGGACGATTGCAACGCGGTGATTCCAAAAGGTGTAGGTGTCGGTGAGAAAGAGTAGTCACCAGAGCGCTTCGTTACGAGGCGCAGGTAGAGTTTTGTCTCTGGGGGACTGTTTTGGGGTCTACCATTAATTACTAGCACCGCTAGTAAATAGCCTTAGGAGCCCGAGCGGTTATGGCTATGGCGGAGAAATCCTTCAAGTTTTGCCCAAGAGTCAAGTCCTTAGCCCCAAGAACCTCGGGCTTATGGGCTGATGGCGGGGAACACAGGCTGCGCTGCGGCCACAGGCTGACACCACACTCATCACTTGACATCTGTGGCGACGGCAACGTGGCTGTGAGGGTGGCCTCCGGTCCAGATCAACTGGATTGCTGGTGTTTTACTGTCGGTTACTCATGCAGCAATTGAATGGCTACGCATGGCTGTTCCGTCCCTTTACCTGGCCCCCTTCAGCTCTCTTGAAGCCAACTAGTTCAATGCTAGCCACTCAGAAAATATGCTTCAGATCAACTCCCACCGGACAGTAGCGAACCGTTGGCCAAATCCATCACCCACGAACCCGAATTTGAAGTCACCTGCATGATCTTCGAGACCTGCAGATTGTCACACCGCGAGAACCTTGTGAGCAGACTCGATTTTTACAGGCTCTAACACTTGGGTGCTTCTGAAGAGAGAGCCTTTCTTCGCGGCAAGCCTACACTACCTGTGTACCTCATCCCCCTCCCGAAAGCTCACTGGATTGTCAAACTCTTGCCGAAGAGAAGAGGCCGCCTACGGATGGCATTAAGGCGGAAATACAACAGCCATGGAGGTCTAAACTAATCTCACATCGCAAGTCAAATACTCTTCGCATCACTGCCACAGTTGTTGTACCCCTGCTGCTGCCACATCCTGATACTTTTCACCTGCAGAGCGGGGCCGTTTTCCGTCTGCCACGTCGGGTACCACTGATCCCTCGCAGCCCAAAACTCCCCCTTTGCCGTCGGACTCGTATCTACCCACGGTTTGCTCGCCTTGCCGTCCTCGAACCAGCCGTTGGTCCCGCCGACAGCTACATTCAGTACCAAATAAAAGTCCTGGTCAAACGGAGTGGCGGCATTGCCTGTTTTCCCCCAGGGGTTGACAATAGCAGTCCCGTTTGCATACATGAGAGGAAAATCGCCTCTTTGCCAAAATGGGGTTCTGAATTTGGTGTATAGAACCTGCAGCAACCGGCCGTTGAGGTACGTATACAGGTATTTCTCACTCCATTCAAGTCCATAGGTGTGAAACCTGTCCGAGAATGTCGAGTGAAGAGCATTTTGTTTGCGGTACGTCCTCCACCAGCCGTCGTTAGTGCTGTCCACACCCCAGTGCAAAGACGAGGACATGATATCATTTCCGCCAGTGGGATACGTCCAGTTGTTGCCACGAGACTCGGCGATGTCGATTTCTCCACTGCGAGGCCATGTACCATAGACAGAGTCTTTTGGCAGCATCCAAATGGCGGGCCAGATCCAATCGCCTTGCGGCATTTTCGCCTCGACCTCTATACGGCCATACTTGATGTTTGCACCCTTTTTGGTATTGATGCGCCCTGATTTCACAGGATTGATGATTGTGCCGTTTGTGGTATTGGTTGTGGCAACACAGTTGGACCATTCGTCACTGGTACATGTCCCCAATTTGGTCAGGTTCAGGGTGTGATTGCCAGTCAGAAGGGCAATATCTTGGAGTGTGGGCTTGATTTGGAGTATATTGTCCTTGATAAAGATGTTTTCGTCGGTGGCAGTGGTCTCCTCGAACTGCCCGTTGCCGTACCCTCCCACCTGGACTTCCTTGGTCCATACGTTCAAGTCCAAATCTCCCGATGAGAAGGTATCTTCGTACACCATGCAATATTTATGAACGGGCACATTTTGAATTCCAACGAAAATATATGCGCCCGCGATGCAGAATCCCAAAATGATGCCGATGAGAGGAATGATGGTTAACCACTTCTGACGGTGATCTTTCCGTGGCCTAAGCCAGGAACGATCGGTATTGCGGTCCTTGATACGACGAGATCGAAAATAGAGACCAGCTTGAGGGATGGATTTCTCGTGGACCCGGAGTAAGGAATCCACTTTGTTGATTGTCTCTGGCAAGGGTTCATCCACTTTTGAGGTATGCTGAGTAAGTTTTCCGTATGCGGCTGCCCCCCGTGGTTCAGAGGCTGGTGCTGAGGCTTCAGGAGTTTTGAACTGATAATTTGAAGGAGCTGAATGCGTCCTTTCCAAGGACGGCCTGGTGCTACCTGTAGCCAGTGAAGCATTTTCTGGAGGGGTGGCGGTTGATCGCCTCCGACCTTCCTCCGTACTGATCTTGTTGATGCTCTCTGACCGACGATGCAATCCCTCTTGGTGGCTGAATCCCTTTCTCAGGGGGTTGGAGAACGAGCCAGCTCGACTTCCAGCCTGACTGGCAGATGTGCTGGAGGCGGCCTTATTCACCGAACCCCTTCGACTGTCGCCCCGCGAATTGTCCCCTGCCGCCCGCCCGGCATCTTCTTGGCCTATAGTTCCAAATGGCGGTGCTACATTGGAGCTTAGTTGTACTTCAGAAAACACGCCTCTTCGATTTTGCTCTACAAGAGCCGGAGGCTTGAGGTAAGATCCTGCAAAGGATCTTGATCTCGTCCATAGATTCTGGGATGGACGCCTGGCATTAGAGATTCTCCGGCTTGACGACTCGACCTGAGTGACAATCTCATCAGAGGTTTCTATGTCAACCACAGAGGGAAAATAGCCTGCCCGATTGACTGCATCTTGATTGTCAGAATAACGGGTGGCCTGGCGGTCAATCTCTGAATTTGTGATGACGGCTGTGATCGGTACGCTGCTACTGGGAGAAGGCTCCTCAAGGATAGCACTGTCGTGGGATTCTTCTGTCACCGTGTCCTTGATGACAGCGCTGTTGATGGCACCAGATCGGTACGGCATGGCTCCTGAGGTGAGAGAATGGACATGATGCAGCCATCCAAGGGCGACGACCCGGGAAAATATGGTAGCTGTGGTAGATCCCAGCACAATGATGACCAGCCATCGTGTCCGTCAGCGGGATACACTGCTTCTCGGAGGCTCGGACACCAAACACGGCGCGTTTTGGGCTCGTCATTTGAGTTCAGTAGCATGGAAAAGTCCAGATCAAGAATGGGAAAGGTGCCGAGAAAAAATGCAGGATCGAATCACAGACCACCAAAGCCCATCTGACAGGTGATTGATGAGGAGTCTATCAGAGGGACCCAGCCTGACGGTGGTCAAGGTGGAAACTCAGTCTCGTGGGCGCAAGATCTGGCTGAGATCCATCGTCCGCCGCTCGGACCGCAGCCCGGCTACAGCGCTCCAAATTCTACTGCATTAGGACTTCCACTGTGCCGTCGCGACGGCACGGCTGCAACAGGCGCATAATCTTTTTCAATAGAAGATGAGAGTTTTGGAATTCACAACGCTACGCGGAATCAACGGCAGGGTTCTTCTTCGAGATTACTGCTTTCGGAAAGCCTCTCCCACGAGGCCACGAGGCTGGGTCTAGCCATTCAATTTTGTCACTCGATGATGTCAACAAACAAGCAAGAAGGCCTTCCAAACAGGGATTTCTCTTCATGTCCACCGTGGGATGGTTCGTTAGTAACTAATGGTCCACCATAGACTCTGGCCCAGCCAGAGAAAGAACCCGCATTTGTGACACCGGTCCCGGGGCGATGGAGGTCTTTCGGGAACTCCAAGTTCTCTGTTTGGAAAGCATGGGACTTTACAAAATGTGCAATGAATGCCTCGTGGACTTTCCGCTGACCGGTCATCGCAGTGACACCCTGACCGCTTTACACTGCCGTCCTTCTCCTCATGGGAGGCGCCATGTTGCCAACAAAGCCCTGGTCCTGGCCTCCCCGTCGATCCAAGGCGACGAACAAACCTCAGGTTCCGACGGTGGAGACAAGTTCCCAGGAAACTGGCAGTGACACCCCTTCGATCAGTCATGTGGGCAATGCTGTCGCGGTGCCAAGATCAAGTCCGCGAGAAGAGCGCAAGCCACATCACAGCATCAATGTCAAGTTCGAAGTTATGCTACTATATCTGCGGCAGCAGCAGCTGGAAAAGAGGTGGGCGGAAGGCAATTCTACAGAGGGTGTCATCTTGAAGAAAAGTAAAGACGACTTCATCTGTCAGCCTGCGGATCTATCGAAACATGTCAATGGGTTCTACAACGAAATCAAAAAGCTGAATGTCAAGGTACGTTCTTCAAAGCAAGTCTGTTCGTCTCTCATGAGCGTCAACTGAGGTTAGTCTTAGGTTGCCATGACTGTGAGAACGAGCGCGATCAGAAAATTTCTCCAGGAATACCAACAACCTTTCGTGCCATTTAGTCAGGGGCAGCACCTTCAAATCATTGAAGATATCAGTGCGCTGTCCTTCTGTAAGAGACACCACTACGCCGCCTTTGTCCGCAGCCAGGGCATGCTCGTCGTCTGGGCGGAAGATCCGACCGAGGTTATCAGCCGTTCTGAGCAGATCGAGACACTCCTTGTCAATATGCTGTGGGATATGGATAGCTCGGATGACGAGGACGAGATTCTGATTGCGAAGGAAAAGGTGGCTACGTCCCCAGACAGGTCAACTGGTTCGAGACACATTGATGAGGAAGGTGTTTGGGATAAGCCGCGGAAGACAGTCATCTACCAGGCCTTCCTTGTGGCGTGTGTCTCTATCCTCACAATATTTTGTCTCTCCATTGGCTGGAGGCAGATTGCTCTCGAGATCAAGATCGACAACAGTTACACCAGATTAGCGATTCTGGCTGCCGCACCCTTACAACTGTGGCTGGGTTGGTTTTTCTTCACCAGCTTGGTCAACGGTATTGCGCAAATCATCGGCCCTGTTCAACAGTTGACAGAAAACTCCCGGTTCTATTCAGCACGGTCATCCGTCCGTCTGACAGGCGTAGACGCGCCCCTGCCACATGTCACGATTCAATGTCCTGTATACAAAGAGGGCCTCGACTCTGTCATCCATCCGACAATTTTGTCGCTCAAAAAAGCGATTTCGACCTACGAACTACAAGGGGGTAGTGCTAATATTTTCATCAACGATGACGGCATGCAACTCATTTCTGACGATAAAGCGCGGAGACGAGCTCAATACTACGAGGACAACGGTATTGGGTGGGTCGCTCGGCCGAACCACGCACCTAAGGGCGATGCGAAGGGCAACAATATCTTCATCAGAGCCGGCAAATTCAAGAAAGCGTCCAATATGAACTTCTGCCTCAACGTGAGCAACCGGATCGAGGACAAGATGGCGGAAGTGGTACGAACCCCTAGCTGGAACCAAGCAGATGAAGACCGTCTCTACCATTCATGCTTCGACCAGGTTCTCTCAGAAGACGGCGACCGGACCTGGGGTGGAGGTGACATCCGCGTTGGAGACTACATCCTCCTCGTCGACTCCGACACCCGCGTACCCGAGGATTGCCTACTCGAGGCCGTTTCCGAGATGGAAGCCTCGTCCGAGGTGGCTATTATTCAGTTCTCGTCCAGCGTCTTGAACGTAACAACGAGCTTTTTCGAGCTCGCCATCACCTTCTTTACCAACCTCGTCTATACGGCCATCCGGTTCGCCGTGGCCAACGGGGATGTCGCCGCGTTCGTCGGCCACAACGCGATGCTTCGATGGTCTGCCATTCAGGCCGTCGGGTACACGGACGAGAACGAAGGCATAGACAAGTATTGGGCCGAGAACACTGTATCAGAAGACTTTGACATGGCTCTACGACTGCAGGCGCAGGGATATGTACTGCGCTTCTGTACCTACTACGGTGATAAGTTCAAAGAAGGTGTCTCGTTGACTGTCTACGACGAGTTGTCCCGATGGGAGAAGTACGCCTACGGCTGTGCCGAACTACTATTCCATCCCATTCGCTACTGGCTGACGAGAGGGCCTATCACACCGCTGTTCCGTCGGTTTATGGGCAGCCAGATGAGCCTGATGGCCAAGTTGACGATTATGGCTTATATCGGCACCTATTTCGCCATCGCTTCTGCCTGGCCATTGACGCTAATGAACTATTTCCTCATCGGCTGGTTCAACGGATATCTCGACCACGCCTACGTCACCTCGTTCGAAGTCTACTTCGGCATCGTCGTCGTCTTTCAGGGCTTAGGTACCGTCAGCTTGGCGGTCCTACGATACCGGGTCGAGAACCGCTCGCTACTCGGCGCCTTGTTGGAAAACTTTACGTGGATTCTCATCCTGACCGTCTTTCTCGGCGGCATCTCCGTGCACGTGTCCCAGGCCATCCTCTGCTATCTCTTCAGCGTCAATATGAGCTGGGGCGCGACCGCCAAAGAAGCCGAGTCAACTTCCTTCTTCAGGGAAGTCCCCGTCATCCTGAAAAGGTTTAAATTCACCTTTTGTTACTGTATCGCCATGATCTTTGTCATGCTTGCCCTGGCTGGGATTGGGCCTGCGGGTGCCCTCGTGCCATACGACTGGAGAATTACGACGTTCACGGCCATTTTTCCTTTGGCCATCTTGGTGGCGTTTCACTTTTTGATGCCGCTCGTGCTCAATCCTGGACTGATGCAGTTCACCTTCTAGTTGGCCGGGGTTGGCATTGCAAGAGGTGCTGGCATGTACGAATACCAAAGACAGAACGCATTGCAGGATGGCTTAGCACGCGCATGTCAATTTTAACCTTTGATTTCAATAGAGGAAACTAGAAGGGCAGAAAATGCAATGCGCGATAGAAACCATGAGGTTGCCTAATACTCCATTTGGAAGACTAGCTAGGATAACACTACCGTAGCTCCTTTGAGCTCATCCATCATCTCATCAACGTCGTCATAGCTCAAGGCCATCTTGAAGCGAACCAAGAGCAGTTACACTGTTTGGGAATCTTTGTGCACCCGATGGTGCACCCGATGATACTCGAGCAATGATTGCTGTCCATGCCATTTCATTCAAACACTCCCGGATGGCAACTGTTGCCCGCTGGCTTGAGCAGCCTCCTTAACCTCGCTGGTTGCTGAGTCGCTGCTCTTTGCGCAATTGGCACATGCGCAATGGCCAGCTGGACAAGCGCATGCACCCTCCGAGCCGCCGCATTTGCAAACTGTCTTGTCGGTTCCTTCCACTTGCTCTGGTTCCTGAGTCTTACCAGCTTTGAGATCTGCAAGACGTCTGGCTTCCGAGTGAACATCCCGGACCTGCTTATCCGTCTGCCTGTAAAAATCTCGGACCTTTTGACCGGTAGGGGTGCCCAAGGCCTTTTCAAAGTATGAATTGAACCCACCCCAAGCGCTGAGGGCTTTATCTGTCACACCGTATTTGGTATCCACGGATTTTGCCGTGTCAGTTGCCTTGTATTTGTCGTCGAACTTGTGCAAAGCCTCGGTGAATCGTGAGCTGAAGCCATGCTTGTTATCCAAATCTATAGCCTTATGGATGACATTATCCGAGAGCGCGTAGCCATGAGCCAGGTATTCCGCAACAATCCTTGATCGAGGCTTGTCTTCTTGAGCAATATGGTCGTCTCCTGTCGAGGATGAGACGGCAGCGCCAGCTTTGGCGGCAACGTCATCGATGGTGCTTGCAGTGGAAACGTGAACTTGTGACTTCCCAAGTTGAGTGTTGTCAAGAAGGAGCGCGGTCTTAGCGGCACTATCAATCTGTCAGTTTATGGTGCAAATTGTTTTTGCTGTACAGTTCTGGCTTACCTTTCCTTCTCGAAGGTTACTGTGGCCGATTTGGGTGCATCTGGGGTAGAGGATTCAGGAGTAACAGAGATCGAGGTGATCTTTCCGCTGATACAAAGTGAGCTTCGGTCAATGTACAGTAGGCGTCATTTGTTCATGCTCACCAGAAACTGAAGAAGTCCTTGACCTCCTTTTCGCTGGTCTCAGGAGAGATGTTCTTGACGTGGACAGTGGTCGACATTTTGAAGCGGGTGGTGGAGGCGTTGGGTGGAATAAGGGATGTTCGAGTTCGAGACGGAGTTTAATGAGAAAGTATATTTGGGGGAGTGACTATCCTCGAGATAATGTTGTGTTGTACTGAGTCCTTTATAAGGCAGGTCAGGATGAAGGCGCAGTGAGGCAACCCGACGTCACTCCCACGCAAGTTGGCCACCATGGCTTTCCCCCACCTTCGCGAAGCAGCCACGAACCTGCCTGCGCCACACGGTACTGCGCCACGTTTGCGCCTCATTCGTCCGGCGGATACGAAATACGACAGCAGTCTGCTGCAGGTGCGTACCGAGGTAGGGAGTATACGCTGTCCGTACATACCTAGCCTTTCCACCTGAGTGACTGTTTCTGTTGTTTGGGTGTGCGCACGTGGCGCTACTAACTCTGTAGCAGCCGGAGTCCAGTTGATGTTCTCATGTTACTCGAGAGCTGCAGGCGGGTAGGGTAGCGGCGTTGTCAGGTCTAAGTCTCCCCGTTATCTACTGTTCCGGTCTCTCCGAGGACAGCTTCAGCTTGTATATCATCAATGGAAAGACTAAGACTCACAGCCCTCTCCGGGTGCCCGGCATGCTAACGACGACGACAACAATTTGATATCAAGATATGGTTATCTCTGTCGAGGAAAGACAGTCCGCTTCAGGACAAGCTCCAGTAAGCTTTTCCGGCTTCCTGCTGACCAATGAGCCGGGCCGGATGATCGGGTGGCGCCAAGCGGACCGGCTGGGCGATAAATGTTTTTCCCAGCCCGGGGATTGGATCATTGGAGACATCACCCGCACAAATTCCTCCTTTGCCTGCGGTACTTTGCCATGGGTAATAATGGTCAGTACGGAGTACGTATGGCTGCTTGCTCCCTGCCCCTGCCCCCAAGAGCCGGTCCCATCATCTGACCCCATACCGTCTACTAGTACCGCTATCTAGTATCTACACAGCTAACTACTTACCTTAGTACCGACGATGCAACATGGACCCCTTCCAAGAGGCGTGGGCAAATCGATCCAGGCGTCCAGCGTCCAGTGTCCCAGTGTCCAGTCCCCGTACGTTGTACAATCGTCGCCCGTCGTCAGTCTCCGCCCAGATCCCCACTCGTCTTTCGACACCCAGCGCACTTTTCCTTCCTGCCTCTCCTCCCCGTCGATGAGCCTCACAGGGAGATACGAGGCTTCTTGATAGAAAGGAAATTGTGCCTCACTCGGGTTAGATATCCACTCACTTCGGATCCGAACCTGAGGATATGATCTCTGACCCAAAAGGACCGCATCACTGTTTGTTTGCTTGTTCCTTTCTCACCCCAAATCTGTCGCCGTGAGCTCTCTACCAGCCTGCACGCGACTGCGCCCAACAACGCTTCTCTCTGCGGAAACTAGCACGACCTCCCAGAAGCACCTGTCAACATGTCTCGAACCGCCTCAGATACCGACAGCACCACCTTAGCCCAGCTGGGCAAGAAACAAGTCCTCAAGCGACGGTTTGGCTTTTGGTCGCTGTTCGGCTTTGCCGTCTGTGAATTGATCACCTGGGAGACAGTCCTGGCTCTGTTCAGCCAGGGCTTCGACAATGGCGGTCCGGCAGGGTTGGTCTATGGCTTCATCATAGCCTGGTCATCGACTCTCTCGGTGTACATGGTCATCTCCGAGCTCGCCTCTATGGCCCCAATCGCCGGAGGCCAGTACTACTGGGTCTACATGCTCGCCCCACCGGGATACAAGGTGTTCTGCAGCTACATCATTGGCTGGCTGACCTCGCTGGCGTGGATCGCGACCGTTGCGACCGAGACCATCTTCGCCGGGACTATGCTTCAGGGTATAATCATTCTCGATTACCCAGACTATATCGCAAAGGAATGGCAAGGCACGCTCCTGGCCTGGCTGGTGATTGCCGTGGCCATCTTCATCAACGTCGTCATCCCCGGCGTTCTTCCTAGATTCGAGATCTTCATCATCGTCTTCCATATCGCCGGTTTCATCACCATTCTGACTCTTCTCTGGGTCTACTCTCCTCACAATTCGGCCTCTTTCGTCTTTACCACCTCTCTCAACGAGGGCGGCTGGCCAACCCAAGGCTTGTCTTATTGCGTCGGCTTTCTGGGTAAGTAGTTTTCTGAGCTTGCTGCTGGTTACGCTTGGGATGTTCGCTGACTCTGAACCACCAACAGGTAACGTCGCGACGTTTGTCGGTGCAGATGCTTCCGTCCACATGGCCGAGGAAGTGGCGAACGCAGCCAAAAATATTCCACGCGCAATCTGTTTCAGCATGATCATCAACGGCATGGTGGGGTTCGTCATGATGTTGACTGTTCTGTTTTGTATTGGTGACGTGGACACTGTTCTAGACACAGCCACTGGCTATCCGTTTATCCAGGTCTTCTACGGTAAGGCTGAGCTGTCCAGGGACACAGTATGATTCATCAACAGAAGTCCGCTGACATTGCCGCATAGATAGCGTCCAATCTGTCGCTGGCGCCACAGTCATGGTTGCCGTTGTCCTCATATTGACATGGGCTTGCGCGACCGGTATCATTACCACCGCCAGCCGGATGACATGGTCGTTTGCCCGTGACCGGGGCACGCCCTTCAGCAAAACCATCAGCTACGTCACGCCGGCGAGCAGAATCCCCATCGTCGGTGTCGCCGTGGTCACGGGTTTTGCTGCCCTGCTCACACTGATCTACATCGGCTCACCTACTGCGTTCAACGACGTCATCTCGCTCACAATCACCGGCTTCTACTGCTCGTATTTCCTCCCTGCTGCATTCTTGCTTTACCACCGAGTCAAGGGCCATGTGCTGCCCCACAAGCAAGACACTCCAGGAGTTCCGCTCGGCGAGGATGACGCCGACGCTGCCTCGGGTCCGTTCGAGAAACATGTTACCCCCAAGGACAGCTCGGAACCGAAAGCATCTCCGCACGCGGACCGGGATGCGGATGTCGCCGCCATCGAACCTCCAGTGGCACGGGACCGCCAGGTCTCCGTCGTCCAGGCGCAGTTGGTCTGGGGCCCGTGGCATATTCCGGGAATTCTGGGCACCATCAATAACGCCTATGCCTGCGTGTACATGATATTCGTCATTTTCTGGAGCGTATGGCCGCCCGCGACGCCGGTCGACTACCAGACGATGAACTACTCGGTCGTCGTGACGGGCGGCGTGGTCATCTTCAGTATTGTCTGGTACTATATCCGAGGGAGGAAGGAGTACAAAGGACCGTTGATCGACGACGAGGTCGCGGCTGTGATGAGACTCGGCAGCGTGGTCCATGTTTAAGCCCAGAGCTGGGTACGCAGCTATTGAACACGCGGGATGTATTATCTATCTCCTGCGCTCCGGGGTACAGAAAGGAGGCATTCGAACAGATGCAATGAGCAAGCACATGGGCGCTCTTCATGAATGTCGCGCATCTCCAGCCTGATCTTGAGGAGCTGGGGACATCAGGATCTGCCTTTATTTGGATGCAGCCCCGTTCGACCGGTCGGTCGACGCTTCGATCACCGGCAAGTGGCGCAGGTTTATAAAAGTCTGCTGTATATATTTGCAAATGCATATATATAGATACCCAAATCTACATATCGGCGGCTGCACTGCAAGGGCGGGCAGGTCAGTCAGATTGCATAGATGAAAACCATGAACCAGCAACTACCACATGAACCGCTGCGTGTTCCCCGGCTCCTGCGGCCATTCGAAGCCCTTATACAAGAACACGTAGCATGTGACCATATTGACTAGTAGGTACCATACCAGCTCAAGAGCGGTCGAGTATGAAGCCGCCAAACGTAACACAGCCTGCAAGCTGCACGTGAAGCGCGACGCAGGAGCACCATGAGAAGAGTCTTTAATCTGCCGCGCCGGAGCCGTACTCTGCTGGACAGGTACGGGGGTAGATTCCGGCACCGCCAGCCGCCAGGTCAACCAAGGCAGGAGGAAGTATCGAGGCTCAACCAGGGGGGCCGTGACTAGCGACAAGGACGTAGCAGCAAGCCATACGAGTATCCAACTCACGCGCACGGTATCGTGTCCGTATAAAAGGCGAATTTGGGATTTCTGTGGCGGCACTGGCCTCGGCTCCCTAGTAGCTCCGCCGAGGGCCCCGATGACCAGACAAGCGCAGATATAGTAGACAGGCACGGCGGCATATTTGAGAAACCAGTGTTGTCGAAGGATTCGGAAGATGTAGAACGTGTAATGTCGATTATCAGCGAGTGTGAACGGGTGGATGACGGTGTTCAGGTTGACCGTGACGAGCATGAGAGCGAGTAAGGTGAGACTCGTGCTCAGTCTAGGTGGACGTGTCCGTAGGGCGGGAATATAGGACAGTTGAGGGAGCATGACGGGCCAGGAGAAGAAGATGATCAAGGGCCAAATGTAGAGCATCTGAGGGAGGTGCATGGTTGCGATATGGTTGTCTTTATCACCTAGGACGACGCCACCGTTCCAAATGACGAAGGCCGTGAAAGCGGCAAGAAGGGAGACCTGCGGCCACAGGTCGAGAAGGAGTGGTGGGATCATTGCGATGCCAGCCTGGGCAAGAGAGATGCTTGTGGTAGCGTAATCTGGACCCGCAGTTAGAGACACTTGTGCAGAGGAATTTGATAGATTGCAAAATGGGAGCCATTGATCTAACCTTCAAAGGATGCTTCAGACACGGGAGGATCGTGGACCTTGTCAGGCCCGATCTGATGCTTGACGCTCTCAACAACCTGCAGCCCTCCCAGGTAGACAGCTACCCAGAAGATGTTCGTCTGTCGGGTCGCAAGACTCACTAGGCCAGCCACAAGGTGGAGGGCTTGGTACAGCACTTTCCTGCCCCCATCCGCCGAGCTCCTGGCGGACCAGAAGATGTGAGTGAGGACGACTGTGAAGACGCTGAATAGGTCGGTGTAATATAGGGCGGAGAAGAAAAAGATCAAGGGGAACATAACAATGCTGAACTCTCGCTGAAGAATGCCTGCATGGTTAACGGTCTTCTTTTCCACAGCTGTGAGGATATACAATGCAACAAGCAACATGTAGAGTAGCAGGACGTTGGTGAATCTCCATTCGTTGAGGGACGGCTTGAAGTCTAGGTAGAAGAGGTCCCGAAACGAGTTGAGCCCGTAGGAAAAGATATACAGCCCCGGCGGAGTGGTGATCTTCGGATCCCAATGTGACCACTTCCCGGACCAGTAGGCTTGCACCTGAGGTACATGGAAGAACTCATCCAGGTATGGGACCGGGACTAGCTGGTTGACGAGCCGTCGCCATGTCATGTGCAGGCTGGTGATGAAGCCTAGAACGAGGACACGAAGGAATTCTGGGCTAACAAAATATGACATGGCGAGGAGGGGAGCGAAGTCCAGGGAAGAGACGGGACTGCTGGACTAGTACTCCGTACTTTGATTTGAGGTTCGAGGAGGAGTCCCGCGAGAGTTTGTTTGGCCGATTATGTTTCGCAGGCGTTGAATGACAAGGACGGGTTGGGTTGTAAGACACACTCGACTAAGGCACTGATTCTGGAGTGGGCAAAGCTGGGAACAAACGGCGATACAACTTTCCCGAACACATGTACAAAATAACATGCCCGTGGCCTTGAAGACACGTCTTGCCCTCACTCAGCCTTGTCCGTCTTGAAACGTTATAGCGGCATGACACTACGCCCATTCTGGCCCAACTGCTCGGCGCGTCGCGCAACGCAGACTCGAGTTCAAGTTGGCTTCCTATGGCATCGGTTCCAGTCCGACGTCTCCTGCTCTATTCGAAACGAACCCTAGTATAAGGAGCCTGGAGACATAAGGCAGTGCTCATAGTACCAATGGCGCTCCCCAACCCTCCTGGTCTCCTCCCCGCCGAAGTGGCGTTTCTGTGCGAAATGGAACAAGTAACCATCGTCCCGCGCCAGCGCCTTGATCGCCTCGACTTACTGGGCGTAAGTCAGTCCCGCGACCTCTGCAACACATGAGGTGCGAGGCATGCTCTCGGTGACCCAAAGAAGAGAACTGACATGCTATCGCTTCTCTGCACAGGGCACCACACGGCCTCTCATTCCCCCGCAGAAAACAACGCTTCCCCTGTGGCTTGCAATTCTATTAAAACGCCAACGACGTGCCAACATCGTCCCTCCTCCCTGGCTGTATCCGGAAAGTCTGGAAGAGATCCTCGAACTAGAGACCAAGCACTTCCAAGACTCATTTTCTCTACCTCCTACAATACCTCCTACGAGACAGGCAGACTTTGCAGGGAAGTCGTTCTACGCCACAACCCCGTTTGTCGAATCGTGCACTGCGTCCGCCACTCCCAATGCGCTACCATACCATTGGTATGAGATTTCCGAAATGTTGCTGGAAGCCGCGAGCGACGATGTCGCCCAGCCCGACAGGGTACGACAGCTACTCAGAGATCTGCGAGAAGTTCGACTGGCCAAGATACGCAAAGAGGTGGAAACCTTGGCCGGCGACGGGGAAGGTACGCGCTTAGATGGCGTAGGCGCCATGGAGCTGTCCGAATCCCGAGGCTTTCTCACGGGAGTGATAGGCGGGCTCCGAAAGATTGATGCTAGCAGAGAACAGGCGAGGCGAGATCGTGAAGAAGAGGAAAGAGAGAACAGGAGGGATAATGATGATGACGACGACGAAGACGACGAGATGACATGAGATGACCCTTCATAACGTATAAAGAAATTATGTTCATTGATCATGCATAAACAACAACCCGTCGCATTGGCTTGTGGACGAATGTTCATGAATTCCCCAGTAAAGCAGGAAGAGACTCTGATCACGTTAGTGGAGGCGCAGCGCCGACTGCATCTTTCTCCTGAAGTTTCCTCCTGGCTGCCAATATCATTTCCTCTCTCCGTCGCTGGAGCATCTTTTGCCGTGCATCTTTGTTACTTGTCCATCCAGGCGGCGGGGAATCTTCCTCTTTTTCTTTCCCTTTGGAGTTCACTTTAGACTGTAGATTGTATCGTGTGATCAGATCTGGAGTCACCGGCTTGGCCGATGTGGTGGAAGGAGGGGAAGTAGGCTCGGACGACGTGGTCAGGAATGAAACAGGCGGCTGGAAAGATGGCGGTGCCTATTCCCAGGGTTAATAAATGTCTTATCTGCCCACGCTCGCGACACCGGCATGCTCGCGGGTGACCTACCGGGTCCAAGCCTCGTCCCATAAGAACTCTTTCCGTGGTGGCTTGCACACTGCCCCTGTTCCGATGGAGATCCCACATGATGTCGCGACGGTTCAGTTGCGGAAACATCTGCGCGATCTGGTCGACTTGGGCCGGGGTAAATCGGAGGCCTGTATTTCGGGACGAGGAAGTCTGGCTGCCATCTGTCCTTGATCTTGGACCTGAGAGGAAATATCGATAGATGAAGTAGCCGAGGACGGCAACGAAGGCGAGGCTGGGGATAGAGATGCTGGCCTCTTCGTCGAGGGAGGAAGACATGATCGAGAGGGCTCGTGATCCCGAGGATGGAGTGGGTGAGGGCTTTGGGAACGAGGCAGAGTCTGAGACCAGCTGGCACGGCCGTCCAGAAGATACAAGACAGTATATGGAGTAGTGTGTACAATGTCCAGCTGGAGCGCGTGAACGATGCAAAGAGCCAGGTCCCAAGACCCAAGTGGCTTGAAGTGCAGTGGGTGGTGTGCTCGGCAAGTGATGGCTGCTCAGGCCGCTACATAATATTTGCCGCCGCCCTGAAGTCTCAGGCCAAGGAGTCCTGAGGCTAATAAAAGGTAAGGTGCAGTTGGCTCTCAGCCTCGTCTGATCTCATGGCTTTCAAGTTTCTACCATCAACCCCCATTCCAGCACCTCAACGCAAATACAATGCTCTATGTTCCCAGTTGCCCCGGATTAATAAGTTTGCTTCTGACTTCTGAATCCCCTAGGAGAGGGAGGACATTGGCCTCAACACACCTGAAGAGCCGTTTGATAATGTATCTGAATGTCGTGAACATGTTGAGTCAATGGACCATCTACTTCTACTCCGGGGAACGGCTACGGCTCTAGTCAACCACTTTGGAAGAGATGTAGCGTCCTGGTCAATTTCTGGAAGCATGCTCGTCACAATACCCAGGGCCCGCACTACCTCGAACAGCCTGTCCGCATCACGACTTGGGAGTATCCCATCCGACCCAAGTTCTAGGCATCACTCTCCAGACCATGACCTCTCCGCTCTTCAAATCTCCTACCTTGAAGCTCTCCTCTCTGACCTTGGATCTCTTACCCTTCTCTAGATCTCGGCCTTGTTCCCACGCACGTATCTTCTTCTTTGTCCCGTCCCAATCGATCACCACAGCCACGTGCTCCGGCTTACCGACGTCAACGCTGTATTTGGAGTGCAAACCCCCTTTATGGCCGGAGAACCTGGCGTTGCGGAATGTCACAATGTCCCCAGGTCGGATTTCATCGTACTGCTGTGTCGAAGCGTTGCCGAGATTGGCATACACGAGAGCGCCATAAGCTCTTGTCCCAACTGGCAGCAGGGCCGTAGGATGCGGCCTGAGGAGTTCAAGAACTAATGCTCGCGCGCTACCATCGCCAACCGTAGCTCCAAGCAGTGCTCCTGCAGCCCTAGCTATCTGCGCGCCGTACTGGCCCGACGCAGTTTCAAGTTGGTCGCGTCGTGGGGCGGACGGTGGTCGCTCGTGATTCTGTTCGAGTGTGATGTGGGATGGATCAGCTGCATCGAAACTAGCGTTAATTGTGGTCTGAGAATAGTCCATGTATAGGACATAAACATCTCGAGAGATGGCGGTTCTACCACCACGCTTGGTCGACGAAGAAGTCTCCATCTCGTACAGAATATCGGATCTGCCCTGTAATGACGGAGGAAGTGTGTTTTCTTGAGTCCACCACATCGTCTCCTTTCCTAAGTCGATATCGTGAGCAATGAAGCCTTGTTCGCTTCCGGCCCGCGATTGCTCCATCGAGCGCCTAGGGCCTGTGCCGACTCTTTTCGCATCGAGAGACTGGCGCGGCGATATTGTCGGCAGCGGCGGCGGAACATGGGACAGAGGCGGTAGATATTCCGACTTTTCCGGTGGTGGAGGAGGAGGAGGATTTCTCTCCGCGGGTGGGGGTGGTATCGAAGTTTGCACGGGGGTAGCATCGTACAGGTCGTCTTCTTCAAGCTCCTCTTTCGGAGATTGGAGCACTGTTGTATAGTGACTTTTACTATGAGTGGGTGGAGCAGGGTGTTGAGGTGCAGAATATCGATAAGGATCGTAGCCATCATCATCGTCTACTTTGGCGGTCGGGATAGGCGGAGGAGCCGAGCGAGGAGCATCAAGGGATTTCCTCGCCCTGGGAGCAGATTGAGGAGGGGGCGGAGGTGGCACATCACGAGGTGCAGGAACTGGGGGTAACGGAGGCGCAGAACGAGCAGGCGGGCTCTTTGGTGGCTTCGTCGCATCGTCCGTTAGCATTCCACCGTCTATACTGGAGTTCCGGTTATGAGATTTCAAGGCATCTTTGTGTTTCGCGCTTGAAGCAATGTCAGTGTCATAATCTCCATCGTACTCCGTAACCTCTTCTTCGTCAGTTGAACCGGCGCTAGATGACGGTACAGCAGCAAAACCCCGTGAATCGCTGGTTGAACGGCGACTAGGGGCCAGTCCTGGTGGAGGAGGCGGAGGAGCCCTGGACTGGGGAGACGCAACTGTCGGGCTGACTGGTATTGGAGGGGGAGGTCGACTAGCTCGCTTCTCAGCTGCGAGAGAAGCGGGCGTCTCGCCTGTGTCTAGCCTTGGAAGGTCTGGTACTCTCGTCTGCGGAGGTGGTGGTGGTGGAATGCTAGTTGGACTGGCAAGAGTCTCAGAAACGGCCGACTCGTTGGGAAAACTGTCACCAGGGACACCGCCACTGTCCTCATCTTCTTGATCGGACAACTCTTCTGGGGTCGGAGAGCCTCCTTGTGGAATCGGAGGTGGTGGCCGAGCTAGAAGAGTCAGTCAAATACTAGCAGAGCGGTAACGTGACTTACATGTCGGAGACTGAGGCGGTTGAGGCACGGCTCTCGTGCTTGGAGGAGGAGGTGGTGGTGCAACTCGGGTCTCACGCGCCGGCGTAAGGGGAGGCGCGCGTTCTGTACCTGCTTAGTATGTCGAACTCACTCTCCTATGACAGTCGGCTTACCTTGAGGAGGCGGTGGTGGAGCAGCACGGTCTGTGGAACGTCGCTGCGGTGGTCGAGAAACATAATCATCGGCTTCAACCTGTGGTGCAGATACTTGAGGCGTAGCTTGAGCGGTCTCGTCCCCGTCGCTGTCTTCTGACTCTACAGGCTCTTCTTGCCGCCTCGGCCCAGCGTTTGACAACCCTGGAAGAGCCATAATGCGCACTGGTGCTCTTTCTTGGGATTCCTCCTGTTGATGCACCTCGGAGGACTGCCGACTGGGCTCGGTTGGCTTTGGCTTTCTACCGGGTCCAGGCAGCCCCATTGGCCCGGGTCCGCCAAACATTCCCATCATTCCCATCCCTCCACTCATTTTGGCCATTCGGTCCCTAAGTTCTCGTCTGCGACGAACCTCAGGATCTTCCTCTTCGCCCTCTTCGCCTTCTTCGTCTTCATTTGTAACATCTGGCTCTTCCTCGAAGGATTTCTCCTGGGTAGCTTCTCTGAGAGGTTGGCCGGTGTCTTGAGATCTCGGTCTTTCCTCTTCAGTAGAGGTCTCTGGTGCGTCTTCGTCGTCCCCAGCCCCAGAGTCATCGGCATCGTTGGTGTCGCTCACCAATTCACGCGACGGCTGAGGTTGAGGCGTGACGCTGGCCAGGTTGGATGGACGGCGAGGTGGAGGTCCATGAGGCATTTCATGATGCTCCTCGCCCAAATCTGCAGATGAGCGTCCGACAGTTTCATTGGTGTCGACCTTGGATAAGGCTGCTTCAGGTGGTGGGGCTTGCTCAGTAGATTCAGTGGGCTCTACGCGTCTTTTGGGCGGTTTCTTTGGCTTGTCCTTCTTCTCGGCATTCCGGGCAGCTTGTTCCAACTGCTGCTTTTGCAAGAGAGCTATCCTGTCCTTGAGACTTTGTGGTTTGGGTTGATCGTCTGCCTGCGTCTCTTGAGAAGTAGGAGCTTCCAGCGTCTCTCTTGGCTCCGGCTCACTGTGACTTGGATCCTCCTCACGCTGGTATGGTTTTTGGATGGGGGTGTCCCGTGGAGGCGGGACAAAGGCGTTCCTGCTAGGTGGAGGAGCAACAAACGGCTTCTTAATAAACCCAGAAGTTGAACTTCCTCCTGGTTTGTAAGGCGTTATTGGCGCGGCAGCGGGTTTGTTGAATGCAGCAATTCGATCTCTGAACGAATTCGATATTGGCTTCTCTGCAACTGCTGGGGGAGACTTCGAGACCGACGCTGGGGGATGAGATTCCGCTACGGGGGCGACGCTCTCATGTTCTGCTAGTTGTCTCACTGCCGGGGCTGCGACCCGCCCCTCTCCACGCCCCATTTCTGACTCCTTGGATCTCTCTGATTCCTCCTCCTGATGGGTCTCGGCGGGTTGGACGGCTTCAGCATGCTCGGCGGGCGGAGGGACAGGCTGCGAGCCTGGAAGTTCTGGGGCTTGCTCGGAGGCGTCTGGAACAACCGGTACACGTTTCTGTGCTCGCACCGGGCGTGAAGGAATGGCCGGCTCATACTTCTCGACGAAGTTCTTGGGAAACATGCCTTCAAATTTCTCTCCAGCCGCGTTAACGTATTCCCCGGTGTACCAATCTTCATCCTCCTCCTCTGTGACAGTGATTATCTGGCCATTTTCAAAGTTCAGATCATCCGGCACTTCGGACTTGTATTCGAATACCGCCTTAACCTTGAAGGGTAGGGAAGGCATCTTTGCTTGTGAGAAGCTCCTCAACCGCAGATGGGTATCTTTGTAGTGTAGAAGGTTGTTGATCGACTGATCTTACTCGACAAAGCGGTGACGCAGGATCTGCGCCACCTTACGCGGAGGGCTGTGCCAAGATGAGGGTGTACCTAGAAACCAAGGCAGTTGTACTAGTAATCATAAGCCTCTAGTACGCATAAACCTATGGTGAGACGATTCCCGAGTAAAAGAAGTGAAGAGAGATGGACGGAGCTGGTAGAGCTGCCTACGGAGCAGCGGGCGCTCAAGTGTAGCCTTGACCGTGCAGTTGACGTGGGGCAGGACAACCGTTACCCTACTGTAGGTCCTCAGTCGTGAATCCACCTCCGCTCTACTACTAATAGCAGATAAAATATCTGCCACCATCCTTTGGAAATGTTTGTACACAAGCTGACAGTACTCCAACTAAATGTGATTGCGCATGAGATCACCTCTCTTTGGACGGAGACCTGCCATTCTGGAAACCAACGCGTTGCACTCGGCAGGTGATGGCAGACTCGACGTCCAGAGACGATCGTGAAAGTCGTGCTCGTGCAACGGCTCTCAGACATGCTTTGGATATCGAAGACAGAAAGAAACTACAAGCTCGAATCGCAGATCTCGTAGTAGAAGCGTTTGACTTGCCGTCCAAGCCGGATGCTGACCCAGCACGTCCCCAGCCCTCAGATGCCACCTTGTTCAAAGAGTGCCTGGGGCTGTTTCAAGCGGCAGACCTCGATGATCTGATCTATGAACGGAATGTAGACAATCGATGCGGCTATGCACTTTGCCCAAGACCAAATCAAAAACTGGCCCACAACGGTCAAAAGATTTGGAACAGGAAAGGAGGGAAAGATTTTGCTCTCATCGATAAGGCGGAGATGGAGAAATGGTGCTCGAAAAGTTGCCGGGATAGGACAATGTTTGTTCGAGCTCAACTTGGAACAGAGCCCGCTTGGCTTCGAGAGGTCCAAGCAGTTGAGGTCAGATTGCTAGAAGAATTCAGTCCTGAGAGCCTCTCCGACTCGTTCCATGTAAGTATTGCCTTCTGAGGACTGCCTGATTTCCACAATGCCACCTTGACCATCTCGCCTTCAGTCCGCTTAGGTACTAACAGTCTACCACAACACCGCTAACTCTTACAGGCACTATCTCTCTCCAAAGGCACCGGTGAAGGGCTGGCTGGAAGACTGCAAGCGCTTGCGCTCGAACGTGGAGAACCCCATGTTGCCGGAAATCAGGAACCGGTAGCTATTGTGGAAAACTCAAGCGAATACACCCCGAAGCCCCCTCAGCTTGAGGAGCAGCAAGATAGTGTTGAAGGTCACCATCCACGGAAAGTTCGGTTTTCGAAACCCTAGAGACTCTATCATGGCAAAAGAACCAAAGCTGGGAAGATATTGGAAGCCTAAAGCTGACGAACTGTCAATATAATGAGTTCGACTTCTGTATTCGTGTTTTCTGCCCCTTCAACCGCGAGGATGCCCAACTCGGTAGGGAAGAGCACAATCAGAATCTGAGGATAAAAGGGATCTTGATGGTGCGATCCGGAGAATGAACAAAAGCGAACGCCAGGACTGCAAAACGTCAAAATCATGGGAACAGCCGCAGAGAATCCGCAGCGAAGAGTCGTGGAGTAAAGTGAGGAGTTCTAGAACAATGCATGATTGCTGCCGGACCTTTCCATATCATTGACCGAATGCAAAATATGCTCTCTCTAGAGGTTGCCTTTCAGTTTCCCAAGCCAACCAGTCACTTCTTGTGGTGGGTAATAAGCCCATACTGTTCACCTTGTAGATACCCAGGCCGAGGAGGAGGCATTGCATTAGCACATAGACCGCCTTGATCCCCAGCATTTGTGAACGGGTCCCCGGGCTCTCGAATCTGGAAAAGGCTAGGTTTGTTTGCGAAATGGCTTGGATGGGATTCTTGAAACTGCTCTTGATCAGTGCTGAACCGGAGATGGAATCATACAAGGAGGCTCACAGCATGAAGACCATCATGATGGAGAAAATTTGGAGTGAATTTCCAGACATGTATCCCATGATAGCCTGCATTGGTAGTTGCTTCGCAGGTGCAAGGGCAACCTCCCATGCCTTCTTTAGTTTCAACGTCTCGGTCTCTTCTGTGGTTGGTATTTTCCTTCCGGCAGCTTGTGATTTCTTGGCCTGGTCAGTAGATGTCGTTCTAGAGGATGGCTTTACCAACCTGTTTCCCTGTCATGGGTTTGGAAGCTGAAAGGCCGGGAGGATCGGGTATGCTAGTTGCATGTTTCGATTTTGCAGGGAGGCCGCTGTTCAATTCAAGAACCCATTTGGGCTGTGGAGCAACCATCTTGTTTGAGTTGTCGCGGCAAGACGAGGCGATACAAGCGAGAACCTGAGGAGTTGGAGTTGTCGGTTGTCCGTCTCTTGATGTTACATGCTGCGCCCGCAGGCAGGATCGGAGAAACAAGCCTCCGGCCCCTTGGCAACCCCGGCGAGGATCCGTCCTCCGTCGTACGCGACTCCTATTATGACCACTTCCATGTTGTCGAGCCCTGCTTCATACTTGACCTGCTATAAACCGGTTGACTTTAGCCAATTTACGACGAGGTCTTTTCTGTCTTTGTGGATGCCTTTTGGTCCTGTCGACGTTATCATAATGAATTTAACGCCACCAACCTTTTTGAATAGCCCTTGACTGAGTTCCCACTCCATCACACCCAACAACCGAAGCCGTGGTCACCCGCACGGAGATACTGTGTCTAAATTGACTTGAAGCACCGCCGAACATGTCTTCTGGGCATGGAGACGCGAAACTCTTCGCAAGGGTAAGTCGAATGTGTCAACGTCTCTATGCAGTCTCCACCGGTTGGTGGAAAGGTCACTTGCTTCCACGTTGCCATCTCTCGTCCGTGGGCTATCCCTCTGTCGGCCCCTTTTGCCAGAGCCTCATATCCCTGAATCTCAAGACAGAGAGGTCAAGTTCAACATATGCCTACGTCTGAAGGGAAGCGATGCAACTGGGGACCAAATCACGGAAAGCCTCACAAGATAGATGGTGCTGAAGCGGTGATCTATCTAGCTATTCTGGAGAGTACACGCTTACATGAATGAACAGGGTAAAGTGGCTGAGCTTCGGCAAGAGCTAGTCAACTCGGGCAAAAAAGATAAGAACCATGCGGCAAAGAAGAATGCTCTCAAGAAGATTGTTGCCAACATGACGATGAGCAACAACGATATGATCGCACTGTTTCCCGACATTATAGCCTGTATGCAAATTCCAGTGCTTGAGATCAAGAAAATGTACGTCCAGCACCTCATCCCAAGTTTCGCTGGTCCCTAAACAACTCTCAGGTGTTTCCTGTACCTTCAACATTACGCTCGCTTGAAGCCTGATATTGCTCTCCGGGCGCTGCCTGTCTTGCAAGAGGTGAGCAACCTTCATTATCCTTCCCTTTGATAGCACTAATTTTGCAGGATATGCAAGATACAAACCCGTTGATTCGCGCGCTCGCCTTACGGACGATATCCTATGTTCATGTTCGAGAATTCGTTGAAGGTACCATCGAGCCACTGAAGAAGTTGATGATGGATCAAGATCCATACGTGAGAAAGACTGCGGCCATCACCGTTGCCAAAGTCTACGATCATGATAAACGTCTCATCGAAGTGTCAGATCTCATCGACAGACTCAACAGAATGCTGAAGGACGACAATCCGACCGTTGTTGCAAGTGCACTATCGGCACTGCAAGATATCTGGGAGAGGAACGAAAACATCAAACTGACGATCGATTATACCAGTGCGTCGAAGATTGTCTCCATTCTCCCGGACTGCAATGAGTGGTCCCAGACATATGTGCTTGAGGCCTTGACCTCCTATGTACCCCAAGAGTCCGGAGAAGCACTCCTGTTAGCGGAGCGCATAGCCTCTCGGCTTGCTCATTCCAATTCGGCCGTGGTTCTTACCTGCATCCGTGTCATCATGTACTTGATGAATTACATTTCCGACCAGAGAAAAGTGGAGGAACTGTCGCGCAAATTATCGCCCCCGCTCATCACCCTCCTGTCCAAGCCCCCGGAGATCCAGTATCTCGCGTTGAGAAACGCCATCCTCATACTTCAGCAACGACCTGAGGTTCTCCAGAATGACATCCGCGTCTTTTTCTGCAAGTACAACGACCCTATCTATGTCAAAGTCACCAAACTTGAGTTGATTTTCATGCTGGCGAACAAGAGTAATATCTCGGTGGTACTTAACGAGCTACGGGAATACGCGACCGAGATTGATGTCCAGTTCGTGCGTAAGGCTGTTCGCGCAATTGGGAAGCTTGCGATCAAGATCGAATCGGCAGCCCGGTTATGCATTGATACACTCCTCGACCTCGTGAATGCGAAGATCCCATACATCGTCCAGGAAGCGACTGTGGTGATCAAGAATATCTTTCGCAAATACCCCAATCAGTATGAATCCGTCATTTCCACTGTGATCGGGCAGATTGACGAGCTTGATGAGCCCGAGGCAAAAGCAGCAATCATCTGGATCATTGGAGAGTACGCAGATCGGATTGAGAATGCCGATGCACTGCTTCAAGACTACCTTTCCACGTTTCACGAGGAATCTATCGAGGTCCAACTCGCCCTGCTGACCGCGACGGTCAAATTGTTCCTGCATCGACCGACGAAGGGTTCTTCCCTCGTCCCTCAAGTGCTCAAATGGTGCACCGAGGAGACCGATGACCCGGACCTCCGCGATCGAGGATACATGTACTGGCGGCTTTTGTCTAGCGACCCGGTGACGGCCAAGAAGGTGGTCATGGGCACAAAACCACCCATCTCTGCGGAGAGCGAGAAGCTTGACCCCACGACCCTGGAAGAACTCTGTTTGGGCATTGGCACTCTTGCGACCATTTACTTGAAACCCGTACAACAAGTATTCCGCGCTGCACGGCCTCGTCGGCTGCAAGATTCACCGGCTCTACAGCGTAAGAAAGAGGATTTGAGCCGTGCGCTCGGGTCGCCCGGAATGAATCTGGCGTTTCCGTCGCTCTTGAACACGACTGTTACGACGCCAGGCGGCACACCGCTCGGAGGGCACCAGGCCGCAATCGAGGCAGCAGATGAATACTTCAAAAACTTGAGCCTGAGTGATAATAGCGGTGGAGACATCCTCACCAGCCCTACCACAGGCGGTGTAGCAGGGAATCCTTATGTCGTCAGTCAGAATGCTCCGCAGCAGGTGTACCATCCTCAAGCCGGGGTTGCCGGCAACGGAGACCTCTTGCTGTAGGTCATGGCCTCTTCGTATCATCGCTCACGGCAATCGGTGCGTGCCTGGACACAGATGGCCAATTCATTGCATGATTGAACAGCATTGGGGACAAGTTGGTGACGCAACACTTACATTCAACCCTGAAGAAGTATCCTGACGATTTAATATATTCTCGGAGGCAGTTTCTCTTCTGTCATGTGTAGCATGTCTGGAACGTTATGTGATCCGCCTAGACTCTGCTTGGCTTGCTGACACTTGAGTGCCTGCAATCCTATGTTAGTCCAACCCTTTGCCCAGGCTCAGTACACCTGGCCTTGTCTAGTTGAGAGGTTCATGCACCCAGAGACATGCAGCAACTAGTGGAGTAGTACCACAGGTATACAAGGTACCTAGGTACTCGTAGTTGGGAGAGCTTGATGTCCGAGTCAGCCCAGGGATTCCCCACGTCATCCCTGACTCGCCAAGGCAGAAGTCGAAATTGTGGCAGGCGCCCACCTGGGCGGGCGTCCCTCAGTTTGCACAGGTCCTCACAGGTCCTCACGGGCAACTAGGAACAGTATTTAAACACGCGCAGCCATTTCCTTTAAGGCCAGCAGACATCCCTGATGAATCTCCAGCTTTGGACAGAATACACAATTCCCTCGCCATCATGGTCTCCCTCCTCGTCACCGTCTTCCTCATCCAGTTGGTCTGCCACCTGATACTGACCATCGGATCCAAACCTTTCAACGACCTGGTACGTACAGAGCCCGTTCTGGCCGTTGTCTCTGCCCTAAGTCCCCTTGCTGACATGCGTGGCTTGAAGCTATGGCAACTCTACTGTCGGCTGCCATTCCAGTCCTCTCACGATATCCAAGAACAGACTCGTCTCCGCCGTGAAGTGGTCCGTCTGAAAAGAGAAATGAACGCTGTCAGTGCCCAAGACGAGTTCTCCAAGTGGGCGAAATTGCGAAGACAACATGACAAGGCCCTGGAAAAATACGACAAGCAAGGTGAGGGATCCTGAATACGCGCAAACAGTAGCATGGGCCTTCCCACTGACATGAGTCGCCAGCTGCCGCTGTCTCGTCCGCACGAACGTCCTTCGACACTAAAGCTACGGCGATCCGATGGACATGCACGAGCGGGCTGCGCTTTGCGCTGCAGTTCTGGCATGCGAAGACGCCTGTTTTCACCTATCCGCGGGGCTGGTTCCCCTGGTACATCGAATGGTTGCTCGGGTTTCCCAGATGCCCATACGGTGGCGTGAGCATCAATGTCTGGACCGTCGCTTGCGCCACAGTCATTGCACTAGTATGGGATGTGGCAGTCTACATTATACAATACGCGCGCGGGATCCAGGTGGCCGAGAAGCAAAAGGTCAGAGTGCCGGCGTCAGTGGGAGAGAAGAACAGATGAAACAACGATAGGACAGGCTAGAATTGATCAACTGCCTCTGTTGCTGGCATGTTCTTCCTATTTTCTGTACTACAAGTCGAGTTCCAGCAGGAAGGGCTTGTGTATGCTTCATCAGAGATATACAACCATTTCTCGTCACTAACCAGCCATGCTCATTTCGAGGTCATGGAGGCTTAAGTGCTTGACTCTATTGATTGAAATGTCATCATTTGAAACCACTCTCCCTCAACCTTGCCATGTGTTTCACCATCCGTCTCTTCCAGGCAGGCCGTTGTATGTTGGTTTGCTTGCTTGTCTGTTTGTTCTCGTATCCTTCCGTTTTCCTTGGTTCGGCATCCACACTGTAGACGGGTCTGGTCCCTTCGAAAGGACATCTGCAAGCCTAGATCCCTGAGGGAGCTCGGGCCGCCGCTTTACCATAAGCTACAGATCCAAAAGAGAGAGTAGTGGTGCTCCGCGCCTCAAGAATAAGCCCCGTCGAGTTACTCCGCAGCGCTCTTCTTTGTCACCGAAGCAAGAAGAGGGCATGTGCTGAGCAATCGCATAACTATGTGCATGTGACGAATTGCGCAACCTCCAGGTGCGACTCTTGTTCCCTCGTAGACAGTGTCCTGGACCCGACTCCCAGTGAACCCTCACCGTCTCTTCCGGCAGATGACCACGATCAAGTCCCAGCCTCGGCATCAGAGCATCTAGCCGAAACCCAAAGGACGGACTCATATCGTCGTCCGTCCAGATGTCTGTCAGCGTCGAACAGGGACAACAGATCAAGAACCTGCACAGAGTACAAACGACAACGAGGTCGGAGATCGGGAAGACAGGGTCTTCAGAGGAGAGTGGGAGGCAGAGAATAGAAGCCGCAGTGAAAATGCTTTGATGGCGGCGCCTTTCGGCAAGTCCTAACGTTCCTCGAAATGAGAATCTCGAAGGGTAGGGCGGTCCGGGGACTTTCTCCCAAAGCTAGTTTCGTCCATGAGGACGGAAACGAAGGGTATGCAGGAGACAAGGACTGCGATAGTCCGTCTCTGCTGTGCGTAAGCTTTGAATGCGACTCTTTGAACGCGGAGACCGTGCAGGAGGAAGGAAAAGAAGAGAGGAAAATCCGCGTCTCAGCGAACAAACTTGAATCAGAGTCTTGAGAAGTGCTGCCAAGAGCAGTACTAACCCTACAATTGGTTAGCGTCGCCCAACTCCTTCCCGCCCATGTCTCCGACCTCGCGGCCCTGTCTCCGGCCTTTGCACCCTCACAGTCTTCATAAGAGCAGAGAGCCAGATACCCGCGACGCTTCAGTCTGGACAGTCAGTTTCGAGTGTCTCAGTTGTACGGCATGTTTGCGATTTGAGATAGGCTGTGGAGGAGGACATTTGATGCAATCCGCCGGTGAAGCCCGATAATATCTGTTGACTTTATCTATCAAAGACTTGGTGTCCAGATTTTCAGCCGGCATGCCTCGTTACCAGACCTTGAGGCCACTACTGGCTGTGAGCTCGCGAGGAAGCAGAGCTCCCTCGTACGCACCAAGGAGAGAACTGAGTAATCTTCTCAGCTCTCCGCGGCAAACTTCGTGTTTATCAACCGACCACCAACAGCGTTCACGAGAACGTCAATCCCAGTCGATATCGACACCAACAACGACATCAAGGCTGCTGCAATTGTCGAGGCGACAAGCAATCGTCTCTCAATATCGGCATGCCTCCTCATCGGTTTCCGAACCAGAGAAAGAGCTCAAGTACACGCCGCTGTACAATGTGCACACCTCGCTGGGCGCCAAAATGGTTCCGTTCGCCAACTTCTCAATGCCACTGGAATACCCCGGCCAATCGCACCGTGACTCGCATCTGTGGACACGGACGAACGGCTCGCTTTTCGACGTCTCACACATGGTGCAACATAAGCTGTCAGGCGAATTAGCCGAGGAATTCTTGATGACCATCACCCCGAGCGCGATCAACGAGATTGAGAAACACCACTCGACGCTATCTTGCCTGCTGAACAAGAACGGCGGCATTGTCGACGACACCGTCATCACCCGTATCGGCAAGGACAGTTTCTATTTCGTCACCAACGCAGGTTGTCGCGAGGGGGACCTGGCCTTTATCCAGGCCGAGATGTCTGAATTCTTGGAATCAAAGTCCGCTCCCAAGGACAAAATCAACTGGCACATCTTGGACCACCACGCTTTAGTGGCTTTGCAAGGGCCGGCGTCGGCACCGCTGCTCCAGTCTCTGGTCTTCAACGACACTGAGGACGAGAGCTACGACTCCTCGCTTGACACTCTCTACTTCGGCACCAGTCGATGGCTGCAGTTGACACTGCCAGAGTCCGGCATGAACACGCCATCCCTCCTCATCAGCCGCACAGGCTACACAGGCGAAGACGGGTTCGAGATCTCGATTCCGCCTGAAAATGGCGATGCCACGGAATTGGCAACTTCGATTGCAAAGGCGCTCACGGCCGATGGCTCTAAGGTTCGTTGGGCAGGCCTAGGTGCCCGGGATTCGCTTCGCTTGGAAGCTGGCATGTGCCTTTACGGGCATGATCTCAATGATACAATCACCCCGCCTGTGGCCGCTCTGGGCTGGCTGGTGGGTAAGTCTCGAAGGGTCGAAAACCCCACGCCACCGTTCAATGGGCACGAAATCATCAATAAGCAGTTGGCCTCTCCTAAGACCATGCCGGAGCGCCGTGTCGGGTTTCTTGTTGAAAAGGGTCCGGCCGCACGTGAGGGAGCAGAGATCGTTGATCTAGAAAACGAAGATCATGTCATTGGGCATGTCACCTCTGGATGTCCCAGTCCCAGTTTGGGTGGGCAGAACATTGCCATGGGTTACATCAAGAATGGTTTCCATAAGAAGGGGACAAAAGTAGGAATCAAAGTTCGAAAGAATGTCAGAAAGGCCGAGGTGGCCAAGATGCCGTTTGTGGAGTCAAAGTTCTATCGGCCATAAATCCTAGCCGAAGTGGAACACGGTTGCGGTTGCGAAGTGTGATCCTGGACCACCTGGGGAGGAGCGCAGAGAGAGGCTTGCAAATGAGACCGGAGGGATGGCGCTGGTTTGTTAGGGATCGGCCGATTTATGAGACCCAGCAAATCAGTCTCCGAGTCAACCCTCTAGGACATTGACGGCGGCGAGCGATGAAATCTATCGTTCAATTTTCACCCCGGTTGAGACAGTACCATTGTCGTGGTGGTGGTGGTGGTGGTGGTTGTATATTACTAGTCCTATGGAGGATCATGTGCAGAGCCGAGATCACTGTCTTGAGAACTGCAAACAGGGGCTTCAACAGCAGCGTACCGTACTCACCATAACCAGTATGAACAGGGTCGTATTCGGTCAGAGGAATGCTCTTCGGTCTAACCCTCGAACGCCCAATCCCCTGTTCGTTTCCAAAAGTTGTCGAAATAGGGCGTACGTGGTAATATTTGAGGGTGAAAGCTGCATAATCCGCTTACCGTGGGCAGGATTTCCCAAGTTTCTCTTTTCGGGAGTAGAAGTACGCTTCAGCTGGTCGCGTGGCGTGTAGGATCGACTTCAATTGCCCTGTCGACCTAGTAAATTCAATCTTGAGCAGAAACTCGCCGAATCTGGCAGTTGCTCGATTGAGACCGGGTCAGGGGACGTCCATTTTCCCAAGTACGAGGTATCCGTCCATGGGCTGCCAAGGTTCGGAAAGCATGCGCAGGTGGAATGCGGTCAGCACCTGCTGCAGGCTGGGGGATGGGAACAAGCACACCGGCCTCAGGTGCCATCGAAGAGGGTCCTAGTCACGAAAGCAGAGATCAGCACTGGCCATCCTGGACACTGTCACTCCCTAGGAGCCGGCCGCAGAGCTGAAGACCTCGCAGCGCAGCACTCTCTTGTCAGGCTTTGAGCTGCCGTGATTGGGCCACAGACTAGAGCTAGAGAATTGCACCAAGAGTGACATGGAAAAGACGGCAAAGCCAGCGTTTTTCTCATCTCTCATCTCTCACATCTCTCTATCGAGGACGATCTTTCGACTCACAACCACGGACGGCTGACAACCCCCCATGTCCGGACGCACAGACCATGCCGTGTTGTACTGGGGCGGTGTCGAGACATCGGGAAAGAGTGGAGGACGATCACCCTAGTTCTTGAACCTTGATCCGTCGACAGTCCTTTGTGACAATGCATCTGTATGTAATCACGGCCCGGCCACCGGCGGTATGCTAGCCATAATCTCACGCGGCAGGCGTTGTGAATCACCTGGTAAGGCAGGCAATAAATTGCACTAGTGCCGGTCTCCAAGTGTTGAGTGTGTCCATGGGCCTTAGTGTGTCCGGTGGCGTCGTGTGAGATCTTCTTTCTCCTCCTCCTCTTCCCGCCTCGCCAGCCGGGGCGGTTCATGTTTGTCTTGGATGGAGGATGAGGTGGCTGACGTGTCTCGGAAGTGTCTGGAGGGAGGAATCGATGGCTTCAGCATGACGTCGATGGGCGTTTGGCCCCCTGCTTGGACATTTTGCAAAGGGCCGCAGAACAAGTCACTGGCTTGCAAATGCGGGTTGTATTATATTCAACCTAACCGAAATGTGGATGTCATCTGACTGTATAGCTCGAGTGTGGTCCAACTTCCGCGTTTTCGACGAAGGGTGCAACTTGGAGGATGGAGGATGGAGAGGGATGGAGAGGCCGCAGACATCTATCATGGCAGGGGTGGCCGGCAGTGCACGCGCTGGTCCTGGTTTTCCGGGAAAGACAACCACCATGGAGTCTAGTTAGCCCACCTTCAGCTCACCAGGTGATCTTGTTCAACCCAGCCTGCGTGTTTTTGTGCCCCTGCCCTGATCCATGTCTTGATGGAGGGGCCAAATGGTAGTCATCGTCTGTGGCTAGCGGAGACCGTGCTTTACGCATGCCGCTCCTCTGAAGGAGGGGCCGGTTAGGCTGCGTCGCTGCCATGGTGTGCTGCAAGTTGTTGTGAGGGGAGTTGCATCTACTGTCTGTGATTCCCATCATGCCGCATGCACCTGGCAGCCACTGTGCTCTCTTCGGATGGCAGGCCCAGACGCCTATGAGATCGTTTGAACAGACGCGTGCAGGGGTAGGCTCCAACCCATTGTTCGGGCAGCAATCTTGGGGAGGCGAGCCAGGTAAGTCGGGTATGCTGCAAACAGCAACGCCAATGTTGCACAGAACAGTTGCACCAGATCTTCGAGCACAAGCGGCATCAACCGCGAGAAGCGACTGTGTAACAACGGCGACGACTTCACAGCCTAGGGAGTGAGGTGTAAGCTCATCAATCAATCATTATTAGGATGAAGCATGGAGAAGCAAGACACAACGAATGTTATGAGCCTCAGGCTCCTACTGCTACTATCTGGAATCATGAGAAGTAAAGTCCATGTCCACCACGCACGCCGAGTCCTCCCCTATCCTATCGCTCCCACGAACTTGTGTGCAGTGGGTAGGCCTTTCCACTTCGCTCCCATTTCATACCAGTCCTCTGGCAGCGTGTTGACGCCATGAGGCCCTCCATACTACAAATATCAATCATAATAACGAAACCGTGGGCTATGTGCCTGTCATATCCGCGTGTCATACCATGGGTGCCTCGTGTTCCTTTGGCCAAATGTAGTCCTCGTGTCCACATGCTTGCTCTGTACTCATGCTGTGCTCCGATCGGACCCTGCGAGATCCTGCCCGATTGATGCCTAACACAGGCCAAATTGGTCGTCACACCTCCTGGGGGGCTTTTTTTGGGGTTTTTGCCGCTTGTCGGTATCTTGCCCATACCTAGCCATGTAACTCCATACCTCACACGTTTGTGAGCAGTTGTCAAACGAACGAAACCCGTCGTGTTCCATGCCCTTCCAAAGGCCAGTCCATGCGCCTGGCACCCTCTCTCAAAGGGAACGTGTGTATCTCAAGATCTTGTGTTTTCTTCCCATCTCGACCGGTGCAATTCCTTCGCCTCGTATATGATGTCACCCGAAATGTTGAATTAAGGATATCACAAACTCGGACTTGGGGGTTCCCGTTACCATAAACAGACAAAGAGCTCATGTCAATGCTGTGCACCCTCACATCACTGCCATGGCATGTGTAGCCAGCTGTATCATGAGGAAGCACAGAGAAGTTTGGAGTACGGGGTGGCTGAGAAGTCATTAAGTGATGAGACACTGTCCGTGAACGGAACCGGGAGATTGAAGCGCAGGTGATCATCCCCGTCGTCGTCCTCGTAGGCTCGTTTCCGGGTGAGATTGTGGTGATGTCGGTCAAAGCTGAACACCAGATCCTCACTACTTTCTGATAGCGGAGTTGATACAGATTGGTCAGATGAGAAAGTGCATGATGACTTTTTCGAGAGCGTATCAGAGAGATGAAGCTCGACCTCTTGGGGAGACCCGGTCATTATGCTCGATGATGCCACGCTTGTGCGCGAGCGTTTGGTTTTCACCGCCTGGCGGTAGGTAGGACCACTGAAATGCGTGGCTTGTCGATGGGTGGCCATCCAGTCCATTGCATGATGTCCATAGCTGCCTGGTGGAAGTGACGCCGGGGTCCCCTCTCCCCCAGTGCCGGGTCCTCGGTCAGGATCCATGCTCGAATGACTGTCCCGTCGTCCATTGTCTTTATAATGCCCAGGGGACCTACCACGAACCACCATTGGGTCTGACTCTTTGCTCGCAATCACAACCCAGTTCTCCTCACCAGGTGTTCGCGCTATGTTAGCAGACAGCTCGACAACCACCAAAAAATACTGCTGCTGGGCTCGGCGTTTCCCATTGTTGGCGGTAGCCTTTTGGAACTGGATCCTCTCGAAGGTGTGTGTTGTAGGAATCGAGTTTGTGCCAGAATTGTCGAACACGCCATAATTTCCCATCAATGCGGGTGGCATATGCTGCGAACCACCGTACAATGAGCCAGCTCCCAAAAACACACCGTTTGGCCCCATCGCCTGGTTAGGTGTTGGTGAAATCAAGTGTCTTCCGGGGATAGACTCCGTCGCCTTGTCTCGCTTGGGAGTGTGCTGAACAAGGCCACGGCTTTCACTCTCGCCATTTCCTGTCGGGGCAGTTTTGGCGGAGAGGGCAACCGAAAATTGATGAATTTGTTCTTCGTGGCCGTTTCTCTGGAGGTAAAATGGCCCTTCGGCCCCATGGTTCTTCAACACGAAGGAGCAAGAGACCGCAAAGTAATTCCGCCGGTAACAGGTCCACTTGTGGTCAACTTGAAAGAAGCCCTTCTGTATGCTGGCCGAGAGGTCAGGAATCAGTTGTTGGTTGCGTACGGTGAGTACAGGGTAAAAGACAATCGTGTCACCAAATGGCGGACCCTCAAGTTTGGCAGCGTTTGAACCTTCATGTGTAGAAGCTGACATGTTTTGCCCGGAATATAGACCGTCAGGGATGTAAGAGTGGCTGATGCTATTGCGATGATAAGTGCTAGGTGGATACCTATGCCCTGGTTGTTGGAATAGTCCTGGACTTATTGAAGAATGCCCATTGGGGTGATAGGTGGGTGGCAGCCTGTCAATCATAGGCCTATTGCTCAACAGTGCAGTTCCAATGCCGTTTGCCGGGTTGTAGTTCAAAGGAGGTGACAAAGGCGGAGGACTGTACCACGCAGATCAGCACTAATCCAGATGATACAGAATAGAAGGCCTGAGAGAGGACGCTTACAACCGAGGACGGTCCATAACCGTCATTGAGGACCCAGTCCAGTTGGATGAGAGAACCGATGGAGGTGCGTTGGAATACTGGTCTGTCGAGCTTGCATTGCTGGGAAATGGCTTTGGGAGAGTCGTAAAAACAATGGAAGAAGTTGTTGGATTGCCGCTCGCAGTCGCTGAGCCAGTAGTAGAGTCAGGGGGGCTCAGCAGCAGCTGCGAATTTGAGTGATACCTGCAAAAGCCATCTCAAGTGTCAGTAAGACGAAGGAATCAGCGGAGCTTGCATTCGGGTTATATGTGAAACCTTGCAAGTGCGACGACAAGGGTCAGGCTAGGAGGGAAGCCAGCACATTCTCCAAGGGAAGACGGCCTATCCACGGCCTTCTTCTCTAGCAACCTCCAAGTTTCCCACAGTGGACGAAGTTGTCCGCCGATGCCCAATCTCAAAGGCTCTCCGACCTTCTGTCAGACTGGCTAGGGCAGATCATTGGACAATACATGAAGCATGAGTCAGCGGGGAAAGTTTTGCATTCGGATACTCACGGTGTATCGTTCAGTAGCGAGCTGCTATTGAAGTCGAGATTGGAATTGGAGGATAGCGCCACTCCGGGTCCAGGAGCACCATTTGTTAGGGTGCCCTGCGGCCTTCGGTTGGAAAACGAATAGTCATTGGCGGAGTAGGAGGGATTTGAAAAGGGACGCTCCTGGCCGAGATATTTGGATTCCGAAGAGATTGGAAAGTCGAAGGGGGAAGAATGCTGTAGCAACGCTGCAAGCCAGATCATTAGCCGGTAGTGATGAAAGAGTGTTCAAGGGCAGGATTTGATAAAAGAAGATCCTGGCACAAAGCCATGCATTTCGGCTGGGATGAGGGGGGGCTCATCGTTCACAATTGCCAAACGGACGTCAATTTGGCAAGCAACGTAGGACGAGCGGGGCATCCTGGTCAAGCCAACGAATGTGGCAACCACGGCATGAGACAAAAGCACTGTGACCGCAAGTTTGGCAGCCCGGGTTGACACAGCGTCAATGCCAGATTGCCGAGGCGCGGTGCGGCTGCGCTGATTTGATCTGACCATGGGCAGAAAGAGAGTGTGGAATGAAACAAGCAAGGCGTGCTGATGCACACGCTCGACATAGTACGTACTTGGATCCATGCTGTCACAAACTGCTCGCAGCTGAGCAAATAGCAAGGCTGAATCAGCACGGGTGGATGTGTCTTAGAGTTCGCTCGAGCTGCAACCGTGCAGAACGGAGCTGATGCTTATCCTTGTCGCCGGTCGGCGGTACTGCGGGCGTCGTGGCTCTGTCTAGCGGTGACCTAGTCCACTGTGAAGGTGCTCTTCAATGTGATCTCCAAGGTGATTGATGGGTTGAAGCAGTGTGGACTCGTGTGGCTAGGGTCCAGTCGTGGAAAGTCCTGTTCTTTTGCAGGGGGTCCTGCCAATAGCAAGGTCGCCGAAGAAGGTAGGTGACTGCGTAAATGCAAGGGGTGTCACACCTGTCGGATCGTCAGCACAGAGCAGGCTGCGGGCTGGTGAAGATACGATCTTCTTTGTGCGCATGGGCTGTCAAGTTCATGCTGAGGCATCGGGGCAGTAGCGTGGTAGACCTACTCAGAGCAAGGACAGTTGCTGTTTCCTCGTATGGGTCAACCTTCTGCTTCGAATCGTGCTGCAAGCCGATGGTAAGTAAGCCTTCGCCATCCCAACGACACGGCAGAAGAAACTCACTATAATTTGTCCAGATCACCGAGCTTATGTATCCCGACACCAGTCCCTTGGATCTTACTGAACACAGCGTGACCTCAATTGATCATGGGCGGCGTCTGTCGAGGCTTCCTCAGACAGGCCGCTTGGACAGTAACAATGCTGCAAGCGCGGCGAGGCAGGTTGCCGTGCACTTATCGTCGAAGCACCCCAGGGCAGCGCCAGCACCCAGCTGCACTGCTAGACGGGCGTTCGCGGAGGAGTATGCAGTGCCTCGGTGCCTAATAGCAGTCCAGAGAGAAGAGATCTTGCAAGTAAGTCACAAGATATGGTTGCGAAGAAAGGCTCGCTTTTCGCCAGGAACAAAACTGCGTTGAGAAGAGGGAGAGACGTCTTGAACATTCAGAAGGGTCGAAGAGGTCCTGAAATGTGCGCGCATCCAGCAGTTAACCATGAGGATTTGGGGGTCCCGCACCCGCCTTAGACCATCTCCTGGCCCGGTTTCCCAGGTTAGCATTGCAGATCGGAATATCCTCCTCGAATGTAGAAAACACTAGCTCAGCCATCGGGGCGGTCTCAACATCTGACACTTGACTACCAGTATTCGGTGAGGATGTGGATTAGCCAGACGATGTTGGCAAGGACCATTCAAAGGATGGCTGCATATACAGAAGCCAATGAATGTGCAAGAGCTGCCATCTGAGCCTTGAGACCGCCCGACTCTCCTGCAGGCGGCCTTCTTCATATGCCCCAGCTTGAGACTAAAAATTGCCACAGCGCTGACTTGGCCATCGTATCATTGCCCTGCGCGCGATAGCGAAGAAGATTTGGAAGACACGAATCAACTTGGAGCCGGACGCAGGAACAGAGACTGCATTCACCAACAAGCCTTGTAAATGGGCTGTTTCATCTGAGGCCTGCCACAATCCGAAAATACTGTCCATGAGCGCACGCTTGAGATGCTTCTTACGGCACGTGGCTGAGAGAGCCGAGTATCAGCGGCAGCGACAAGAAAACGCCTTTGGCATACAATCCTGCTTGGGACGCCTTTGTTTGCAACCGAACAAGAGCCATGTGGCGTTATGGAGCACCCTCCTAATACTGATGAGAAGCGAAGTTGAGCCGGCCTGGCGCCTCGTGGACCTGCCCACGGTTGAAATCAACCAAAGGCCAGGGTTCGACGACGGAAACCTAACATGGTGGATGTCTGAGCCCAGGGAAGAGAGTCGAGTGCGAGAAGCCGTCTGCTGACGGACTGATCATCGGGCGGCTTGCAAATAAGCCAATGGCTTCAGATCAACGGCTAGGATCATGCCGGTAGGGCTCCTGGAGCTCCCGCCTCGATCCACGGTAACGCTTGAAGCGAAAGAGGCAATGTTCCGACTGGCGGTCCATTGATAAGGTTCGGCAGTCGCGTGAAGGGACAGTAGCTATGGCAAGAAGTCTGTCGAAACAGAGAACGAGTGCCGCTCTGTTGTTCAATTGACCTTCTTCTTGCCGGCCAAATGAAACCCACAACCAACCAAGGCTCAAGCGGGTCGGAACATGTCAGAGCCACCAATCACCCTCGGCAGACGAGCGATGGGCTGTGCTGGCGGTGCCGACCAAAACGAGGAGGTTCCGAAAACATCTGGCCACTATAGGGAGGATGGAGCAGGAGGTCACCAGCGATTGGGTATTGGGACGGTATACCCAGAGTGGGTAGCGGGCCGCGGCCTCCTGTCACCTGCAAGTGTGTTGTGCACGTCTGCGGGAGAGGCAGGGAGAGGCAGCGAGAGGCAGCGAGAGCGTTTTGAATCGAGCAGGGTTTCGAGACGGAGCCGCGTGGTCCAGGGCTGCTGAAAACAGGTCAAGCTGGCGTTGATGACGATCAGGGCAGCCGGCTGGCCGGTGCTCGTTTAGTGGGTGATGATGGGCTGGTGGTGGTGATGGTTGTGGTGGCGGCGGTGGTGGTGGTCTGTGGGTGCGAAAGTTGAGGGCGAGAAACAGCCAGAGAGAACCGGAGCGGAGGGAGTTCAAGGTCAAGCGGTAGGAGGTACCCAGGTAGGTAGGAAACTCCTGGACCTGCGGTTGCGAGACCACAATGTCATCCATCCATCACTAGCAGTTCGAGTTAACTGACTGCGACATCCACCACCAGTATGTGACATCTATTGCAGTACCTCTCTCGGCTGTTCCTACGTGCGACACGTCTCCAGTATTCCAGCCTAAAGTTGCTTCTCGACAACTAATCCTTCCTTGCAATTGCCCTCTAAGTCTGGCTCTCGAGAATTCTACACCACCACCACCACCACCACCACCACCACCACCTTCCCCCGAGGCCAGGTAGGTACTACCTGTGTCTGGGATCGCACCCAATGGGTTGACTAGGTAACTAGTCCTCCCCCATATCTGGCTCATGATTGACAAAACCAGGCTGACGTTTTGTCTAGTCTCGAGGTCATTTCTCTACCGGTGACGTTCTGCCATCCAGCTTCTTACAACACCTGTCTCGTTCCGATGTTTGAATGCCTTGTTGCCTTAGCAGCGCCCTTCCAAAGTTTGATGCCTTGATATCCCGATGCCACCAATGCCATGCTCGCTTGAGTGCCCCCAGAGAATGCTTGCACACCAGGCACGCCAATGCTATTCTCTAGAAGACTACCTCTTGCCACCCGCTAACGTGCGTACTCCGTGGCCTCGAACTCTCACTCGATACCCATACGCCCATTCCGATCTATGTCGATTGCTCGACTCTGTGCGGAAACCAATGGACAGGGATTGTAATGATGCGCAGAGGCACGCCTGCCGGGACAAATGCGAGTCCGCGCAGAATTTGTCCAGGAAAGGAGTCTTCTCACAAAATGCTCAAGAGAACTTTCCTTCGATGTGATCTCCGCCATCTAAGTTCCATGGTTTGCAAGCGGTCTGGTTTTGAGGCCCTTGTTGGCCTGACAAATCCTGCAACCATGACAGGTCGCACCGCGACGACTGCCTATTCCACAGCTTGGACCATCGGTTCATCGTTGATCTTGACACTGGTGCGACATTGATAGTGGCTGTCTTGGATCTGCCAACGGCGCTGATAATGGTCCGGAAGACAACCTCACTCTTCCGATCGCCGTTCTTCGTCCTCCGTGGGCCATCTGATACCCCTCGATTTGGAATTGTTTCAGATGCAAGGATTAGGCAATGCTATGCATGTTGCATATTGGCTAACATCGTGATCTTTGAAGAACGTTGCTCTCCAGGGACGGGTATTGCCGTTCACTGCCACAGCGATCATTCCATTTGCTTCTGCGCCTCAAAAACGGGTGCCGACAGCTTGTGTTTCCCCGACGCAGGTCCTGAGACAGGACTGGGATCTTGCAAAATCTTTGGCCCTGAGGATGAATAAGGGTACCCTTTTCAAGACATATCCACGCCCCAGCCGCGCTGGATTGCTTTTCCCCATCAGGCCATTTTGATCTCGACCGCCTTCAACAAAACAATTATGCTCCGACCTGGACCATGATCCACAGATGTCAGGCCTCGTCGATGGCGGCTCCGCTGGGCTCCAGACCTGTCAGGCCCATGCACTGCACAAAAACTCGACTTGCAAGGGCAATCGCAGAAGGCGGCCTGACACCGCCGTGCGGCCTTTCAATACTCGATCTGGTATCTCAAAGCTGTTGCTAACATGCTCCTTCGTTGACAGGCAAAACACCCCTGGCATCTGTGACGTTCGCCTGGTCCAGATGTATCTGCTCAGCAGGGCCCCAGTCGGTCACTTTTCTGCCCCTCCTCAGGCCCTCATTGGCATTGTTTCGAGTTACCCTCCGTGTTTTCTAAGGTCTATAAGGCCCTTTTAACAAGCCTCCATCACTCAGCGATTGAATGAGAATGTGCAGAGTCATCGGGTCCGCTGGGGAGGCCTTTTCCTTCACGACATCCAAGCTCATGTTCACATCCACCCCTGGCGTAGGATCCAGCCAGCTTGGGGACGGACGACAGGTATGGCTCAGTAATGAGAAGCACAGTCGTAATCGAGCACACATATTCTCAGCGCGATACTCATTTAGCTCCGTGCCCAGAGACTGAACCCTCTACTAAACGCCATAAAATGCATTTTCCTCTCGTCAACATTGTGTCCAGGTTTAATAAAATCATACAGCAGCCGAGGGGGATATTTATCAGCCTAATCAACCCCTATAGTCACCGTGTGTCACTCACTCGCGGTGATGGTGGCAAATCTTTGGAGAGCCTACTCGCTCATTGATGGCCGCATCAGGTCGTCCGCTTTGCAAACTCGACTCTCAAAATCAAATGCCTGTAACCAAAGCCGTCCATCTTCTCGCACGCTCGGGCAGCATCAGCCCTGTCAACGAATGAGATGAACGCGAAGCCCTTGGCCCGCCCAGTGTCTCTATCTTTGGCAAGGAAGACACGGGTGACGCGGCCGAAGCGCTCAAAGAGGTCGCGGAGTTCTTGCTCCTCGGCCATTTCGGAGACCTAGTTAGTGGTAGATTCGGTCAGCAGAGTATTCACAAACAAGACATTGCCGGTAGGCTGACACGAGGCGGAAGGAAGGGACTTAGGCAACTCACATTCGTGACACGCAGCGTAGCCAGATCATCTCTCTCGTACTTGCCACCCATTCTCTCACCGGCGGCTTGGGCACCACCCTTTCTGAGATGCGGAGGGACATAGCTAGAGCCACCGACACCGAGGCCGCCAGCTGCCTTGGCCTCTTCGTCGTCGGCCAAGGGGTCCGCGGCAGGGTTTGCCCCTTCGTCCGCCGGGGCCATGGTATCCTTGAAGGGACATCTGGCGGTGAAATGCTCGCCCGAGCAGATCCGGCACTTGACCTTCTTGTCGCGCAGCTGTTCCTTCAGACTCTTCTCCTCGGCCCTGCCGCCGCCGGTCTTGGCCTCTTCGGCCTGCACGTTCTTCCAGTCCCTGCTGGGTCGGAACACGATGTTCTCGCCCACGGACGTCGTGTCCGGCTGCGGGCCCTTGGACTTGCCCTTCTCGAGCCCGAACTTGGCCCATTCCCTGCGTTCTGCAACCACGGGGTTCACTCGTTCCTTGTGCACCGTCGTGCGGGTTTTGCGGGTCACTTTGACCTTGCGGCCTAGGTCGTCGAGGCGATACAACACGGTGGTTTTCGTTCCGTCCTTGTTCACCGTCGTCACTGGGGGCGGCAGCGCTGTAGGGTCGTTGATCTGTTCGGAGTCCGAAACATCGTCGGCCCAGTCTGGGCGGCTGTGGCGTCGTGAATCTATAGTCAGCCAAAAGGTTTCCTCGTTTTGGGCGCTCGGAAATCGAGACTGTGCGTGGGAGGAGAGGACATACCTTGCCGTCTTCGACATTGTGTTGCTTTGTGTCAAAACCGTTCACCTCAAAGTCCTCTGTTTCGGAAGTGACCTTCAGGAATCTAGTAGATATCTTATGATGATGAAGTCAAGGGAAATGGGCGGCAAAATCATACCGTGGTCCGCTGCAAATCGCACATTTCAAGGTTCGCCATATCCGTCCAAAAATGGTTTAGCCCAATTTGCCGCCAAGGTTACTCAATATCTGCTCCCAAGTCCTACTCCGCACCTACACCAACATCCTCTCGAGCGCGGACACACCACTATTTACATCCAGAGAATATTAGTTCTTAGTATATGTTGCGACCTTGGGTGGAGCAAGATGCATCTATCGACTTGCGGCACGATGCGCACGTGTTGAAGAACTTGTCGCTGAGTCGTCGACTGGATCCAAATAGCAGCAGAAACGAGGCTTAAGAGAATCATGGAATCATGTATACACTCTTGGGTCCAGAGCCGATCAAAAGAGAGAGAATGGAGTCGAACACCAATTTCATCACTCCAACTCCGGTCCTAAATAAGATATCTCAGCTACTTTGATCTGCCTGTCCTAGAGTTGCTCGTGTACAACTATAGCTTGCTCTGTGAGACGATCAATGCATTCCCCAGTTGCAGGCGCTCGACGGCTTGATTGACGAACTCGTCGACGATCTCCCGGGCGGGCTTCCTCTCATTGACGACCGCAGCAGCCTTGCCCATGAGGAAGGGGCGGGCGTTCTCCATGTCCTCATCAGTCAAGTCATCACCTTTCTCTTCAAAATCGTGCTCCACCTAAGAAAATACATCGTGGTTAGTGTTACGGGATCCTAAGAATATCCTGTACAAGGAATGGCAACACATACTGGAATGACTCCTTTTTCTGTCAAGGCCTTGATCTCCGCTTGTCGGTTTTCCTCCCAGTTGCGGATGTATTCGTTGTTACGAACCCGGAGTGGTCTTCCTGTGAAGATGATGGTGCGCACGTTGTCATCAAAGCCTGCAGTCCGGACCGCCTCCTGGTGTGCCTTGGGAGCGCCGGCCTCCTCGGACAGAACGAATCGCGTGCCAACCCAGACAGCAGAAGCACCCAGCATCAGAGCGCTGGCGAGAGATTGTCCGTTGAATATTCCACCGGCAGCAACGAGCTGGACGGGTTTGCCAGTGAATTTGGATGGCGGAGCGTCGGCCAGAATTTTAGCCACGGCGGGGATGAGCACGCTGGTTGGAATATCGCCCTATGTAATCGTCAGCCTGGTGAATCGGCAGATATCGCAACGGGATGAGACACTCACAGTGTGGCCACCACCCTCGCCTCCCTGCGCGCAGATTAAGTCGACCCCAAGATCGAGGCACTTTTTCACGTGCTTGACGTGGCCGATCATGTTCTAGTTCGAGGCGAATTAGTCACTGACTCAACGGTAATCACTCAACATAAGGCGAAAGCAGGATGCCGTGAGCGAGCGAGGACGGGACAATCCATGGCGACGCTTGCTCAGGGATGAAACAACCACCTGATGCAATTGTAAAGAGTGGACAATCGGGGCAACTTACCATGTACAGAATTCCATGTTTGTGGAGTTTATCAACCACCGCCTTGGGAGGCACACCGACAGCAGAGACTGCATTCGAGCAATTAGTATCTACACTCTGGCTCGGGGATTTGTCGAGAAGGAATCTCACCGAAGAGTTTGACACCGGAATCGATAATGATGTCAATCAACTCGTTCAGTTTGCCCTTAGTATAGTCATAGCTAGGTGCGTGTCAGCCGCTGACATCGATTTCTGACTTGTGCCTGGCGTACTTTGTTTTCCTCGCGTTGCCTCCGACCTGCGGAAGAAGAAGATCGACACCGAAAGGGGCGTTCTTGTCGTTCAGGTAACTCTTAATTTCGGCGATCTGCTCCCTGAGCATGTCTGGGGTGTATCCGACCTTTCCAAATATCAGCTTGTGACCAGTATATATCATGTGTCAATCTCTTCTTACACCTCCAATGACTCCCAGACCTCCGGCATTGGTGACTGCGGCGGCCAGTTTAGGACCCGCAGCGACGTTCATGCCAGCAAGTAGCACCGGGTGTTTGATGTTGAGAAGGTCGGTGGTGGTCGTCCTGAGTTTCTGAGGAGACGACATCTTGTCCTGGTGTCTAATGTGTAAATTCGAGCGGTATTGGATGGCTAGAAACAAGCAGGCAGAGAGGTTGATCGGGAGAAGCTAGAGCGGAAGGTTGTGAGAGATGACAGCGAGAATACAGAGATGAGAGAATCAGACCACGATGAAGACGCAGGTGATCAGAGAAATCGAAAGACGGGGAACGGCTGGTGGTGAGCATCAGCCGGATGCGGAGGCAAATGCATTGTTGTTACTGTAGTACCGAGGTATCTTGTGCCAGCCATGCGCTCCAATATCCGTACTGTGTAGTAATAGTAATAGGACGCCTCGGTCAGACTGCGCCCTTCCCGTGAACATGGGGTAGCATACATCCGACAGCAGAGGCGGTAGGCAAACTCATCCAAGCCTGATTACACCACCGCCCTTGTTCCATTGTTTGGAAGACGCGAGTTGCAGTGGGAGATGAATCGACTCTGGCAAAGTGAGGTACGTACAATGTAGGTGGCCCCAGTGGATGGATGGCAACAATAATAGAGATTATTTGCAAGGCCAATACTCCAGCATTACAAGAACGGTTAGACTGGACTTGTTTGCTAAGGTAAGCACTGAATTTCTTCTCGCTAGGCGTGGATGGACTGGCATGCTATTGGATTGAATCCTTCCTACCCAGCCTTTCCCTTCTGTCCTGGCTTGAAGCGCCATTTCAAACAAGTGAAAAAAAAAAAGGGAAAAACCTCGATGACCTTTATCACGCTGGTTCGAAGCATAGGAGCCCCTCAAACTTCGACTTCAGGTCATCTTTTGATCACCCACCACAAACCCAGGACCCCTCCTAGTCTGGCCTTATGGCCTGGGGTCCGACTGTGTCCTAGCCTGAGATCTGGGTTCCTGCTTCCCGGTCTGGCGGGAATGGGCACCCGGCCAAAGAACTTCGGAAAGAAATCGGTTCAAAAAAGATCTTTCCATCAATCAACCGTGAAAATGAAGACTTTGGATTCGGTTGCAGAAGGAGTCAACAAAGCTACCGTGGCGTTTGGTAGCAACATGGGTGATAGAATTGCCAATATCGAGGCCGCATTAGCAAGGATGAAAAGAGAAGGGCTCAAGATCGTCAAGCTGAGCCACCTATATGAGACAGAGCCCATGTATTACAACGACCAAGACTCCTTTTTGAACGGTGTCTGCCTGGTTGAGACGGCCCTGGAGCCATTACCACTCCTGGATCTGCTCCAGACCATTGAGAATGACCTTGGCCGGAGGCGTATAATTGACAAAGGGCCTAGAACCATCGATTTGGATATCATCCTCTACAATCAAGAGCATATCCAGAAACCGCGGCTCGAAATACCCCACAAGTTGATGCTCGAGAGAGAATTTGTGCTGAGGCCTCTTGCCGAGTAAGCTGCAACTCGAGCGCCTCATTCAATGACTGACCTCGTCTAGTATACTCCCCAATGCGCACTTACCCCCTAGTTTCTCTCCTATAGCCTCGAAACGTTCAATCCACCAGTTGTTACGGGCCATCGCTGAACGGGATAGCAGCATGTCTCCCGTTTTCGTTTTGAACCCTCGGTTACCGTTGATCCGCACGAGAGATGCGACCCGCAAGACTCATGTTATGGCAATTTTAAATCTCACCCCAGACTCCTTCTCAGACGGAGGTTTCCACACGGCTAAAGACCTTGAGACAATCAAATCGACTGTCCGCGACTACATAGCCTTAGGTGCCACCATTATTGACATCGGCGGACAGAGTACACGACCCAGGGCGGAGTATCTTGGTCCAGAAGAGGAGCTGAAACGGATCCTTCCAGTTGTCCGTGCTATCCGCGAGATGAAAGAAGCCGAAAGGGTCGCCATCAGCATCGATACCTTTCACGCCGATGTTGCTCGACAAACCAGCCTTGCCGGAGCTGACATTATCAACGACGTCTCAGCTGGTCTTCTCGATGAGCGAATGCTTACCACCGTTGCAACTCTTGGGAAGAGCATCATCCTTATGCACATGAGAGGCAATCCCCATACAATGACAAAGCTGACCGACTATCCCGAAGGTGTCGTCAAGGGCGTGTCTCAAGAGATCAGTGAACGTGTTGAGGCTGCATTGGCCGCCGGGATCGCTCCATGGCGCATCATTCTAGATCCAGGATTAGGTTTTGCTAAAGATCAGCAGCAAAACCTCGAGCTGCTCCGGAGGCTTCGAGATGTCCGAGAGCATCCCGATGCATCAGTCCCCTTGAAGAACTTTCCATGGCTTATGGGACCGAGTCGAAAGGGCTTTATCGGCAAGGTTACCGGGGTGGAAGAAGCATCTGACCGAAGCTATGGTACTGCTGCTACGGTGACCACCAGCATCGAAGGAGGAGCCGAGATTGTGCGGATCCACGATGTAAAAGAAATGGTTGAGGTCACAAAGATGGCCGACGCTATCTACCGTCAGCCTTGACTAGGGTGGATTTGCCGGTGAACTTTGGCAGAAGCACCATGTCTCTGGATAGACGGACTCGTTTGCATTTGCCGGTGCATGCTGGACAGGGCGGTACAGTGGTTCTGGCGGAGCTGGTTGGTGGTGGATGTATTTTATGAGGGACGTTATGTACGCTACCTTATGTACCATGATTATGTGGCATGTACGGATACATATATGCGCAGGCACCAAGGTGGCAGGTATACCTTAGCTAGGTACCTTATACAAGCACACAAGGCTGGGCCCCAAGGCTGATGAGGTCATCGTGCAACAGACCTCTGACGCTATGCGCAGGTACCATCACCACCATCAAAATGCAACATGCACCATCACTCCTGACACAATACTCTGTACTCTGTACTCCGTACCTACCAGGTACCTACCTAGTATCCATTCCATTTACCATCCGAGGGCTTCCTCCTTCCAGTACACTACTAGTGGCGCTTCCGTCTCTTGAATATCCCTCATTATGTTATCCAAGAATCCACCATTCGCCCTACGATGGCGCGCCAACACCCTTTTCATCCTTACCACTGTCGCTGTAGGTCTGTTTACCGACTTGTTTCTTTACGGACTCGTCGTCCCTGTACTGCCGTTTATGCTCAAAGAGCGCATCAACCTCTCCGACGACAAAGTCCAATCCTACGTCTCTGCACTTCTGGCTGCGTACGCAGGTGCTAGTGTCATCTTTTCCATTCCCATTGGAATCATCGCCGACAAGACCAATGCGCGCCGGACGCCTTTCCTCTGCGGCCTTGCGGCGCTCCTGGCTGCTACCCTCATGTTGGGCTTCGGCCAGAACATCTCCATGCTTGTCGTCGCCAGAATCCTTCAAGGTACCAGCGCAGCGGTGGTTTGGACCGTGGGGATGGCTATGGTGCTTGACACTGTCGGGCCCAAACATCTGGGAAAGGTGGTTGGAACGGTGAGCATCCCATGTCATTGTTCCGGGACGACCAAACAATGCTGATGGACCCTCCAAGATTTTCTCCTTTATATCAATTGGCGAACTGGCTGCCCCCGTGCTCGGCGGAGTCCTCTATAGTAAAATGGGCTACGCCGGAGTCTTTGGACTGGGGTCAGCATTACTCGCCGTCGATTTCATCCTCAGAATCCTGGTGATTGAAAAGAAGGTCGCGGCCAAATACGACAGTTCATTGCAAACGGCCGACAGCGCACGCGAAAGTGAAGCCGGGGAACGCGAGACTGACCGCAACGGTGCCGGCAGCGAAGAGGAAGCTCTGTTGCCGAAGACAGAGGACGAAGACCACCGACTCCCCGAAGGCCAAAACAGACTCATCCGAACTCTGCCTATCCTTGCTTGCTTGTCCGATCCACGGCTCCTGGTGGCACTGCTGCTGGCCTTTGTCCAAGCATTCTTACTAGCCACCTTCGACGCCACCATTCCCACCGAGGCCCAGACTCTGTTCGCCTTCGACTCTCTACAAGCAGGCCTTCTCTTCATCGCTCTTGACGTTCCGTATCTCCTTCTTGGCCCTTTGGCAGGCTGGGCAGTGGATAGATACGGCACCAAACCTGCCTCAATGTTCGGGTTTGGCTATCTTGTTCCCGCACTCATTCTCCTCCGCCTCCCTACGGATCATGTCACGCCCGGTCGCACTGAGAATATTGTCCTTTACTGTGGCCTTCTAGCTCTGAATGGGGTCGGGCTTGCTGTCATTGGCTCCCCCAGTATCGTCGAAGCTAGCGACGTGGTGCGGAAATACGACCAGGCCAACCCAGGCCTCTTTGGCGAAAATGGCCCGTACGCCCAACTATACGGCTTCAATTCTCTGGTGTTCAGCGCCGGACTGAGCATCGGCCCCGTTGTCAGTGGGGCTTTGAGAGACTCGGTTGGCTATGCCAACATGAACAATGTGGTTGCTGCCCTGTCAGCGCTCACGGCATTGTTGTCTCTCTTATATGTCGGCGGGAGGCCGAAGTGGACAAGAAGAAGCAGATAGGATCTGCCGAATATGAAATCCCGGAAAGCAAAGCAGAGTATGGTCAGTCTTAGCCGTGTGTTTGCATAGGGCTATATACGTGCGCTCTTGTAGACTCAGGAACTTTGTCTGGAGGGATATTTTTTCGATCAACTAGCCAGCTGGCCGCTTCTTCCCTCAGGAGTAATGTACCGGGGTCCTACGTATCTGGCTCTGCAAAAGCGTATTGAGTCGCTGCTGTCGATCAATGATCGCCGCCTCTCCGAACAAGATCCAGAGTCCACTCTCATGGATCGTAATAATTACCTCCCAGTACAGCATCAAAAAAGGGGGAAGAAACAGCAATATCAAGAGACCTCCTATGAGCTGCTGCATAGACTATCTGCAGCTACCATCGTCCAGGCACCCGGCTATGTGGCATGCCCGTCATCGACGGATTGGAAGGTGTCTGACCATGCATCAAAGACAAAGCGTTCCGACCCAAAAAGAGATTCGCAACAAGACAATCCGACAAGTGTTCTCAGACAGCCTAGCCGATTTGAGACCGGGTCCGATGGTTTCCGGGGTGAGAATAAGATGATACAGCATTCGCACGGCGTCGGCCGACAGATTGGCGCCAACATCAGGCGAGACTGTCTCAAAGACGGGAGGTCCCCGGAAAGACAAAATCATGGGCCGAATCCTCGGTCCCATATGGCCACCACCAGGGCGGCTGCGGACATTGCGCGCTCTCCTCGCCCTTCTCGATGCAGCGGCGCTCCCAGTCGAGCCGAGCGTGCATGTAATTCATGAGGTCTTCGGCATGATCCTCTCGTCCCGTTTTCAAAAACAGATCGCGCAGGCTTTGCGCTGCAGACCACGTAGCCTCCGCGTCGAGACCGCACACCTCAGCCCGGTCTTGAAGGACTCTCCAAAATTGCATCTCGGTAGTTTGGAAGTCGCCGGTCTTAAGGTTCAGCTCTGCTAACCTGTGTAAGAGCACGAGGCGAAACTGTTCCAAATCATGGCGTTGCTCGTCGATGCGCGACATCGCTAACTCAAGACTATTCTTCGCCCAGACATCATTGCGTATCTCTGCATGAGCACGGGACGTTATAACGAGACAGTTGATAGTCACCAGACTAGTCAGGCCCATGACACGCTCACATATTGGTAAACAGTGCCTCAGCAGTGGGACGGCGAGGTGGTAATCGCGGTTGTGGATGAAGTGCCAGGCACAGAAGTTTGCATTGACCAGGTAGTTGGGATGTTCCTCGCCCCATATCTGTCGAATCTCTGCCATTGATCGTTTTAGCTGTAGGCCATATTCTCTCATCATATGGGGATTGTTGGTAGTGAAGGCCAGTGCATATCGGAACGGTGCGTCGTAGGTGAAACTTCCGCGTAAGCCAGGGCAAGCATCAATGACAGTACAGCTGTCAGCCAGGAACTCGGCTAACTCTGTTGCCCGGTGATTTGATCCGAATATCATCACCATCTCGGCGAGTGTTGGAAAGATGTATTGATTGTCCTGCCTCAGGATGGACTCAAGCACCTGCATCGCTCGACGTCTGTGTCGCTCAAACACCTCATTGCTGACGGGGGTTTCAAAACACTGTGTATAATAAGGTTCGACCCATTTGCCTGCGTTCAATTTATGCTGTCTAAGGCTGAAACGCTGACGAGGAAAGCCTCGGGGTGAGGACCGCTTCGGTTGAACACTTGTAGAGTTGGGAGGAAGAGCAGTTTCTGAGTCGGTATCGGTAGACACCCGCTTCGAGTCTGATGAAGAGCACATGTCATCGGTGCTGGAGGCCCGTCTGGTGCCCATAGCGCTGTCTCGCAGAGAAGATCCGGGACTGGCCGGGAACGGCTGGCGAGACCGCTGCGAACTGCTGGGGTCGGCGGTTTGTTTCCACTTGATATCGGCGTCGATCAAGATCTTTTCAGCCTCATCCAGAGTATTGGGCTCAGAAAGGGATCGGTCTGGGTCGCGCTTCTTTCTGATACGGTCACACTCCTTTCTCACCTTCCGGGTGCTATAGTTCTCCCTTTCCTCCCGTTTCGGCACACTGAAAATAACGTCGTAACCTTCGGCGGCGTGGAAGTCGGCAACATACAGCATAGCAAGATATTGATCGGCCCGGGTCTTCTTGCACTCAAACTTCCATTCATTCAACCTGTTCTTGATCTGGCGTGTGTTGACGTGGAAGTCATTTTCTTCAAGATATTCCTGAACTTGAGCACAGGTGCGATTTTCACATAAGTACATTTCACGAATTACAGCCTTTTTCTCCTCCCATGCTTCCTTTGAAGGGTGCTGGGCCCGAGGGCTAGCCATCGGACATGGAAGACGGCCACTCTTCACTGTGCGGAGGGACTTCTCGAGCTGATTTCTATAGCGTATTATCAGGCATTGCGTGACAGCCAAAGGAGGGGGAGACACGTGTCCAGGCGGTCAAGCGGAGTCAGGACATGGATGCGCATACATGACAGTGCTGCAGACCAGCGCTAGGCACGGTCTGCTCCTTGTCGATCAATGTTGAGCTGCTCCAGGGCCCGACTCCAAGCCGTAGAACTGGGCATTTTGTGGTTGACTAGCTAGATATGGGCCTTGCAAACGTGTAACTTGACGGTTGGCAGGGCGAAGGAGAAGTGGGGACAGGAAAGGTGTAAGCAATATCGCTGTATCTCGGATGGCTGACGATCAGTTGGGCCTGTGAGATCCTAGATCACGAGAGAGATATGGACCTTTTGCAAATCCATCCAGCAAAGCAAGACGAGAAAAGGAGTTCCAAGGGTGGCGATTAGGCCAGGCATGTGCATCTCGTATGTGTAGTTCGACGGGGGCGGGCATTTGACTTTTGGTCGAAAGAGCAAGACTGGGAACGACGGAGGAAAGAATGGGCGACGAGCTGAGCGTTGTGTAACGGCGACTGTGGTGGTGACAGGGCAGGATGAGCTGAAGGGGGCTGAAAATCAGGGATCAGATGTGATATGCTTGATTGAGATGCAGATGGAGGAGTGTGACGACGGGGAACAGGCCTTCTCAGGTCGACGCAGTCAGGAAACTACGCGCAGGCAACACGGGGAGGGGAGGAGGATTCGACCAGTCGTGTCGTCGAGCAAGAGATGGAATGGTAGTACTCCGGACTCCAGAGGTTGTCAGGGAGGCAACCTAGCAGCACCTAGCAGCAGCGGCAGCACCAGCAGCAGGGGAGAGTTCTTGAAGCTGAAATGTTGTGAGGTTGACTGGAAGGGCCTAAGGCTCCTGAGGCGGCGCCACTGCCCCGCTCCTAGACTGCGCTGCGCTGATCGCTGATCGCCTTGTTGCTCGTTGCTCGTAGCTCGTAGCGGTGAACTGCAAGCTAATTCATACCTACTTCGAACAGTCCGCTCCCGTCCTTGTTCCATCAAATTGTCATCCTAGTCGGTGCCTAGCACTTGCGCTGCATGCTTCTTCCTGGCTTGTCCATCCTTGCATTGCATCTCCTGCCCTCTATTTCAACACTGGCCAAGGGCCTAGAGCCTCTCCTGCAGCTCCGGGCTGCTAGGTATCGAGATTTCATTCCAGCTTGAGGTGTTCGAAGCAGTCCGTGTACCACACCGCTCCCATCAAGTGCCTTGCCTCCTCAGTCTGCCGCTGTCACCGTTCGCCCGTGGCGTTCTCTGTTGGGGGTTGACTGAGGCAATTCCCAAGCTGAAAAGCCGGGCAGGAGGGACTAATGCATGGGTCTGATATCTCAACCATTGGCACACTGACACCCTACTCTACCTCTGCACAGGGCCACTTAGCCTACATATACACTAGAAAGTCAACTCGGGCTCACAGCGCTAATCTATTGATGTATCGACAGCACCCCTGACTGTTGCGCATCTCCTGGACAAATCACGATGCCGGATGCATGTCCCAGCCATCAGGTCTCTGTACCGGCATTTTCGGGGGGTCTTTTCATGTTGCGACTCTAGTTGTGAGTTCGATGAGGTTGGAACAATCCCGATGGATTCCGCAGCCTGAGGAGATTCCAGAAGCCCTTCCCTTTCAAGTTTCAGATGGCTATGTCAAACTGTCTATGTCCCTATGTAACTGTTTGCAGCTTGGAAAGTAAGACAAGCAGGTATATTGCGAAATGAGGCCCTCACGTGGCAATCTATTCCCCGGCTGTTGTCGATTGATAACGTCTTGCCTCGCCTTCCCAAACATACCAAGCAGGCTCGCAGATAGAGTAAAAGAAGTAAAAGACCGGAATGCTTGCCAGAATCAGCTTTGCATCACTGTGAAATCCGGGAAGAGAGAGACTTCCAAGATTCATTCTTGAAGCGAAGGAAAACAGCCCTTAGAAGAAATTGGCACTTCAGCCCAAAGATAGCCTCGTAATGGAATGTGTGTCCTTGTTTATTTGAACGTTAGGCCGTCGGAAGCATAGCGCACTAGATGTCATCGTTGTCTCGGTCCAGAAGTGCCGCGCTGAACTTCCGCCTGCGACCCTTACCAAGATCTGCTGGTTCATCCTGACGTGCCTCGGCTATTGCAAGCAGTCGCGCGGCAGACAAGTCTTCTTCGATGCGCGTTTCGAAAATGTTTATTGCAAGGTAGTATCGACATGGCCGCGCCAGCCTCATGATACCCCTGGCAATGGTCGCGGTTCTTGAGGTTTGGGAGGTTTGGGAGGTGGCCGAGGAGGGGGAGGCTTGCCATCACCTTCGGAATCGCCCCCTCCAAAAGGTTGGCGATAGCCTAGAAATCTCTCATCTAGACGTCTTGGACCGCAGACCGCCCCATGTGCGACTGCCGCACCATTTGCTACTGTTGATTAGAAACGATTTCACGTGAAGAGATTCTGCACGCACCGGCAATGGGAGGAAGCACGCTGCACTTGCCAGTGACAGGCTGGGGTCGGGAGATATTCGAGCTTCCAATGACTATCAACACCTGTCAGTGAGCCATGTCGTACAACTAAAGCAGTAAGGCCAAAGGTGTCAGATATAGATCTGGTAGTACAAACCTGTAGCCATTTATCAAACCCTGTACGTCAAAACACGTAGACTTAGGTCAGGGCCCGAAATGTGCTGTGTTCCCACGGCAAAGGATTCCTATAACGTTCGTCAGAAACCCAGAGCCAAGCCCGATTCGATGTGCTAGATAAACAAAGACCTGAAATGAATTCACGGGCTCGACGGAGGGGCCTCCAGGCCTTAAATGGGAAACTTCTGGCATCTGGATTCAGCTCCCACGGTCCTCGCCGGATACGCCTTACCCAGTCCAGCATCGGGCTTTGGTAGGGAGACAGTATCAGGCCATTCCTTCCACTCATGCACCCAGGCTTCCTTCGTGGCTTGCTTCGAAGAGTCTGGAGCGCATACCTGCCAACCTGCACGGTTCATCCACAAGAACTTTGCCGAGTCATAGACCACTCAAGTTATTCGAATAGGTATTCATCATCAAAGTGACCCTGGATTGGCCGGGGGACGCGGAACGAAGCCGATCTCTCACTTCATATCCCTGCTTCAAGTCCTTGGTCGATCCGGCAGAGATATTCGTCGCATGTGCTGGATTTCCATCAAATAAGAATCTCCCAGCCACGTGCGTTTTGCTATGCACTGATGCTAGAAGGGTCAAATGTACTTCGACACTCTTTTCCGTAGTATGGCAGAAGTTCGTAGAGCAAATCCACGCCGATGAGGGATGTCGACGTGCCAGGCGCAATGGTCAGATGCGGCTCTGCGCCAGCGAACCTGAGGTGCTTGGCTAACATTGCTCAGTGCAACAATGATGACATAGAAATGTGCCGAATGGACCAATACCGAGGAGTATATCCACGACCTTAGACGACCTCTGTCAACAGCCATCGCCGCTTGAGATCCAACAGAATGGTGTCTCACCCTGTTCATTCTGCCGCTAAATGATGCAACCTCTTTTTGAGAGACAGGAATGATGAATGTCCGCACAGCCGACTGAAAGGTAGCTGAGACTCCATGAGCGAGTACATGGGAACCACCTGGCAGAAGCATGGAAGTCAGAGCACCCTTGATCTGGTCGAGAGTCTGGATGCCTGTTTTGCCTGCTGAAAACTGTCCATTGTTCGTGGCATTTTAGTGAGAGCGTGCCTTGCAGCTGGACCACCCGGGTTTCTCTGACAGGAGCATCCAGCACTGGTCTACCAGACAGGCTCTATTTCATGATTGATTGGCCCTGTGATGTTTCAATGCGGTGAGTTTGTGTGCACCGATGATAGACGACAGGGGCAATGTGGCTGACTGGGCGACGTGCTTCCCGTGCGGGCAGTGAGGGCGTTTGAGATTCATGACTTGACATCGAGGATGCCAGGAAGAGGCAGGAACACACCGAGAGCCACCATGAGCCGAGGCGATGGGGAAGAGACGACAAAATGAGTTGGACGAGGACAGAATAAAGTTGAGTGTTTTTGAACCTAAAGCGGCACCAACACGGACCAGCACCGTGGGCAAGGCCTAAGGAGAGTCAGTGAAAGTTAATCTCTCTTAGGAACAACTGGCCTGGTAGTACGGAGTAGATGGCTTTCTTGCAGTCGGTGCTCCTCCTCTACCAGGTGGCCGCAAACTCCAGGGCCGCAGCCAACTGTCGTCAACGGTGCCTAACCAAAACCACTCCGACTAGGGAGGGGGTCTACTCGACCGTGAGGCAGCTATCACCTCCCTCCGAGTCCCCTGCTGCTCTTCTCTGTACGATGACACAAGCGTGTGCGGCAGGACTGCGGACCGCTACTTCAATACGTCCGCAGGTCGTGAGGTGTCGGTGTTCCCGCTGATGGGCGGACTGTACTTTTATAGTGTGGCTCCAGCAGTGATACCCCGGCATGCTCCCTCCCTCATCACACGGAACGCACTGACCCTGAAGCCAACCACATCTTCTGGCCGTGCCACCTCTCGACCAACAGCAACACCACTGGTTAAGGCGTGCATGGAGCTTGAGTCACGCCCCCTGCGTCCCCCCTTGCGTCCCATAGTTATCGCACAAAAACCTATTGGCCTTCCTCACTACCCGACCGTCGATGCCGCCCTCTGAGGTACGAACGGCCCTCGAGACCTTCGATCCTGCATCGGCAATTCTCCGCTTTGCACGGGAGCTGCAAGGGAGCATGTTCAGACAGCAAAGGACACTTTGAAGTCCTTATTGTGAGGTCTTACCTTGAGTTTTGAGAAGCAGTCTGATCATGGATTGTGGTAAAAGGTGTACCGGTCGCAGCCAGCGTTCCCTGCTTCACGCTAAATTCATGTTTGGGCGCCCGCGGGGCAAGATATCACACTCCCCCTATGGCTGCGTTTCAAATGACGTTGATGTTATCTTACGTCCAATATCACAGCTCGCTTACGGTCCTAGCCAGAGCATTGAGATGAAGAAGGAAGTGCCACACATTGGGTGATAGGGGTGACAGATGAGGCGATGCACAATCAAGCGTTGCTGCCAGATGACCCGAGACATTGCAGGACGCGGATTTGCTTCACCAGCGCAAGTGCTGCCGAAGAAGCCCTTTCTGAAAATCTGAACACGGCTGGAGGGCTACCTTTAGTCTGAAATAGCACGAGCGAGAGGCACTGAGCCCGAACGAGAGAGAACGCTTGAGAATTGACACCTTTCTACTCGTCGCGACGGTCAAATGTTTCCGTAGGATCGGTCTTCCACGCCAGAGCAGGAAGAAGCGTTCCGCTGATCCAGGTTATCTTGCCAGTATCACCACCAGGTCTCCCGGCTGTCTACAACTTGCCAGGACCTGAATCAGGTTGCAGAAACGATGGTGGGTTCCCTAAGCAGGTAGTCAGCTTTAGATAAGAGGGCCGTTTCCATCACCTAAGGTAGCTGCCCGTTACAATTTAGAGGAGGGTAATGTAGTGCTGGTGCCCATTCCGTCATCCAGGTGAGTACGTAAACGAGACCGAAACCTCAATCAGCCGACTCTCTGCACCGTCTGGTATGGCCAAATGCCAATGGCCAACAACTAGCTGCGTTTTCTTTAGCTACAATCAGCGACAGCGAAAGGAGTCTCTGGTTTGGATTCATCCTTTCCGCTCATTGATTTATAGACGTGCATTTTCACATTTCTTTACACCATTTCTCCAACACCTCACCAGTGCCTACATGACCCAACTTCTCTTTGACAGCCCATGCAACCTCGTCAAGTGTCACGTCGACCCGGAACATTCTGGTTGCCACTCCGTCGCCGCCGAGACCTTCGTCACCCAATCTGCCACCCGAAGCTCCACCACCCAAACCCGAGACTGGCACGAGGAGCTCCCACTGAACCAATTCCTCCCATGCTGCACGCACGGTGTCCTTGCTCCATGACCTGAGAGCCGCGCCTGTAACGGCACCGCCCCGGGTCAGCGAAGACAGTACGGAGCGCTGCATCCTCGACCGGGTGATAAGTTCGGTGTAGTGGGAATGTACGAGGGTGAAATTCAGGGCCGGAAGGCTATGGATCGTCTCAAGGCGAGCGGCGCAGATAAGGAGGGTGAGATGCAGGGTAGGCAGGTGCGGTAGCAAGGTCAAGAGCGATGGCGGAGACAACGACGCTGCGCTGCTCACACCAAGACCAGGAATACCCGGAGCCTGCTGATCGCTGACCGGGGTTTCTTCGCTCGAGGGAGGTACGTTAAGCATTGCGATTGGTATGTACACCGCTGCAAGGACGTCCGAGATAGATTTGGTGCTGTAAAATGTCTTCTTCAGCAAGTCCTGACCCGTCGACGAATGGAGCAGTCGAGTCTACACCGTCCTGGTTAGTCTGATCATTCTCAATGCTAACGGCGAAATGACGGTGCTTCCGCATGCCTTACCTGGATCGTCTGGTTCCATCTAGTCCTCCATTCCAGTTCCTCCTGGGTCAGACCAAGCGCCTCTTTCCCTTCCACAGAGACGCATAGAACACTTGCGACCGCGTCTTCAAACGCACTCAAGCTTTTCGCACCGGGTATATGCAGCCAGCGATGGCTGAAGCGGCTCTTGACACGTTTTTCCAGACAATCAACGACGTCCATACGACAAGAGCATCCGATGACAGCGATGGGAGCCTTCTTGGCCTGCGCGATATCAAACAGGTTGTACAGCAGTGTTTGGCGCGGGTGCGTGGTGAAGAGGTCGAATTCGTCAAGAATAAAGATTACACTTTTCGCCGCCCTATTCGTTTGTTGTTCGTGGTCTTCGTCAAGCCTCATGCTGTCGGGATCGACAAGTTCTTCTGGGTGGGACAGTAGACTTAACAGACTTGCCATGGTATCTGCGTAGCTGGAGACTTCGCCCGTCTCGTCTTCGGGTACGGCCATCTCACGACCCAACTGCCGCCAGATCTCGCGGAGGGCCAGCTTGTCGTCAGTCTGGAAAAAGCCGTTAAGGCGGACGACGTGGAAGTCGTCGCCGTGAGACTTGGTTAAGTCGGAAATGGCGTGTGAGAGAAGAAGTGATTTCCCGCTGCCTCGAGAGCCGAGCAGAAGAATGGAGTTTGATTCACCCGCGGTGATGGTTGCGGTGAGTAAGGAGTGCAGCGCGCCGTACTGGGGCTGAAGGTGCGACATGGGGCAGAGAGTGTGGTTGGTCATTTGTCTGAGGATCTGGCTCTTGATTTTCTTTACGTGCAAGTTGTCCTCCTGTTCAATTGACTTTTCCGTTTGCACACCAAGGTGGATTTCCATGGCTGTAGGCAGAGAAAGAACCTCACTCACATCAGGCGCCGCGTCAAATGTCGTTTCATCATCATCGTCACCATCAGCGTTGGCTTCTCCGTCCTCATCGCTTCCACTTGATGTTTCAGCTAGCCTTGTTTGTCGTGCAGATGCTGCTCGATTTTCAATGGACGATTTCTTAGGCGGAGACGGTTTGGACGTGGAGGTGGTCTTATTTTTTCTGGTTGGTTTGGCGGTTGACCTGTCAATGTCCTTGAAGCCAAAATGTTCCCCGATCCGTCTCTCATCTTCGTCGAATGCCACTGATTTGCGAGGTCCTGTTTTCTTGTCGCGCCCATGTCTAGAGGGCGTAAGTATACTTTTTGGCTGGGGCGACTCAGCTTCAGCTCCAACGTCATTCCCGTAAGAGATAGCAGCGGGCTTAGATTTCGCGGGGCTTTTCTGTGCTGACTGCTTCCGGGAGCTCGAGACTTCAATGCGCGCCTGTGGGGAGGAAAATCGTGGTGGTGGTCGCCTGGTCCTCCCACTGGATCGAGGCGGGCGTCCGACAGCTAGATCTTCTTTCGCGGGAGGCTCCTCTTCATCAGCCTTATCTTCATCGTTGGCCTCAGCAGCATCGGACAGCTGCAAAACTTCTTCTATTGGTCCGTCGTTTGTTTCCGTTACAATCCCCCTTTTTCGAGTCTTCGCTTCATTGTAGGATGGTAGACGGTCCACCCATGCCTCTGCATTCTTGTTTTCTGGGGCTAGTTGCCGATTTTCTGCTGACGTATCGCTGGGTGTAATGCCCTCGTCATCTTCTTCCCTTTCCGTGGAGACGTTCGACACCACATGCGGGTTACGCCCGGGCCCTTTTCCAGGTCTCTGGGCGTTCTTCTTCGAGTCGTCTGTTGGGTCGGAAGGGAGCGTGTTCAATGTCGTCCGTCTAGTTGCGTAGGTGCCTGTTCGTCTACGTTTCGATGCTCGAGGAGAAGTGTCGAAGGAACCCATGTCTAATCTTCAACAAGCATGGTTGTGCGCTTGAATCGACGCAGGACTGTACAGAGTAGGCTGAGTGGTGTGCAGGAAAAGCGGCCGCAATGCAGGCACTTAACGCGCGACGCGCCGTCGACGCGCCGGCACAGTTGCCTCTTCCGGCAGTGACGGTACCAGAGTAGTACTCCTACAGATTATCGTCCGAAGCGTTGACCTCATGCTCGAGTCGAAGAGCTGCTTAAATCCTGTCGGAACGCAGAAAGGGCTATATAAAACTGATCTGTGATTCCCTGAACAAACGTGGGTTGCTTCTTCGACTCTGGCCTTTGTCTTGCACTCATGCTCAATTGCGACTGCACGCGGGCCCAATGTCTCACTGGCGAGTAGTCCTGCTGTGATGTCCAGCTATCGAGGCCTGTCTATCTTTATAAGACCTTCTCCCGCAAGGCCATGCATTCTAGAGGTGTTGAGGCACTCAGGGCTGGTGATTACAATGAAACGATTATCGAGGCCCTTCCGTTTGATGTGGCCGACCCATCACTAATTATAACATATCAAACCAACCCGTACACTGCTCCGAAACGGATCCCAGCTACCGAGTACAACGCTGCCCACTCCATCCAAAGAACAATATATTGCTGCCACATGGTGTGGAGTCCGGTCGTTGTTCCTGTCGTATCTGGCACAATTGGGGGACGAAATACGGTGTCGCCGAGCAGAGTGACTTTTGGCGGCGACCTGGTTGAAGATGCCAAATGGAGGCCGCTATCCAATACTGTGGCAGACCGGGTCTGGACACCGAAGAGAGTGGGCAGGAGGAGTGGACCATCACTATCATCACACAGGTAGGGGATGCTGCTAGGTAGTGGAGGCGGATGCGGGCATGATAGCGCCAGATGCCAGATGCCAGATGGCGATGGGCCCGGTATTGATGATAACGAGCGGGGATGGAAGTGGGCGCACAAGGACGGTAGGCACGACCACCATGATGAGCGGGTTACGGAGTACGGAGTACAGGACGGAGTATCCGTACTCCATACTCTATACTCCATACTCCATCCCAGATAAGAAGCTAAGTTAGAGCGATCGTGATGGAGTCGCAAGGAAGGTGTTTTGTCTAGTGCGACGAACGGAGACGATGGACTTCCGGAATTCTGGGGTACATGTACGGATAGTTCTAAATGGCTCCTGTTGGTTCAGGTTACGGATACAGCAGGAGCCTCCTAAGCCCTTAGCCACCCACCCGCTCGCTTCACATGACCCGATCCTGCACCACACCGCACCACGCTGCCTGCTCGGCCAGATCCCGGTCGCCCACTCCTCCTGTCCTCAGATGGTTAGTATTGCTCTGTCCGCGCCGCGGCTTTGCCCATCAACCTAGGTATGTCTGTGTACTGGCCTCCTTGGCCACCTTCGTCTTGTCTTGTCCCACTTGACAAGTACAGGTATCTAATGCTATGATGAATCAGGCGCAGTCACAGCCACGAGAGGCGCAAGCAGCACAAGTCGCGATCTCGACAGACCGCAACCCTCCAGCCACATACCTCATCTTCTGAATTCCTTTGAGGCCTGGTTACCATCGGAGAAGCATCGAGATCCAAGGTGCCCCACAAGAGCGTCGAAAGACCGAAGGGCATAGAGGATGTTGATCGAGCTGGTATCATAACCCTCCACGACGATTGTCATCCTCAACGGTACAGACCAAGCCATGGCCTTTGGGTTATAATCTGCATGCACTCAAGGCATGTTCAGCTTTGGGAATGGCTTGAGCTTCCACCCCAGCCTAAAGCCTCGTTTGGATGTCTATGTTGGTTGATCCGGCCTTGTTCGCTGCCAACATCAAGATGCTCCTCTCCGCCCACATTCTCGTGGCTTGCCCTGGTAAGCGAACTATACCGGTCATCTGGGAGTACTCGAGCAACGTGAATATGTGTGGGCTCATTGGCTAGTTGGGCGGCGTCAGTGTCATTTGTGATTTGGTCGTCACAACTCGCAATGGTCTCATCGAATCCCCAGGGGAGCGAAAAGATCATTATTACGACTGACCACTACACCTGCTTACACGGACTTCATTGCTGACGAGACCATCGCCATGATGCATATACCAATGAAGTGGCGAAGTATCTGAACTGCGACGGAGTCTCATACCTTGCGACTTCAAGCCGCAACGTATCGGAGCGGCTGTCGATAGTGATGTGATTGTCACCGTAGACAATTGACATCGGCCTCGTCTCTCAGGCATTTCAAAACGTCAAGCCTGACGGAAGAGAACGAACACAGTTTTGTTTAAAAGGGTAAAGTGGTTCATTCATTGCGTCGCGTTTTTGCCTCTATCTATGTGCTCGAAAAAAGTAAGCTCCTCAAAATCTGTTGCGTTTTTCTTGGGGTTTTTTTTGTTTTTTTCCCTCTCCGTCAGAGCTCGTGTGGCTCGAGGAGTCTTCCTCAATCTTTTCGTTCTGTTTCGCGACTGACTGAATAGTAAGTAGGCAACAAGCATCCGCTCTCGACTCTCCTGTCTCGTCCGTCACCGCCATTCCATCGTATCAAACTCTCCCACCCTAGTCTGTTCCTCTCCTCTGACCATAAGAACAGAAATAGAACCGAACTCAGTCAACACGACCCAGCCCCCTATGAATCTCGATGCCTCAGCCCTCAGGACATGTTTCGGTCGTTGAAAAAAGTATCCCCGTGAATCGATGCAGGATGCAGGCGCGAAAAAACAACAATCAACAATGCAAAAGAGCCATTCGAGCCATGGAGCCATAACGTTAAGCCATCAAAGCCAACCGCAACGCCCTCGTACAAACAGTAACACGGCATTCCCTCGCCATCAATGTCGAAGCCATCCCGATCCTCCTGAAAAGCTTGAACACCTCATGTCCTTTCCATAAAGATCCATCGCCGATCCATCATCTTGCCGCTTTTTTTTTGTAAAAACCCTGCCTGAATTTTACCCGCTCTCTTTGTCACGAATGGCAAAGACCATGGACACTAAAGAAACCTCCCAGTGTTTTCGAATCCGAGTACTTGTAACCTGACCCTGACCGTCTATATCCTTGTCCGTTCTGACCAGATAACAGGAAGAAAATGATGTAACCAGACTCTCCTCGCTTGAGAAATGCAAATCAATCGCGCCGTTCCATGCCAAAATAGGTAACGTTTGGACTGTGACTGTCTCTGTCGAGGAATCGCAAAAGCCGTAAGCTTTGCAGTCCAGGACGAGCAGCCAGAGTGTAAATCCTGTCTATGTGCAGTGCTTTTTCGTTGTGAAAGGGTCGAGAAGAAGCCACCGAGTTTCATGACATCTGGAGCAGATGTGCGTATGGTCACTGCCAATGCCCTCAACCAGTACCAGCCGATGCAAATAGCCGTCAATATAGGACTGTCTCCATGTCGGTACTCCCCATCATTGCTGGCGAGCTTGCTATTGTTAGACCGATGGGGCTGGACTGTCGTAGATCGTTTGCAGGGGACGGAATAACTTCCTCATGTCCAGCTCCACTGATGCAGAAGCATAATCATCGTCAATGTAGGCTACACTGCCGGGCTCTTCGCCTCTTTTGGCCGAATCAGTGCTGCTCCATGCTCGGGCCTTCTTCAGCCCATGAAGAACTTGTTGGAGTCGTTGGTCGGCAGGCAACTGCCAATCATGAATCCGGTTGGGCTGCATCAAGGCACGAGCAAGCCAGTAGAAAAGGATGCCATCTCGGCAGAAGCCAAGACGCTTTGGAACTGTGTGATGACCATTGTCTGGTGGGTACTGTAAAGAAAAATCCTCGTCCCAGGCTTGTTTCCATCGCGCGAGAGCGAGATCCACTGAATTGTACATACTGTTCGTCTGGTCAAAAGAGGGGCCACCAGGACCGGTACCTTGAAAAGAAGCGGATGGACCGGCCAACGATCTTTGACGTTGAAGTTGCCATATTTCCACGTGGAGTGCATGAATTAGGATGAACTTGGAGTAGACGTTGGTGGTCTGTGGTTGCATGAGTACTGACGTACTATGTAAAGCGCTCATTGCATGGTGCATCTCCAGTTGTTTGAGTCGGAGTGAGCCGCTGGTGTTGATCCGGGATTGGGCAGCCGGACCTCGAAGCCCCAGTGCTTGGGCGCAAGTCTCCGCATCTGGAGCTTCCCAGGCCGCATCATCACAAGGAAGTGGTAATTTGATCTCGGCCGACGAAAACTGAGGCGCCATATTGAAGTAGATACACAGGGCTGCGTCCCAAAGATACACCATGAACATCAGTCTAGATCGTTTTTCTTGTTCCACCCATGAGCGCCATTCCCACAAAGATGGATCGGCCTCCTCGCCTGGTTGAAGGTTGTGAAGATAGCTGTATGAGAAGGGATCGTCCGGGCCAGCCAATGTCAACATATTGAAATGACGGACCAAGTACAACACTCTTCGACTTTCCGCACGCGCCTGGGCTCGCTCATCCGGACCTCCATGCCAGACAAACAAGGACTGTAAAATTGAAAGGGCGAGAAGCTCTTCAAACTCCACTGCTGATGGGGGAAATGGTGTCCGTGCAGATCCCAGTTCCAGGACTTTGAGGATTTGCGAATTTCGTTCGATGGCGCGCTTCACTAGTTGCATTAGAGCTCGCACCTGACTTTGAGAAACACGGTCAGAGTACACCGCCCCACTACAGATGATCACAAGGATGAGGCCGTCATAGGCAGTCAAGAGGTTGAAGGTCGGTAGATGGAGCCAAGGGAAATGACCTTGGTAGTTTGGGAAGAGATTGAGGAAATGTTGGATGGCTTCGACGGTCAGGCAAGATTGAATGTTGAGATTATTTTGTTGCTCTTGGAGCGATTCCTGTATTCCACCAGGGAAAACAAACGTTAACAGAGAGTTCACCTTGGTTTGGAACAAGTCTTGCTGAGATGCATGCAGATTCCAGAGAGGGGGTCCAAGCGTACCATCAGCTCCAAGGCTCGTAGAGGGAATGTAGTAGCCATTCGATCCACCTTCATGAGTCTCAAACTCTTTCTTTACATCATTCTGGGATTGGTCATAACCTCCAAACATGGGGTTCATGTACCCTTCGTTGCCGCCAGGCTGAAACATGTGGTTCCACTCATCCCCCATGTGGTGAGGTTGGGGCATGACATTGCGCTTATCATCCCCCCCTCCTGGCTGCATGCCATAGTGGTCTGGAGGAGTCGAAGTCGAGTGGTACATCATTTGACTGTTTCTTGGATTGTGCATCGACCAGGAGCTGTTAGCATTGGGATCCATGCCCCCCGGACCCGAACCTGGTTGCATTGACTGCGCTTGGCGTTGCATGTCGGCCTGGCCGTTAGGTTGCATGGCATAGCCCATTCCGGGTGCGGGTGCGCTGGTCGTAGGCGCGGAGGTGCTGCCCATGGGGGCGGAAGTGAATGGAGGGTTGGTCATGACTGCACTGGAGGGCGTGTTTGCGCTGGCTGGTGACGCTGTGGCCGCCTTAGCAGCAGCCTGCTGGGACTTTTTGATGTGGGCGGCCGGGTTGGACAAATGACTCGCTCCTGTGGGATTTCCACGCCGGACCGAACATTTCTGAAAGTGACGCTTCAGGATATCACTCCTGGAGAACGTATCATTGCACAGAACACACATGTATGGCCGGTCACCGGTATCTATAACGCTTGTCAGCTAGTCACCACGACTTGGGAGAGGGTAAACCTACGTCTCAACATGTGCCGCTTCAAATGTTTTGCATGGAGATAAGTCTTAGTGCAATTGGGGCAAGGGAATTTGCCGTCGGCATCCTTCTGGGGAACAGCACTCTTCGGGGAGCCGTTAACCCCGTTTGGCATGACAGGAGGACGACCTGGGGCACTGGGCAAAATGCCTCTTCTTCCTTGTGATCCCACCACGTGTGTTCTTGTAGGGTCTCGACCAACATCCGCACCCATGCCGGGTATCGACTCAGCGCCGGACCACGCCTGTTGACGATTGTCGGGTTGGCCGTAAGCAGGGCCCAGGGAATCGAGATTGGGGCGAGGCGGTGCAGGAGCAAGAGGCTGGGGGTAAGTTTGACGCGTCGGTTGCTGTCCCTGGTAACCTTGATGAGGTGGCGGCTGTTGCTGCTGCTGCTGCTGAGATTGGGGTTGCGGCAGAACCGAAGACGGGGGAAGCCCACCCATGGTGCCTTGTGGGTTCAAGTGGGAATTGTACCTATTGTCTGGAGCAGGGGAAGCAACTGGCGCAGTGTTGGGGGCAGAAGTGTAGCGCGGCACATCGTTGCGGTATTGCTGCTGCATGTAGCTCTGATTCGCGGGGGGCAGCTGAGAGTAGTTGATGGGTGGAAGGTGGGTGTTGCTCTGGTAGGGAGGCATGGCATATGCAGAGGCCATGTTGTTGGGATTGTAGGCGTTTTGAGGCGTTCCAACGTTGGACGACGTTGTCCGTGACAGTGATTGTCTGGGGTCCATTACCGGGATAGAAGATGCAGGTGGAGTATGATCTCAATCGATCATGGACGATGGAGTGAGGATGAAGGGACAGAGGTAGGAAGACGATACTGGGCGATGGAGACTCGAGTATCAATGAGAAGCGGGTCGATGGTGTGGTGTGGTGGTGGTGTCAGTAAGGACAGGACAGGTTGAAATTTTTCGGAGGGAGAATAATGGTGAGTTGAGGAGCGAACAATGTCTGCAACGCAGGGAAGCCGGAGACACCGCAAGTCGGGAAAAGGTTTAGCGGAGTATCTGGGTGGCAGCTGGTAGCGCTTGAGGGCGTCTGAACACGCGACAAGGCGGCTGCAGCTGGTTGACGGAGGCTTTGCAGGCAGTGTATGCTACTGTCGAGAGTGGAGGGGAGAAAGGGCGTGGTATTGTTATTGTGTGCAACACGCGAAGAGGAGGACAGGCGAGTATAGATGAGGGTCGCTGGGTCCCTTGATCTAGCTTCTCGGGTAGGATGATTGACTCGCAGGAGAGGATGGCTGCTTTGCTGGGTCTGGCGCGGCGGGCGTGGGAGGAAGGTGGGAAGGTTTTGTCTTGGGTTGGGTTGGGGGTGGATGATTTTAGGTCTGGAGGATTGTGCTGCCGCGGCCGCAGTGGATATGCTGGATCGGTTGCCGAAAACGAGAATCGGGATCTAGGAACTGTTGCCGAAACGCGGTAGGAGGCAAAGATAAAGGTGGAATAGAGAAGATGAAAAATTGTCAGAAGAAGGGTGGATGAGTTAGGTGAAGGCGAGAGGACTGATGGTGGTCAGGTGTGAAAAAATGTGAGAGATTAACTATCTCGGGGAGTCAAGAGCGAGGGCGAACAAAATTGTGCAGCGCAGTTTCGGCAAAGGCAGAGCCAGGGCCAGGCAGTATTCCGGAGAAGTATTGCTTGTCCGTACTCTGGTGGGTGATCACGCTAGGAGATGGATTTTTCCGCCAGGAGAAGAGGAGGAGGAGGGTGAGGATGATGATGTGACTGCTGGATTTGGGCACGACGTTGGCCCGAGGCGGCGAGATTCAAATGATTCATTGATATTGCTACGAGGGATTGATTGATTGATTGATCCCATTCAAGTTCATCAATAATCGGGATTTGCCTACGTAGCATGAGCAGCGTGCCAGGCGTAGCGTCCAGTAGTGGTGTGTTAGTGTCGGTGCGCAGCCGCCGCTGTGATGGTGAATCCACTTGTTCTGCCACTTCTGCCACCCCCCGTTCCATGTTGCCCGACCACCCAATTAATCCGGCCTCTGCAGCCGGTCCACAGCTTGTCGATCGGGAACAGCTCCCAACAGGGCGTGTCGGTGGCGGCGTCAGGGGCCAGGGTCGCCGGGTCTGACTCGTTAGTGTGGATGAACACGTCCCATGAGATCCAAAAGAGCCCGCCGTTACGCAAGCACCCCCAAGTGCCCCGGGGCCACCGATGGGCCACCCACCTACAGGCTACGCCTGCTAGGTTTTACCTCGCAGCCAGATACGATGGCTAGACTGCGATCCTCTGTTATGGTGTGGGTTTCGCTGCGCCTGAGAGCCTGGGTAGGATCCTAGAGGGTGGACTGCCATACTCCGTCCTCAGCACTGGAGACAGGGGGCACCACTAAAGCACCCTGCTGGCAACAGGACCATATGGGCGATGTGTGGGAAAAGGGCCCAGGCAGGCAGACAGCTATACGGATACAGGAAATCAGAGCATCGTGCTGTGCTTGTGCCTGTAGTCCAGACGAATCAGCCTAATTCCAGGGACAAGGCCTCTGACGGAGCAATTTACCCAGCGCTGCGGTCGGTCAGAGAAATACGCGTCGAGCATGCCGGAGGGGAGCTGAAAATTCTGCAGGCATAACTATTAACAGTGCTCGTGTCTCAACATAGCGTTCACTCAGTGTAGTAATGATGATAATAATGAAGTTTCCACGGATTACCGCCACGATACTGGGACTAGTACCGCGATCATTTTGCAGCCTTCTTGGCACCCGACAGAAGCGTCAGCCTCGACTCGAGACTTCTGGCTGAGTTGTCGAGTCAGGTTGGTTGACAGTAGTAGGTACCTAGCTGAGGCCGCACAGTCGTATTGTGTGTGTGTGTGTGTGTGTGTGTGTGTGTGTGTGTGTGTGTGTGTGTGTATGTGCATTGTGTACACCGTAGACGCGTCGGAACCGATCACGTCGAAAGCAGAAGCGTGAGTATCCGTACCTCGTATTTCTGCTAGAGAGGCTGCAAGTGATTGAATTTCAGCCTTGGTTGTACGGATACTCCGTACGGATTACTCAATAATACCAGGTAACCATGTAATCCTCTCTCAATTGCGCCCGAAAGCTGCCTAGCGGTGACGGGGGTACTAACAGAAAGTCAGAAAGTCAAAATCTCCAAATCGTGACCTTACCTTGTTCGAGTCGAGGGCGGCCACCATTCCATTCTTCTATCTAGGTACCTGCTCCTGCGACGATGCCGATGTAACTCCTCCTTCAACTCTCACGATACACACGACACCGCAGAGACACTGAAGGCGTGCGCGTACCTAAGGTACCTAGTAATCTTCCTGGGGGAAAGGACGTACTCGTACTGTAACATCGGGGTCTCAGACGCCGAGGCGGTATCGGTTTCCTGGATAGGAAATTATAGCAGCCGCTATTCCGACCAGCAATCTTGATGCCCGATTCGCCTGTGCACCACCCGTACTACTTTATCCGTCTGTGTGTAGCTGAGGCGCCACACGGCGCTCTCCTCCGACCGGATGGTCACGGGCACCCTAGTGTCTGAAACGCTGCGCAGGAGCACCACCGACCGCGGCACCGCAGGAGGTCGATTCTCGCTCCATGAACAGTAAAATACTACCTACCTAGTACAAATATTAATAATAAACAGTCACAATGGTACAGAGTACCTAGGCAGCAGGTTCCCAAGTCTAGAAAAGAGCGCCGCCACTCTGTCGCGGGCTTGCCTTTTTGCGAAGTAGTAGTAATAGTAGCAGCGGCAGCGGCGTCCCTTTTCTTTCGAGGCCACGTCGCGGTCTTACTGCACCTCTCATCTCTCTTTACTTCGGTTGCCTCCAAAGCCCAATAGTAATCAATTAATTGCCTTGGTCAGACCTCTGCAGTCGAATGCAACCTCGACCTCGACAGCCCTCGCACCAGGCACAGCTGGAGATGCTCTGACATGGCCCAAGACAAGGTGTCACCCCTTGGCCAGCCGTTTCAGCACTCGTCTTCTCGCCCACCCGGTCTAAGATATTACTGACCAGCATTGGCCAGTCGACACTGGCGCGACGCGGTACGTACCTCTCGAGTAAGGATCGTCCGTATGATCATCATTCCCACCTGGTCAAACCTTCCAAGCGAGATTCGGCTAGACAGTAACCTGGCCTTTAAGTTCCAGCCTTCGACCTTCGACCTTGCGCCGGCCAATCACACTTGTAGGTGTTTGTTCAAGGACCAGCCTTGACGTCTCGGATTTTCGGTTCAATGATAAATAAATTATGCTATCACGAGCCCTCCAAGCCGCAGAGACCAACGAAGACATGGCCAAGGCTAGGGAAAGGTAGGTAGGTAGTCATGTTATTGCGTTATGCGTGGCCCTGTGTCTCGGAAGTTCTCGGCATGCTGAAAGCAAGCACCAAAACGTGCACTGTGAACCTGTGCGTTTCACGGGTTAACCTCCTGTTTGGTCTCATCAGATGCTCGTGCCACGGTGCCGGCAGACTCGGGGCATGCTTAATCTCGAATGGGGCATCAAAGCCTATCATGTCCCGAAAGTCAAATACCAATACTTAGAATCAGGGAGGCCAGGCCGTCAGTCTGTAGCTTCTGCCGTGCTTCCTCCCATGTCTTGTGCGTTGCCTCTGGTCGAGCCAGTAGTCAGCTGCTCTCCCAAGACGGCACTGCCGCGACGATCATTTGGTGGGTGTCAGGCCATTATTTAGACAAAACCAAAAGAGAAAACGACAGGGTGCCTCGCAAGTCGAATCCAACTGTCGTTACTTCCCGTCCAAGGACAAGGTGCAGGGTTTGTGTATGTGTGTGTGTCTGTGTTCCACTCCAGAGCCAAGTGATCTGCCTGCCATCAAAATTGAGCGAATGAGTAGCTCCTTAGCCTCGGGCTTCGACCTCTCGAAGACACCTCCCGGCTGTTCGGCCTTTGGACACCAGGGCGTGGGCTTTAGCTGTTGACTTTTACGCCCGGCCACATTTAATTTTTTTTCTCCCACACAGTCTCCTTTGTACTCGTAGTCCGTACTCCGAAAGAGACGAAACTGGGCTCGTTTGTGTGACCAGCGCCCAGTGACCATATCCACCAGACTGAGCAAGCTCCGCTATCCACGTGTTGAAGGCGCATACAAAACGCAAGGCGCTGGCGGCAGCGGCGGCGCCCCGCCATGACGTCGCGGCGTAGGGAGCACCAGGCCGCTGCGTCGACTCCATCCACACGTTTGGTTCCTGGCGGTTCTGGAAGCCGCAGCCATGTCAATGTCGGATGGTGCCACAGAGGATTCATAGTCAGTAGTCAGTATGTAGTGCCCGAGTCGGGGATCAACGCCCAACTTGAAGAGACCAGTGGCATCAGGCTCTTCGTGCTTCCTTGCAGGACAAGGAATGGACTGCTTCGAATGAACAAGCTGCAAGCTGGAAGCTGGAGGCCGACACCAAGCACGTCATTATTACACCCAACCAGGTCCAGGTGCAGCCAACAAGTAGTGAATGGGATGCATTCGAGTCGGATACACGGATGCCCGGCTTTGCTGCCGTTAGTAGAAGGAGAGAGCTGGGCTTGAGACCAAACATGATTGCAACACCCTCAGAGACTTCACGAACTGCGTCCTCGTCAACTGGCTCCTCGCGGTTGCTTGCCCTCTTCGTCGGGACTGAGCCAGGCCAGAGATTGCGGTTAAATATTTCATGTCATTAATAATGCAGCCAAGATGCCACCTGAAAACCTTACCGCGTGCCACTTTGTATCTGTACGCCGTAGACAGACACTACGGCTATCGCCAACCAGTCTGGTTTCTTTGCTGGCGGGCGCCGCGGTTGAATTGCCGGTAGATATGCAAGTGAGGAATGTCGTCCGCCGCCAACAAGAACAAGTTTCATCTGAACCTAACCAAATTGAAGGAAGTTCACCAAAGGATTCCTGCTTGACTGGTAAAGGTTGCGACTATCGCCTCACTAACATGTGAACCAGTTTGTTCGCATAGCGCGGCACTCTAATCTCCGAAGTCAGGCACAAGATTTGTACGGAGTACAATAATGTAAGGGCAGGCTTGCCTTCTTTTCCAGGAAATCCTGTGTCTTATGTCTCATGTTTCATCTCACTTGGACTCTTGGGTCTTGGATTTTGACTTGAGTCTTTGACTTGAGTCTTGACACTGAGATATCCGAAGCTTTGACCGTTGCGGTCTCAGGGACCCCAGCTGGTGGTGATCCCTGGCTGATCCCTGGACTAAGCCCGGCGACCCTCTGCGCAGACTCGACCGACGACCGGCCTTTTCAGGAGCCTAAGGAGCCTAGAGGAGCCCACCAACGGCCGGGTGAGCCACTTCACCACCATCCGGGTCTTCGGAGGGCTTAGGCCCTTAGGGGCTCAGGCTCCCCGTTCAGGAGGGTCAAAGATGAATCTCCCGGGCGCTTTCATGGTTGATCCATAACTTCTCGAACCGGCATGCCTCCTTAGCCCACTTTTCCAGTCCTAATTGAACTAATTACTCTGTAATGGTCTGGTGCATTATTGTACACAGCAGAAGTCACCCGTACTCGGATTCGTCGTTGCGATGAACCTGCTCAAAGGCTCGTAACCCAACGCGCTCATGTGTGGTTTGCCGCGCGGCGGCCACTATATTGGAGGCTTCTCAATCCAGCCGGTGCTCCCAACCATCCAAATGAAACGGCAAAGGCGTCGTCGTCGTCGTCGTCGTCGTCAGAAAGGCCGGCGAGTGCACATTTACTTTGTCCTAAGGCAATCGTAGGAGAGGGGAGGTGCGATCGTTCATCTGTTCGAGCTCTTGGACCCTATGAATCCTCGATTCTGACAATTGCATCCCATCCGTGCGTATGGCTCGAATACCAACTCACCTCTACAGGCCAGTATAGGTAATCAACCGCCGTATACAGGCCGGTCTGAAGTGGGCAATTTTGATGGGTCAATAATCCTGTCCGCCACGTCAACAAGGTACGAGTAGGAGGTCGTTCTTGAGTGCTGCAGGTTTCCGTGGCCGACACTCTCGCCCAGCTCGGCGCGAAACGGGCAACCAAGGTGTTTCTCTATACATGCACATGCCTTGGACTCCGGGTCTGCATCCCTGGCATCTTCCGTTGCGTACTCCGGACATGTACTCCGTACACTTCAATTGCGAGTTCTATCAGCAGTGTCAGGCTGCAGTGCACCTTCACCTTGGCGGGAGGCGTCCCCTTTCCGGTCTCTACTACGTCATGACTTCCGCCATGTCACCAATGTCACCAATGTGATGCGTGAGTCCAGCCTCCTTCTAAGGAGCCTCCGAGCCTCCACGTCTCCAGGGGATGAGGATCGGGTGAGGATCGCTGGAAACGGATTGGCTTTCTGCGCAAGGTGCCAGATCTGTTTGGTGGGAGATCCGATCTCCGTCGATCTTCTATGACCGTGCAATTGACCTGTGGTATGGTAGGTGCCCAAGTTAGGTAGGTTTCAAAACGAGCCACCTCGACCTGTCGACGGGACAGCGCCAGCCTTTCTTCCTTACTCCCACCGTCTCCTCCTCTCACTGCTAGCCATTCTCTTCCTTGCAGTCTTGGAAGTACCACATTGACAGATCAGAAAATGTCCAAGAGAAGCCACCCGCCACACCCAGAGCTCCGACACCCAAGCACAAAACGAGCCAAAGAAATCGACGCACACACCCCGTACGACCAATTGAGCGCTCTCCTAGCCTCACAAGAGTCGCCCAAAGAAACCAGGACAGTTCTCCACTGGTTCCGGAGCAAAGACCTTCGCATCCACGACAACCGGGCATTGAATGCCGCATCAACCTTGGCTAAGGAGTCCAAGGCACCCTTGCTCTGTGCCTACCTGAACTGTCCGGCCGAATTTCGAAATCATGGTACCTCTCCGGCTAGGACGGACTTCATCCTCGAGAACCTGCGCCTGATCAGATCCGAACTGGAGAATCTGGATATCCCGCTGGTCTTCCTCGAGGCAAACAACCGGGCCGACCTGGTGCCAACGATTGTCCGGTTCGTGCGGGATAACAGCATTTCGCACGTGTTTGCAAACTACGAGTATGAAATCGACGAGCTTCGCCGCGACGTCAAAGTCTTGAAAGAAGCCAACAACGCGCAAGGGTCCCGCCCGGCCGGCTTTCATGTCTCGCTGCATCATGACCAAACAGTCATGGAACCAGGCAGCATGCTCACAGGCAGCGGCACAGCCATGAAAATATTTACTCCTTATCACAAGGCTTGGTTGGCCAGGGTAAAGGCCGATCCGAGTTTGCTCGACTCTGTGCACCCTCCTGCCAAAAACCTCCCAGGCGCCAAAAAAAGCCTGCAATCCTTCTTCAACAGCCCGGTGCCCACTCCTCCAAAGGAGAAAGAATTCTCTGGTGAAAAGGAAAAATCACGGATCCGCGCTCTCTGGCCTGCGGGCCACGCTGCAGCCATGCAACGCCTCAACGAGTTCCTCTCGGACAAGCTAGTCGACTACGCAGTGACACGTTCCAACCCGGCAAAGGACTCGACATCACGGCTATCAGCGTACCTCAGTGCCGGGGTGATATCGGTGCGCGAAGTGCTGATCGAAGTGCGCAAGCACAACGGAGGCTCGGCGGACTTTTCATCGATGGGGGCCGATGCCGGCCTATCAGGCTGGGTTCGCGAACTCGTCTTTCGGGAACTATACCGGCAGACGACGCTGACGACGCCACACACGGTAATGAACTTGCCACAGAACCTGAAATTCGACTTTGTGCAGTGGGAGGACGACGAGGAAGGATATGACCGGTGGGAGAAGGGGACGCTGGGCGTGCCTTTTATCGACGCGGGCATGCGCCAGATCAAGGCCGAGGCGTACATGCACAACCGACTGCGAATGAACGTGTCGTCATACCTCTACTGTAACTTACTCGTCGACTACCGTCGTGGCGAACGCTACTTTGCCGAAACGCTCATCGACTGGGACCTCAGCAACAACACCCAGGGCTGGGAGCCCAGCTACACCGTGTTCAACCCCATCAGCCAGGCCGAGAAGAACGATCCCGACGGTGAGTATATCCGCAAATGGGTGCCAGAGTTGAGAAGCGTCAAGGGCAAGGCGGTCTTTGATCCTTTCCATCGCCTGGACAAAGACGAATTTGAGAAGCTGGGGTACCCAAAGCCCTATGTCGATTGGCATGAGACAAAGCAGCGAGCGCTGGAGAGATTCAAGAGCGATATGAAGGACGCCGAGCCTTGAAGAGGGACCTTATGTTCAAGGTCGACACCGGTCAAATACTCTAGGTGAGCACCACACCTCTGTTATGCTGATCCCTTTGTTCCTGACCACGTGGCACACCTCCTGTCTCCTTCCTTCCCCCTTCACTTCAGGAGGTCTCTGGTCATATTGTTTGTCATGGTCGACGTGCTCGTCGTCCCAATCGAAGCGGCCATCGGAGAAGACCATTCCACCATCCCTCCACTTGTCTAACGTCAAGCAGAAAGCTCTCTTTGCCTCGATGAATCTGGACAGCTCCGACAGTCGATGTGGAAACCGAATTGATGGAAACATAGCTCCCTGGCGACGCAACCTTTGAGATGTACGAATATATGACGCTGATCAGCGCTCAGCTTATAAGAGCTGTTACGTTTCTAAGTATTCTTTGACATCGAAGGCTGCCTCCTGTCAAAGTGATCAGCTACGCTTCATTGATATCAGCAAGGCATCATGATGTTGTACCTGCGCTTCGACCTTGACAACCGCCATCAGCCTGGGGTTGGAAAGGAAGGCCAACCTGTTACATGCACTTTGTGGTGGAGGAGGCCACGACATGAACAAATCAGTCGTGCCCTGTTCTGTATGGGTGGGTTAAAGGATGTCGTTCACCAGTCAGTATAATAGCAGAGTCTGTGAATCAAGAGGGCGCCCGTCTTTCTCAATTTCTGCATCTTCTTTCTCTCGCTTCACTGCTTCACTGCTTGCTAGTGTGACATTCACAACACCTGTTAGTCAGTATAACACCGCACGTGGGTTTGTTGATACAGAGATTTAAAAACCTCTTCACCGCCCTCGCTCAACCTACCCTTCTCTCTCTTTTTTTGCGTTATCTCGTGCTCTAACAACACTTGCAGAGCACGTGAGCTGTTGTTGTTGTTGTTGTTCCCACGATGTCTTCGAACGCGGGTTCACTCGCACCTCAACCTCACTTTCCTTCATTTTCTCCTCCTCCTTCTATCCCCCCAACAGGCCAACAACAACCTGTGCTCAAGACAGGGGACCTTCGCCAACGACTCGAGGACCTCGATACCGAAGCCAAGAGCCTCCGGACCAACCAAGCGCAGCTCGAGGCGCAACTCAAGGGCATCCGCAACCGAATCGCCGCCAACGACAGCGTGATTCAGGGCATGATGAAGCAACTCGACCAGCAAGCCTTCATCGACCAGCGCGCCGAGCGCCAGTCCGCCTTCCGAGCCACCGTGCTCGATGATGACAATGTCGTCGAGGCCCTTCGGCGCAAGGCCGGCGACGAGGCCGACTTCAAGAGCGCGCTCCTGGCCATCGTCACCAACCGGGCCAAGCATGACGACAACAACGTGGTCGGGGCGGCCCTGATGACCGAGTTGTCTGGAGACGTCTTGCCCTTCCTGCATGAGGTGGCCACTCAGGTTCTGGAGTGCGACAACGACATCGACGCCGCCACGTTGAAAGCCCCGTCGGTCGATGACGGAGAAACCGCCATGCCTTCCGCAGCTGACGAGCCACAGCGACTGTGCTCCATGCCTCCAGCGATGTCCATGCGATCGCCCAGTGTCAAGTCCGAACCCAGCTCGGTCCAGACTCTACCCACCACCGCGCAATCCATGTCAACCACCCTCACCGCAGCTGCAGCTGCAGCACCTGCGCCGCTGGCGCGAGGCGCTCGAACTCAGACTCACAGCCGTCTTGTTCAACCCATCGGACCCGGCCCTGGCTCTCGTCCTCGTCCACATGCCCAGTTTCGCGCTGTACCAGCCGCCGGCAGCGAGTCCGAAGCCCCAGATCCTGCACACATGTCTCGTGCCGAAAAGAATTTCCCTGGTCTTCTAGGCTCTCTTCTCAAGGGCCAAGAGATGCTTCGTCCCAAAAACACCCCGGCTGCCAATCTGAAACGTGCACGCGAATCCGTCGAAACCGGTGCGACCCCAGCAAACGACCCTCCAACCAAGCAGGTGAAGAAGCAGAGACTGGAGAAAGAGCCAGGTAAGCGACGCTCCCCGGTCTTGGATACCTAGGCAAAGGAATCGAAGGAATCTTTACTGACATATATGACACAAACCAGCATATACTCCAACGTTCGCGGCCTTCATCAAACAACTGGAGACCGTCCATGTGGAAGGCAAGCCCATCACCGAGCTGATCAAATGCTCGCGCTGCCAACAATTCAAGCCGAAATGCCGCATCCTCGTCTGCATGCATCTCTACTGCCATAAGTGTGTGCTGACACTTCGGGCTGAGGCGGAAAAGGGCAACCCCGTGACGGGCTTTCGGGCCTTCTGCGTCAAGCCTGATTGCAACGGCTTGGTCAGCGGGAAGACATCGGTGGTGGAGAGCGAAGCAATGGCTTTCTTGAAATGGTACGATGAGCAGCCCGCCGACTTGACCTCCACCGCGGCACAGCTCCACGTCCTCAATGGCGCCCTCGACGAGTTCCCCGACGACCCGGAAATCGAGCGCAAATTAAACGTCGTCCACGCCCAGATCAACAAGTTCAGACTCACCGCTCAGCCGGATGTGCGATGTAACTTGCTCCAGCTGGTCAAGTTGGCCAGGAAACCGTACTGAGCCAGACCGTCAAGCTCGCCCTCGCGCTCGCGACCGTCCAGAAGCAATCGACTCGTGGAGGTGCTTCTCAGGAGAAAAGAGAAAGTGGACCCGGTCGATCGCCGAGTACGTGATGATGGGATATGCCATGACGGCACAGAGGGGTGTTGACCTGAGGGCTTGACATGAAACCCGACAAGAAACAAACGAAGGCTTGACTTGAACCCCGACAACAAACAAACGAAATGGTGGATGATGATTCCAGCCTTCAAAAGCGGTCGATTATGTTGTGCTATCAATTTTCTTAGTGCTTCTTTTTTTTCCAGTCCCTCGCCTGCGCTATGGAGGACAGCATGCACGATGTTCCCAGCGAGGGACAGCACGCGTTTGCAGATTGCTTGTTTCTAGTGTTTTTCTTTGCCTGCTTGTTGCCTGGGCTGCGACGCAAAGGCGTCCCTGGTCGGCTTTGCTGGAGGACATGGGAACGGGTGAACAGCATTGGAACACGAGGGGAGACCATCATCGTCGTCATCGAGGCTTTGCAGGAGTCATGGTCCTTGAGCTTAGTCTACATCCAGACTCAGACTCAGTCTCAGCTACAGCTAATAAGAATGCAAGGCGGCAACTTGTCCCTGTGAATTTCCCCAGCCTTTGATTTCGATAGAAAGGAGAAAGCAGCAGGACTCGAACTTTGTAATGCATGCGACATCCTTGGTTGGACCCAGGTTAGCAGTAGCACATGAGCTGGCAGTAGCCTAAGCCGTCAGTGTAGGGACTACACAGTAGCCCTCCAGTCCCAGCTGCGTGAACGGTGTGTGTTATCCAGTCTTACAGGAGCCCTGAAGACCACCCTGCAGTGCAGTCTTCTGCTAGAGCCTCAGCATAGTCCAATCCAGAAACCAGATAGAGCATCTACAGCCCGCTGGCTCTGGAGCCAATATCAATACTTGACATTGATTCTGTGCATACATGACTATGCCTCCCGCAACCCTGCCCACCAAGCATTCAGTTGTGACAGAACGACACATTGCCAGTTACCAGCTACCAGCTACCAGCCTTGCTTCCTCATGCGGCGGACCCTCCCACACTCGGCAATGAATCCTTCCAGGAAAAGCTTCCTCCATCTCACCCTCCGGATGTCCTTTCTGGCCTGGCCACTTCGGACGTGGAACAGCTGCTTCCTCGCGTCCTGTCTGATCTTATTTTCGGCGCACTTGCGCTCCAGGATTCGGAACCCCCTGGACGGATCGCCGTTCAAGCCATCGACCGTGCGGCCCAGCGTCGGCCTCAGCCGTAACGAGATCGACGAGGTCTCGTGCAGTTCCTGGCTCAGATCGTCCAGCATCTTGTTCTGGTCGACTCCGCCGCCTCCTGCTCGGCGGCCCATGATGTCGGCGAAACTCGCCCGTCCCGAGCTTGCACCGGTTTGTCTCTTGCCCATCAGTGCGTCCATTCGATCGTGCACTGTCTGGCCGCTTCTTGGCTCTTCCCGTGCCCGTAGATCGCGTAGAAGGTCTTTGATCGAGGGCCGCTGTGGAGCTGCGCCTGCGGCTGTCGTTGCGGTCTTAGGAGTCGAGGCCGATCGAGGAGATGGAGCATCGTGCGCGGTCTGCGAGGTCGAGAATGTACGTGTTGACAGGAGCCGTCGTGTACTTTGTTGTCGGAGGGGAGCATTAGAGGCGAGAATGTGTCTCGAGGTTGGAGATAGTAAACAACGGGCGCATCTCTGCATTGGTTGAGCAGACTCCATCCTGCCGTTGCGTACCCGGAGTTACGATGGCAATTCGTGCGATGCAGCCCGCAGAAGGGATGATGGTAGACAGATGCCCAAGTGGGTGGTTCAATCGTCGAATTCACAAGTAATGTCGTCGTCGTTGTCGCCCAGAGAGACATTGAATTGCAATTCTCAACTTGAAGCTCGGCGAACTGCCCGCCAATCAGAAGCGGACGGGGGCCACTACTTTACGGAATACTGTACAGTGTACACCACCAGCATTCTTCTACGTTTCATTCTTACAACAGTCGCCCTGACCTTTTATGTGCTGGGTAACTGGCGTTCTTCATGCTTGCTCGAAGCGGGCCGAGCAATCTACTTCGCCAGTTTTGCAGACCAGGACAGCCAAATCTCGCCGTGCAGCCCAGCTCCCTGGCCTTAGCCTCCTCGTCGCCCCAGATTCGAAGGATGGCCACTAATTCAGCGCCCATTACCCTTTCATCCCTAACCTCTCTGCAGCCAACAACCCTGGCTCCTCTTCTCCTCGAACCTTCGGAACAATCCAAGATTGCTATCATCGATGTCCGAGATTCAGACCACATCGGTGGCAACATCAAAGACAGCACCTGGGTCCCGCTGCACGAGTTGGACGCTCGAATGCCCGAACTCGTGAGGACGCTGAAAGACAAAGAAAAGGTAGTCTTCCACTGCATGTTGAGTCAGCAGAGGGGCCCGAAAGCTGCATTGAGCTATGCAAGAGCAAAGCAGAGGGCTGAAGCAAAAGAGCGGGCGTCTGAGGACAAGGAGTCGGCACACGACCACGACCAGAAACAAGAACAGAAGAAGCCTGTGGCTCAGGAAATCTGTATCTTGGAAGGCGGGTTTGGCTCGTGGCAGGCGCTCTACGGTGAGGATCCACGGTTGACGGTCGATTATCACCCAGATTTGTGGCTGTGAACTTGTGCTGAGGAGAACCGGTCCTTCTTCAGAACGGCTACAAACAAAGGTCACTAATTCGCACACACTCTTATGAGAGCTTCCTATGGCTCAGAACCTAGAGGCTTAGTTGGTCATCTACGTGCCATGGATGCAAGAGCACAGCTATCCAATTCTAATGATGGACATGGACGCCGGCGTCACGCAGCTTGGGGAACTGTCTTCTGCATCCCAAAAGTTTGCGGCAGACTATGGACTTCGAATACACCCCGACTGCTGCGGGACCGTCGTTGCAATGCCCTGATTCTGAACATAGCATCAAGTTTATGTGGCGACCACTATTCGGACGGGCCTTCCAGACCCATAGTCCACACTCCCGGTCACTGGGTCAGCACAAAGATCAATCTCGTCAACGAGCCTATGGGCTAGGAGACCCTTTCTTTGTGCTAGCGAGTTGATGGACAGACTTGTTGCGGAGGTTGCTCCGGGTCCGGAATACTGCAGCATGTGTGTAGAGAGATACAGCAGCACTGTGACTTTTGAGTATATCTTAACATTGTTCAAGATTTATATCTTGATCTGCATTGTATCCTAACCACGTCCAACAGTGTAGATCTGATGACAAGGCTGTGTTGTCAGGGTGCGACAAGGGTCGGCAAACCTGCCATAGGACGCAAGTATAACATCTACGTACATTTAAATCATGGCACCTCATACATGAACCCATCTTCGATTACATTCCAAAGTTGTTCTCTATTTCCTCATCCTTTCTCGCTCACCCTGTTGGGATTTTAAGAGAGTGTGATAACCTGATAACATTACCATCAAGATGGCCACAAAGAAAACCTTTCCCATTTGTGGCGTGACATATGTGAGCCAGATTGAGCACGAGTATCTCCACCAGAAGAAGCTCTCGGTGTGTGCGAATTGCTTAGCTCTAGGATTTCAGAAGCCTCTGAGACGTTGCAACGGCTGTCTGTTGGTTGACTATTGCTCGAAGGAGTATGTCCGGCTTCTACTCTCTGGACTTGCTGCCTGTGCTGATCAGACCTAGGTGCCAGAAAGCTCATTGGCCCAAACACAAGCCCTTTTGCAACCTGGCCCAAGGGAAAGGAGCTCCAGATGCATACCTTTCGTCCAAGGAGCATGATGAAGTGCTTCGGATTGTCATCGATGCCTACCGCCTTAGGGTGGAAACCGACCATACCTCGCGGGATGAGGATCATGGTATATACTACCCAGGAAAGCCTATCGATGGCTTGGTCTGGGCCAAAGGCGACGGTGAGTTTTTCCCTGTCCTTGTCTCTAGCCTGTTGACCCCCCTCTCTAGATGTTCCGTACTAACTCCTGTGTTCAACAGCCATTGATGACTTTCAGCGGTTCCTTGATCTGATTGAAGGCACCCATATCCTGCCCAAGTGGTGGAGATTCGAGGATCGCGTGGAATGCCTCTTGTTAGCCATCGACAAAGACAGTCCAGAGTCTATATTCAAGCCCATCAATCAAGCAGAGCTTCCCACAAGCTATGGCGGGGATACAGCCATTCGTGTCGCACTAGCCGTTATCGCCGAGGCGGTTGTGGGTTATGATGGCAAAGGTCCGGCGAAGGACGATATCTGGTTCCGAGAGTTCCAAGAGTTTTTAGATCTCCATCCAGAAGAGAGAGCTCGTCTGATCAAGCCAAGCGTCGACATGGCGGAGCAAATTTTGAAAGAACATGGAGAAGAGTTCGCCGAGAATCCCAGCGAAATCCCTAATTGACCGGCTAGCCAAAAGCTTGACCCTACCCCCAATTTTAAGACGAGTCGGACCTATTGTCGGAGACAACCACGGTTGCGGGATAGGAAGGGCTTCTGCGTGCCCTGCCTTGGATTATAAGCTCCGGAACTACTGCGCCGTCACTACGCTGACAATCGGAACACTGTGATGCTTACCCATCTGATGCCGGAAAGAGGAGACAAAACTTTTCTCGAAGACCCGAATGTTGGTGCTTACCAACAACGTCTAATCAAACTGGAAAGCTCGATAGGTGATCTACCAAAGTCGGACTGGCCTCTATTCACAACATTTCTAGACTGATAGCCAGCGCAGGTGCAGTCAAACCAAGAGCTCATTGCGCCTCGGCGGGCTCTTGTCAACAGAGGCGTCATTATTGAGTTGCTGGATCACGTTGTCAGCAACGATAATGTGCGGTTCCCCTTGGGCGAGGACTCTTGCATCCGATGGACCGGTTTACGTCGAGCCACACAGCGGTGAAAGAATCCTCAGAGTGGCCACCCGTCAAAACGGCTCGCATTCGGGGGTGGCTTCAGCAGCCGACAGGGGCTGTTCGTCCTGGTCGGACTGTGCACTCTACTCCAGCAGAGAATGGAGAAGAAGTTGAGTGCCCAGTTACAAATGACACCTGCTTCAGAGACAACGATGGCGCTCGAGAGGCAGAGGCACCTGAAGACTACCGTAGGGAATGGTTGCTACGCAGAGTGCAAAGAAAGGAGCCTTTACCTATCAAACCGACCAGCGTCGTGTTCCATGACTGCACTAAAGTCCTCTTCCATTATATGTAGGATACCTGGGAGCTTTGATTGGGGAATGTTCATCTCATGACCAATGCAGTTCCGTTCTCTATATCCCATGACTATACCCATAATGCCAGTCTTCCCTCGCCAGATCCTCCCTAATCTTGTAATTCTCCTCTGCAGCATCGACGGTGCGCATATCGACCTCTACAATTCTCATACCCGGTTCACCAGAGTCAAAACTACCCTCAACCGGCCCCACCAAGGGGAGAACGACGCGACTCAAGCCAGAGTAGCCTTCGTCCGCCGGTCCGCCGACGTTGCAGAAAATAACGGCGCACGTGTTCTCGAAAGATCGCGCAATGAGGACCGACTTCAGGAACATGACGTCCACATCCGGACCGTAGTTACGCGCCTCTTCCGTCAGGTCATCCGTCGTCCAGTATGTCGGGACAATGATGAGGCGCGCGCCTTGCCTGACTAGTGCGCGGAATGCCTCGGGAAAGGCGATATCCCAGCAGATGACCAGGCCGACAGGACCTAGAGGCGTCTCGATCATCGTATGCGGTGGAGGGGGCCCTTCGCTTGAGACGGGAGCGGAAGCGTGGTCGTGGTGGGTTGCAGCCCTTGTGGCGTGCGGGCCTGAAGTCAAGACTGTGCGTTCGGGATGCCATAGATTGGCTTTTGTGTAGCTACCCAAAATCTCACCTGTATAGGCAATGAAATAAGCGATGTTCAGGAGAGCAGGAGTTTGCGTGCTGATCTCTGGTGTTGTTCCATTGGTCGTCGCTCCTGGGGCGGAAGGTGACGAGTTGGACTTCGGATCGACCATGACAATGGTGCCCGGGACGATGTTGATTTTCAGCTCCTTGGCCAGGTCCTGATACTTTCCGACATATTGGTACGCGGTCTGCGCCAGTACGCTGAACTGCGGGTCTTCCGGAACCCAGCCAGAGAGATGGTACTCGGGCAACACAGCCAAAGAGGCGCCTTGGGTCGCTGCATCGCGAATATACGCTGCGGCGGCGGAGAAGTTGTATTCTAGATCGAGAGGCTGGTCACGGATGTTAGCAATGGATGGTAATGGCGAGAGTTCCAAGGATTTCACACCTTGGGGTGAAGCTGGATCAAAGCCACTTTGAAGCCCTGTGAGAAGGTTTCGTAGGACGTCGCCATGGTACTGGTTGGTATAGACACAGTGAGAGATATATGGCGATTGACTGCGCTCTGAAATCACAGTCTTGATATGAGGATATTAAACCTTTTTCTTCTGGCGGATGCTTAGCAATCTTCGGACATGGCCACTACTGCTATTAATCATATATCATGTAGGGCTCAGAGGAGGGGTATATGTTCCCGGCCATGATTAGTATGACGAGGCTGAAAAGAAAGTCGAATACTCCGCAGTAAGCAACGCCAAGCCCACATTTTGGCACGTGACAGCATATTGAAATTGACAGATGGGGAAATTCAGCCGAGGACGCCAAAAATGGCAACGAAGCCAACCTTTCCAAAGACCTTGCAGAAAGAACATCAAACTGCTTCTTCTGCTCCTGGTGAAGCAGAACCGGTGCGACTCGACAGTTAACAGCTAACAGCTTCACTCCCTCCCCACCGAACCCACCGCCATGGATGATGACCTGCAAGAAGAGACCCTGGTCGCCGACTACCAGGAACAAGTCAACTACGAGGCGGATGGAGCAGATCTTGACAGAATCGACACCCTCGGTGTGGGCGCCCCTGACCTGAAGGCACAACTTGATGCTGCCGCTCAGCCACTCGAGTACCAAGCGAGCATCGAGTCTAAGATCGCCAGCTACGACAACTACTGCAGTCTCTTCCACTACATCCTGAACTCGGAAGGGCCAGTGGACGTTGAACAGCCCGGGTTAGGATTTTGCTGGGACCTGATCGACGAATTCATCTACCAATTCGAGTCCTTCTGCAGATACAGGAACCGGGTGGCACGAACCTCCCCGACTGAAGAGGAGGCACAAGTCCTGCGGGAAAACCCAAATGTCTGGGGCTGCTACTCCGTCCTGAACGTGCTATATTCTCTCATTCAACGGTCGCAAATCAACGAACAACTCGCTGCGCAGAAGAGAGGCGAAGATGGCAACGCGGTCGCCGGTGAATACGGCTCTCGACCTCTGTACCGTATGCTCGGTTACTTCTCCATCATCGGGCTGCTGCGGGTGCACTGCTTGCTGGGCGACTTTAGCCTGGCACTCAAGACGCTGGACGACATCGAGATGAACAAGAAGGCCATGTTTGCCCGCGTCATGGCCGCCCACCTCAACACATACTACTACGTTGGCTTCTCCTACATGATGCTGCGCCGCTACGCCGACGCCGTTCGCATGTTCAGCCACATCCTGGTCTATGTCTCGCGCACCAAGAACTTCCAGAAGGGCAACCAGCAGTTCGACGCCATCGCCAAGAAGACGGAGCAGATGTATGCCTTGATTGCCATCTGCGTGTCTTTCGCGCCCACGCGTCTGGACGACACCATCCACACTGCCCTGCGGGAGAAGTACGGTGAGAAGTTCGCCCGCCTCCAGCGCGGCGGGCCCGAGTCTCTGCCTGTCTACAAGGAGCTCTTCCAATCTGCCTGCCCCAAGTTCATCAACCCGACCCCTCCGGATTTCGACAACCCGTCCCTCAACATCGACCCGGTGGACCACCACACCGACATCTTCATGGATGAGGTGAAGAACACCCTCTACAACCCCACCGTCAAGTCGTACCTGAAACTCTACACGACCATGGACCTCAAGAAGCTGTCAAGCTTCCTCGACGTTGACCCCGAGAAACTGCGCAGTTGGCTGTTGGTCAACAAACAGCGCAGCAGGCAGATCCGATGGTCCGAAGGCGGCCTGTTGGAAGGCGAGACCGCCAACAGCAGTGAACTGGATTACGCCATCGAGGGCGACTTGATCCATATCAGTGAGGCCAAGCAGGGTCGCAGACTGGTCGATTGGTATCTCAGGAATCTGGCTAGAGCTTACTGAGTGTGGAATGGCATTTGTGTCGGGACCACTAGAGCCGGAGTTCACGCGCAGAGTCTATGGTGGCCACCTCCACCATAGTTAGATTCAATCACCAGGCTCTACCGGCGCAGTGGACAGCTCTTCATCAGAAAAAGGTTGGGCTGCGCAGACAAAACAGAAAGGGATGTTGTGTAAGGCGTGTTCGCTTGTTGATGGGGCACCTGGTCTCATTCGTGCACTGGGAAGGTAGCCAAGAAGAAACACCAAAAAGGACATGGGTTTGTCGAGAATAAATCCAACAGCTCGACAGTATTCATCTCCATGAAGAGTTAGACTATGCATTGAGTGATGACACTTTTCAAGATTGTTCCATACATGTTGGCACACTTTCTTGTCCTCTCAAACGCCCAACGCTCTCAAGCCCGTTCCCCAGAGGCCTGGTTTGCGAGCCAACAAGGGCGAGTATCGAGCTACTGCTAATGTCAATCGTCGCGCATCCCATCACTGTCGTACTCGGCCCCTGCGTCGCCTCCATTGACAGCGGGGGTATTTCTGTCGTCGTCTCGGTCCTTATGGCCAACACCGTTTGTAGCAATATCTGCGCCCTCCGCGTCTGCGACTTCATGCATCGAGACATCCTGCGCCCCTTCATGGAGCTCGCCCTGCTCTTCCAAGATATCTTGTGCTCGTTGCTCCTCTTGCTCAGCCTCGGCCGCGCGCAAGATCTCCTGAAACTCCTCGGCGAATGCTTCGTCATACTCGCCGCGGAACTGGTACCGAGACTGTTTCTCCGTGGCGCTGGGGTCTTTGAACAGCACCATCAGTTGATCGGGGATGTTTGCAGTAGCCTCATCATCGGCGGCTTGACTGCTGTGAGCCTGCGCTTTGCTGAGGTTTCCGCGGTCCGCCTTCATACGCACACGTTCAAGGATGGGATAGAAGTACGCGGCCGAACCTTGCTTGCTGAAACGTGACTCCGGAGACAACCTGTCGGCATTGACGAGGGACACGCCCATGACTCGGCGCGGGTCGACCGTGATCTGCGTGGCTGACTGGTAGACGCGGACACGCTCGAAAGGTAGACGTTGAGACCCATCAGCCGACTCTTCGAGAAGCGGAGCGTACAAGGCCGGGTCATCTTTGTTGGGATCCGAGTCGTTGAATATCTTGCGGATTCGAGGGACCGAGTCGACTTGCTTGGGCACCAAGAGCGACCAGACGTAGGGCTCCGGACCTGGATCTTCGTAGAGTTGAGGATGTTCTTCAAACGCCTTCTTCTTGGCTTGGTATTTGGGCATCTCGGCCGCATTCTCCGACGCCATTAATAGACCTACGTCGACACGATCATCTCTCCGGCCATGGTGTGGTGGTAGAGGAGGCTTTTCGAACTTGAGTGCTTGCCAATTCCCAGCCATGTCAGTGACAGCATCGAGGTCTGGGAGTATGGGGTAGAACTCGACAGGTTTCAGTCGCGGATTGTCGGGGTGTACGGGGTTCTTCCAAGCATCACGCTCTTGCGGCGTGATTGGGTTCGCTTTGGCTTCGGGAGGATTGAAGGGAATACTATCAGGATAGGCAATATCGAAACCTTTCTGAATATGCCGTTTGATGTTTTCAGGGTCGTCGCGAGAAACGGGGGGAGGTGCAATTTGGCTGTGCTCGGACACCTTCCGCGACCGGGGAGTAGCTCGTACGAAGGGGTCGGTGGCCGCCCGAGCCATCTGGCTGGAGGTCATGTACTGTGTTTTGCGCAAGAAAGAGACGTTGTTCTTAGCACCCTGACTCTTTAATTGTTCAACAGACATCATGAGGGCGTGATCCGCAGGGTCGAGCACCGGTTGGATCTCGGGAGCCATGATCGCGCTCTCGTCGCCGAGAAAGTAACCAGGGACACCGATCATGTCGATGGGCATTCCCCCCTCCGCGTCAACTTCAATGTTTGGATCCTCGCGCTTTGCCAACCCCGACGCATAGCCCGTAGTGAGGTATTGTGCGAGACCGCCTGTGTCGATGTCGAGGAGCTTTGGGGGCATGGGCGGAGGAGGCAGGTCATTTCGGTATCGTATCGACACCACCATGTCCTGCTTGAAGCCCTTTGCATCGGTAGAAGTAGCCATCTTGGCAAGAGCGGTTCGCCTTCAAGGTTGTTGTGGATGTAGGTTGAGTGTTCGGCGAGGTCGCAGGTACCTGAGTGTGGGCGACGACAGTCAACAGACGGGAGCACTATCGACAACAGAATGACATATTGCCTATCTGACACACTTATTTCAATGAGCAGCTTAGCAGGGCTCCCAGACACAGGCGTTTGAAGTCCAGCGGAATAGATGCCCACTCCTGGTAACTAGGGCTGGTGTCGTCGTCTCTTAACATGTCTCCCACCGGATGGATGGCGTCGCGAACTTTTGAAGGCGTTTTGGGAAAGTTAAGCGAGCGAGAGAGAAATACTAATACACGGCCGCGGAGCGGAACAGAGTCAAAGATGTCTGCGGGCTCAGACCATCCATCACTCTATCCATCCGACAGGCCTTGTTGAAGGGCTGTCGTACCAATTCCATCACCTCCTACAGCGCTCTATAGCATCTAATCCTCTCACTTTGTGCCGACGATGGGTTGGTTCTGGGCAGACCAGCCGAGGCCAAGTGCATCGCTCGTTGCGCCGCATCCTCTACCTCGATCTGACGCCACTCCTCCTGTAAACTTCTCTCCGAAAACCGTCAGTGCAACTTTAAGGTGTCTAACAGCTGTATAGGCAGGATGTCCTATGCACAAGCCAGGCGCAAATGCACCAATGCCATTCCTTCCACACCGAGATCAATCCTCGCCGTCACCATCGTCATGTCCAGTAAAATCCCGCGAGCAGCAGCCCTCACCCGACACACCTCAATCCTCTGAACCACAGCAAACTTCCCGATCGTCTCTTGCGCTGTCCAAACTGAACCCGCTGAACTACATGCCTTCACTTTCTAACATTCGCCCTGCCGATTCACCACAAGAGGTATCTCTCCCACTTGATCGAGAAATCTCCTCCATCCCCCGAGGCGACTCGGACTCGAACTGGGAATACCCATCCCCGCAACAAATGTACAACGCGATGCTGCGCAAAGGATACACTGACACGCCTGCCGACGCCGTCGAGTCGATGGTCGCTGTGCACAACTTCCTCAACGAGGGCGCCTGGAACGAAATCGAAGAGTGGGAGCAAGTATTCAGCAAAGGTCTCATGCACGGCTGGCAGGTATGCAGTCGGGGCGAACAAGGCATCGCGATGGAGCGTGCAAAACGTGAAATGCTTGCCGAGCGCAGGAAAGCCTTGGGCTTGTCGGATCCCGACGACGAGTCTCGTCCTAAACTTATACGCTTTATGGGCCGTCCGGGCGAACCGACTCCCAAGGCCCGCATTCTCTCTGCTTTGGGATATGTGATGCCAGAAAAGTTCGGGGGGGAACCGCCCTTTGATCGACATGACTGGTATGTGTCACGCAAAATGCCGGATGGTTCTGTCAAGCAGGTCCGCTATGTGATTGACTATTACAGCGGCGGTGTCCAGGAGACCGGCGAGCCTGTCTTCTATTTGGACATCAGGCCCGCTCTAGACACTCCAACCGCCGCGGTTGAGCGAGCAATGAGATGGGGCGGCGATCTCTGGCATCGCGCTAGCGGCGGTGCTGCCCGAGAAGCAGAGGCGAGGAGCAAAGGTTCCGATGGCAACGCAAGTTGATCATGACCATTGGATTGTGAGGTAGAGACTGCACGAGATTAGATATTCACGTGTGGTGTCTTGGGTGTCCTGGCGAACAGGGTACATTCATGACTTTCTGAAGTCCTATTGTGGGCTGGGTTGTCCCCATGGTAGCCTAGCGCTTGAGTGCGCTGGTGTTGTACAGTATTCAAGGGTTGACGCGGATCTTTTGATCTTTGCGCGTTCTGATTGTCTCTTCTCTACGAATGATGATGTGTGTAGACAGTCCATGTACACCAAGAGTTCCCGCCTGCTTGATCTGTAGCAGCTGATACCCACCAGGGGCGTTCTGGGCAGGGCTTGGCTCTTGGGAAGAAACATGACAGACCCCGAGATTTTGGTTGCAATTTCTTCCACGGTAGTCAGGGACTTAACAGCAGAGACTATGCCGGTGTGCAGTCTTTGAAGCTTGCCGTCCAAATAGTCCTCCACAGGGATGATTGGAGACTTGGGATGTAGAGAAATCCGGAGAGGATAGTTTCAATGTCTTGCCAGCTGACCAACGACAATTGCCGAGTCAACCTCAACAGGTGTCTGCTGAAAAAGACCTCCTCTGGCTGCATCAACGAACCTTGCGTGAATGTGAACAGTGCCCAGGTGATAGCTTTCAATTCTGGAACGCCGCAGGTGGTACTCCTCGCCTGGAGCCATCGTTTAAATGCTCGTTTCTGGTGGTGAGTCAGAGCCCTGCCCAACCCCGTCGGTGGGAAGATGGTGTGCGGAGTAAAAGATAGGAATCCCAGCGCAGCTAGCCGGACAACTGCTTCGAGCGGTGGCAGTTGGGGCTCTGTCGCATACTCGCCATGGAAGCTGTCAAATTTGTAGGGGTAGGCCAGCAGGTCGAATTCAAGTTCAGTGGCCTTCCGATCGAGAGCGGCACTCTCGGCGGACGACAGCCCAGAGGGGTCCGTGGCATTCAACTCACAAAAGTTGCAGATGTCCCGGCTGGTTAGTAAAAGAACCCTCAACGGCTGGCTTAGCTCGTCCATGTGTTGGAAGGCAGAAGCCAAACGTGTCATCCCAGAATCAGGAGTAGGTGTAATGCGTTGCTCTATTTCGCGTGGCAGCGGACATCGGGTCCAGGGAAGTTCGAAGATGGGCATTGATAACAATCCGACCGAGACCTTGACGATTGAGAGCGGAAGCCACGACACGGAATCTTGGGCGACGCCAAACATCGACATTAACTGAGCGACCCCTTTCAAGTGCATTCGCGCTTCTTCAAAATTGCCCACAACAGTGGCCGTCGCACTAAGTCCGAAGCACGCCTCGATCATGAATTGGTCCATCCGTTCACGTCGCTCAATTTTCCGCCGGACAGCCACGAGCGCTTCATGTTTGACCTTTTTGTAATCCGGATCAGTGATGAGGTCGTCGTGGTTGACGTCGGACGGAGCGAGGTCTTTGTGATCGCCTTGGAAGATAGCCTTGTGAGCAGCAAATACGCCTATCATTCCCCAAAACGTAGGAGGGTCTGCAATCTTGGTCTGCAACACTAGACCTTGTCGAGTAAGCCGGTCCTGACGCTCCGAAGAGAAAGTCAAGGGTATAAGAACATCAAACCCTGCGACCACAACAGTTAATGCTCGGCTCAGCTTGTGGCAATCTTGTCACTTACCGAATCGCAAGATTCCGTCCAAGCTCTTGGGCGCCAGTGATCTACAGGGTAGGGTAAGAAAAGGATCAATCTGGCTGATGGCCGGCGTATAGCTCATAGTCACGTTCGAGCCAGGCTCAGCAAACTCCATAGCGCAAGAACTTCCGGCCTTGCGGCCAGGTGTGAGCGCATGATTCGTAGGCTCCTGGAACTCTTGTTTGATGGTGACCGTCAAGGGCAATCGCGATTCATTCGTTCCAGAAGAGTCCGCGTCGCTGGCAGTGCTTACAGATTTGTCCGAGTTGGATCTTTCTCCTATGGTTCTCTTTCTACCTCTTACCAACTCCTGGCGAACGTTTTTCATCACATGGGATCGAATGACATAGCGTTGATGTTGGTTGGTGATCTTGCGGGCATTCAGAGACACCAAATCATCGGCTAGGTTCACAAAGGCGAAGTTGGGAGAAGCTGCTGGGGAGACTGCAGGCTTGAGGTCATGAGCCTTGCCTATATAGTTCAGTAATGAGTTTCTTGAACGACGATTCCGGGACTAGATTCACCTGAATCAAGGGAACTGCGGCCCATCTTTCCAATCCATCACTACGAAAGCGCGAGGTTCGGGCTTAGGAAACCCGATGAAGCGGTCAAGTGGACAGTGGACTTCCCGGCGCAAGAGGTATAACGACAGACGTGTCATTGCATGGTGGAAGGCTGCTCTCGAGACTTCGTCGGCGGAGAGCCTTTATTATGGGGTTAAGGAAAGCGACATGCCTCCGTTTTCTCTCGGAGGGTGTTCTGACGACTCTCAGACCAGGCGGGAATCTTCAGTGCAGGCTTAGGGCTTAGCTCGAGGCACGCAGCCAGGGTGAACCTGGGCGAGGACCATGTCTAGCAAAGACAGACGAAAAGGTGCATGCACGGGGGCCGAGAGGGAGTGGTCGATGTTCATCCAGGAGACTCGTCGTCTCCATCTCAGTCTAGGCGCTGGATCTCCCGCCCACCTGTCAGTGTCAGTAATAATGCCCAGACCCAGCAGACCAAAGACTCTAGACCCGCGTGCTCCGCTTCAAGCACTCACGTTCGGATACTTGTGTGTTTCTCCGTACAGCACGTTCTATCTTCAGAAGGACTCCCTTACGTCCGGTTAGCAACAGGCGGGCTTGGGCCTAGCTGCTATAAGTGCAGTCTTTTAGACTCCTCTCCCCCAGTCGGCCTGAAGACTTGAAGACCTGAAGATCGGTCATCGAAGTGCGCACAAGAAGAGAGCAACTACTACGAAACGGCCCTAGTACTACCCTCAAACCTTACAACCCAGTTTTAAACGAATAATAATGGTTGTCAACGTCAAGATGCATACTTTGAGCGCTCATCCAGTGGAAGCGGAAGGATAGACTCTCCCTATCCTCCCGGACCCCCAGACCCGGCTGCCATCACAGAAACCATGTAACATGAATGAGTAAGAAGCCAGGATTTGCACAGGTGTGCGCCGTAAGGCTAGCAAAATCTGTCGACGTGCAGTGTGTCATGATACACCATCATCCTCACCCAATATGCGGGCTATCATGAAATACACCACCAAGCAGCCGGCCACCAACCACATTTTGTTTCGCCCAACCCAGCCTTGTCCTGCGTTTCGGGCAGCCTGGCCTCCTTGAACCACCGCTCCAACACCCGTAGTACTACCTCCCAATATCCGCCGCAGTGCTTTGGTTTCCGGAGAGCAATTGATGTTTTCACCTTCTGCATCGGGGAGCATTTGCCCTGTCGCAGGATCAATGCGGTGTTGTTTGATCCACGCCCAGTTCTCTCTGTCTTCGTCAGGCCATTCTGCTCTGAATTTGATGCCACCGTCCCCAGCTTTTATATTCCCTACTCCTCTTGCACTGGCATGGACGCCTGGGACCGGTTTGGAAGCCGATCCGCCGCCAGTAGAATTCCACCACCTCGATCTTGCAGCGTACCATTTTCGCTCGGCAGGAGTCCCCCCTGTACTGCCGGCCGTCATCTCCTCGCTGTTCATGAATGACATAAGACCGATCAAGATAGTTGACACTGACCAGGCCGGGTTGAACGATTTGGGGTGGAAATCACTGATGCTCAGACATAGTCTTGTGGACGGTTGAAATCGGCCACTAGGAGTGTGCATCCGGATAGCGGGTGGTGCGAAGGGGTAGTCGGGCGGGAATACCAGCGAGCCCCAATACTGGCCGCCTTCATACGGCGTGTTGGGCGCCCCGGTAAGGATGTAGTGCCATTCTAAGATATTCGATTCGGAAGGATGTGCAACGATGTAAGGTGGAGGATTTGCTTGGATGTTCTGATATTCTCTGGTCAACCTTTTGTGAGCTGCCCTGGTGGCCATAGCTGCCCAAGGCTCCCGGAGTGTAGAGAGCGAAATGTGATGACAACTCTTCCTCTTTCGGCGAGGGGTTGAGGGAAGGAGGCGACAGGTCAGGCTTTCGGAGAAGTATGGATAACGGAAGGAGTTGACAGTAACGACACCAGATTGTGATTTGGTACTTAGATCGCCGTATAGGATAAGGGAGAGGGGAGATAGTGAGCAGTTGAGCCGGGTTCAAGATCTTCTGGCTGCGACAATGTGACTGCTCACTCGGACGGAGTACGTATAATGCAGCGATGATGGTCCACCGCACCTACACCGTGACCTTTTGCCAGCGGCGGAGAAGCGGGATGATCACGTGATGACGCCAGGTCTCATCTCGCCTTCCCGGGCCGGCAATAATCTGATGTGACTTCATCGAGATCGAGATCGAAATACGGAGTATCGCATCGACATTCAGTGTGACATGCACCTTGAGACCTTACACGCGGCGCCTGGCAAAGATATGCCGAGAAATGATACATGGCAATCCTGCTCCCAGTCATCTCCACTACATCATGCGACACATCGAGCAGCAGCTCCCAGCTCCCTCATCGCCATGCTTCACTCCAGCATTTCAGCAGGTACCATAGCTACCTGTAACCTAGGAATTGTGGGTGGCTCCTGTTGTCAAGACTGAATGCTGCGAGGAGTTGAGGGTTAGAGCCTTGATAACTGCCCATTCTAGCACGTGCGCATCACAGGTCACAGGCCCGAGAAAAGTAGATGCTTTGTGCAAAACCCTCACAAACCCCTTGCTCGGGCCCTCCGTCTCTCACTGTTGATTTCTTGTTGTCCACCACACTTCTATTTCCTACTAACCTCTCTTTCGCAAACGCAATTGGCGTAAATACAGCGCGGCCCACTAGTTGCGGACAATCTAATCAGATACCATGTCACCTCCAAATTTTCATCTAATCAGATGCTACACTACAGCTATGGTGGGTGTCGATAGCGGGACCTCGGCCGAGAATTTCCGCCCATCCAGAAGTTCCCACTGCGACACCAACGTTACTTGCTCAAGCAAGCAAAGCAAGCATGGCTAAGGGTGAAGCTTCTTCCAACGAAGGCGAGGCGGACCCAGATCCATGAAGCTTATAAAGATGACCTGGCCCTCCATCCCGGTAGAGCTCGTTCTTCCCCCCTGTTTAAAAGCTGCGGCTGTCAGTTCTAGTTGAATCTCGATCAGACCTCTATCGACCCAACTAACCGATCTCTCACACTATGAGCTTCTTTGCGAAGTTCAAAGGGCTCGAAACTCACACTATAGTGCGCAAAGCAGCCCAGTCAGAAAATGACAAAAATGTATCCTCGCAAAGTGACACCGATTCGGATGGTCTGAGTCTCGAGGAGCAGAACGAGAAAGAGGTTATCCAGAACCCCAACCGGGTCACCGAGCATGCTCAGCTTGGTGTCCAAAAGGCAGAAGCGGTGGCTCTCGTCTGGCCGAAGGCGGCTGTCTATGCGACCTACCTTTGGATCTGGGTCGCATTTTTCATGCTTGCCCTTCAGCAAGGAACCACCACCATCTTCAATGCTGCCGCATACGCCGATTTCGCTACCGCTCCCCAGCTCACGACAGCCAACGTCCTTGCCAGCGTGATTGGCGGCGTGGTGAAACTACCTATAGCCAAAGTCCTCAACATATGGGGTCGTGCGGAGGGTTTCTTCATCTTTGTATGTGTCTACCTTGTCGGTATGGTCGTCATCGCCGCGTCCAAGGGTCCGAGTACGTATGCGGCTGGTTACGTCCTCTATTGGATCGGATACGACGCGATATACCTGATTATGGACGTGTTCGTCGCAGACACTTCTGGCCTTAGGAATCGAGCTTTCGCCTTTGCGTTCGTCGGCACTCCCTTCATCTGCACCGCTTTCACTGCGCCAAAGTTAGGCCAAGCATTTCTTTCTGCGACCACTTGGAGATGGGGTTATGGTGTGTATCCCTTGTCAAACTTGAAGGTGTCCTGGTGACGCTGTGAGGCGGCCCAAATCCTGCATCGATCACTGACCAATCACCAGGTGCCTTTTGTATCATCATGTTCTTCATCTTCATGCCGCTCGTTGTTGTCTTCAAATTCTATCAGGTCAAAGCTGAGAAGATGGGTTACTACAAACGCCCAGCTAGCGGACGAACCGTCTTCCGGTCGCTCCTCCATTACTTTCACGAATTCGACATCATCGGAGCCTGCCTACTCATGGCTGCATTTGTGCTCATCTTGCTTCCATTCACTCTAAAAACCTATGGCAAGACACAATATCACTCCGCCAGCTTCATCGCCATGATAGTCGTGGGTGGTCTCCTCTTTCCGATCTTCGCCGTGTGGGAGAAATACTTCGCGCGGACCCACTTCATACGATGGGAGCTCTTCAGACAACGAACTGTTCTCGGAGCCTGCTGTCTGGCTGCTATCCTCTATTTCTCCTTCTACTCGTGGGATCTCTACTATTATTCTTTCGTCCTGGTTGTGTACGATCTCGACATCAGCGACGCAGGCTACATGACTCAGATTTGGAATGTCGGCTCGACTTTCTGGGGTGTAGTCTTCGGGCTTTGGATTCGCTACACCAAGAGGTTCAAATATTCATGCCTATTCTTCGGTCTTCCTCTTATGTTCCTGGGTGCAGGTCTTATGATCTACTTCCGAGGCCGGGACCATGGCATTGGCTACCTTGTCATGTGCCAGATCTTCATCGCCTTCGGCGGTGGTACTCTGGTCATTGGCGAAGATATGGCTGTCATGGCTGCGGCCGATCGTGATGGTGTCCCCATGATGCTTTCACTGATTGGACTAATGTCCAGCGTCGGTGGTGCCGTCGGTTATGCGGTGTCATCAGCGATCTACAATAACACCTTCCCCCAAAAACTTTTAAACAGTTTACCGGCCGATGCAAAGGACGACTACACCACCATCTATATGGGTGGTTATTTGACTCAAATGACATATCCGGTTGGCAGTCCAATCAGGGACGCGATCGACTATGCTTGGGGCGAGAGTCAGAAGTACGGAGCTATCTCCGCCACTTGCATCCTCGTTTTGGCCATCCCTTCTATTGCAATCTGGAAGAATTACAATGTCGACAAGAAGCAGAACAAGGGCACCGTGCTCTGAAAGAGGAACATTTAGCCCGGGTATTCAGCCTCCCCCGTCTTTCGCAGAAGGGGATATTCTCGTGTGAGGACAATCAATACGCGGGCCTAGTCTGGATGATCAAAGTCCGACAAATTTGACTTCTGTGAATATTAGATGTAGCAATACAACTTCACCTTGCCCTAGAGTTGCGATACATGCCTAATTACCTGAAACATCTGCTACCTTTCTCCTTATACTGTGTAATGGTGGTGTGAAAGTACTCTGTACGGATAGTGCCCGCCGTAACCAGGCTGAGGGGTGGGATACAGGGCGGCGGCAGCCTCTTCCAATTTGGGACTTTGTCGGGAGGGCCAGGTTTTAACAACCACCAACCAGGGAGGCTAAGCAGCTTCACCTAGAGTATCTTGAAGGGAGCTCTACGACCTCCACTGCCTTATAAACTTGTATTTAGTCTGCGCAACAGCACTGGCCTCAATGGCCGACTCGGGCGCTGCCTCCGAGGAGACCATATTCCAGCTGCTGAAAAAGGCAGATCCGAAAGAGCTTGAGCAACGCCAACAAGCTATCAACGAGAAACGACACAAGACCTTCGAGCTGACCCAACAGCGCCTCGCTGAGCTCATCGACCAAAATTCAACGTTGCCAACCACTGTTTCTTCTGTCACCGTCCTTGGTGCTTCTAATACCCGACATGGTTTCCTCAAAAGGGTGGTTGATCCTTTGTTGAGTGCCAATCGCAGCCGGCCGTATACACAATCAGAGCTGATACACGAGGTCGCCAACGCAGCAACAAGGTTGAGAAGATTTGGTATGTTTCTCGGTCGAACAGGCGTCTAAGCCAGACTTATAGCTTTGCAGGTATCTACCACGAACCCATCTCCGTATACCTTGACAAGCCGGCGAAAACCGACCCTACGACCACTCCAACCGATGTTGCTGTCTACTATTCCGTGAAGGAGAGGAGTCGAATATTCGCAAAGACTGGAACGGATCTCGGCAATGCTGAAGGTTCGGCCTACGCCAATGTGCAATGGAGGAACCTATTTGGCGGCGCGGAGACCCTCGACGTGAATGCATCCGTTGGGACACGGACGCGGTCGTCATACCAAGCTCTCTTTGATACGCCGGTACTGAGCAACCCTGACATACATTTCCAGGCCGCGGGAGTCCAAAGTGCAACTCAGAAAGTTTTTGCTAGCCATGAAGAGGTACTCAAAGGCGGTTGGAGCAAGCTCCGCTGGGTTACATCAACAGGCTCACTCCACGAAATAGGCTACAACGGCTTGTGGCGGCAAATCACGGGTCTTTCGCAGAATGCCTCTACGACGGTCAAAAGTGAAGCTGGGGATTCCTTTAAGAGCAGTATATCACATTCGTGGTCGGCCGACTGGAGAGACAACCCCTCGCTCCCTTCGAGAGGATACTATGCCAAAACGACGGCTGAGTTGGCTGGTTGGGGCCCGCTGCGAGGAGATGTCGCATTTTTCAAAAGCGAACTCGAGACCCAGTCTGCCTTGCCAATCCCGCTACCAGGCGTGAAAGGTGACAGCGGGATTAGTCTGACAACTGGATTCCGTGCAGGGCTTTTGTATCCGTTGGCTCTGGGCTCAAGTCCAAACCCTGAGCCGTCCCGAATAAACGATAGATTCCAGCTCGGTGGACCGAACGACGTTCGAGGGTTCCGGCTGTCGGGCTTGGGGCCTCATGACGGACCTGATGCAGTGGGTGGGGATATCTATGCCGCTGGGAGCGCAAATCTGCTTCTACCACTCCCCAAGGTTGGAAAGGATAAGCCCCTTCGATTTCAAGCCTTCGTCAATGGTGGGAGATTGTTGGCTGTACGAAACCCGGAAAAAGAGGGCCCAATGACACACCAGGAGGTCAAGCAGAGTGTGTCCAATGCTATTCACGAGCTCAGCAATGGATTGCCCACCATCTCAGCCGGCTTTGGCCTGGTTTATGCTCACCCTGTGGCGCGGTTTGAACTCAATTTCTCGTTACCTCTTGTGGTGCGGAAATACGAGGAAGCCAGGAAAGGAGTATCCTTCGGCATCGGGATAAACTTCTTGTAGTAATGACATAGAAGACTTGTACATAGTAGCTACAAAGCCCGGAAAATTAGTTGCATGCGACACTGGGTGCTATGCTATATGTCTACTCTTTACCGTATACTGCTGGTGTTCGCCATATTATTAAAGGCCAAGGAGGCCGCTTTAGGCCTCCGCACCTGCGGCTCACGACAGTTGGAGAACCGGAGACACGACAGACTCCTGGAACTCGAACACATCAGCATTTTCTACAGGCATCTACAGCACGATCTCGATCTCGATTTCTACCCGACAACCTTGGAGGATAACGCCTGCGCAGCATCCAGAAACACCTCAGCCACTCCTTGGATGTGCATGTAGCGAGCGTTTGGAGAAGACCAGACCACCTCACCATTCCACGAACCTGCCCACAACATCACGAAACGGCCACCAGGGCCTTCGACAATGTCCTACTACAATCAACCGTATGGGCAGAGCAACAGCGCAGCTGCATCAAACCTCCAATTCTACCCATCGTCCTATGCCACCGTCTCCGGCCACACCACGCCGTCACAGGCGTCCTTTGGCGGCTATGGCGCCGGTAACAGCGCGACCGCGTATGCTGGGTACGGCGCAAGCTCGTCCGGCGCGTTCGGTGGAGGTGCGGGAATTCCAGGGGTTAGTGGCCGTATGGGAGACTCCGGAGGACTAAGAACCGGCTGGCTGGCTGCTTTTGGGACCGAAGGTTATGAAGGGGAGCCAGGGTTGATGGAAGAGCTTGGGGTGAATTTTTCACACATCAAAACAAAGGTGAGTGCTCTCTGGTCTGAGGGGGGAAATTAAAAGAGAAGTTTCTGACTACTATGGGGGACAGACGCTCACGGTGCTCAACCCGTTGACACGACCCTCACCCCACATCATGGACGACAGCGATTTATATGGAGGGCTCCTGTTCCTGATTTTGTACGGGACCTTTCTCGCTCTCTCCGGCAAGTTCTTCTACGGGTACATCTACGGGATCGCGTTGTTCGGGTCAATCGCGCTGCATTGGATGTTCGCCCTGATGACCCCACCCCTAGATCCAAACGACTCGGACCAGATTTCGCAGGCGCAGCCAGACCATGGACCTGGCAGCTCAGGCCATGGTGGTGGTCACTTTTCAAGCACGTTAACCTTCTCCCGGAGCGCAAGCGTCCTCGGCTATTGTTTTCTGCCACTGGTCTTTACCGCGCTTTTTGGAGTGTTGCTCCCCATGGACACGGCAATGGGGTATGTCTTGACTGCCGCTGCGGTGGGTTGGTGCACATATAGCAGTTCGGGTATGTTCGTCAGTGTAGGGAGGATGAAGGGCATGCGAGGCTTGGTGGCGTATCCTCTTGCTTTGTTCTATCTGGGGTTTGGGATCATGGGCATTTTCTCCTCCAGAGGGAGCGGCATGCTGCAAGGGAAAGTGATGTGAGGAAAAAGAGTGCCCACGAGCATGACAAAAAGACGATGCGAAATTAGCCTGGCCCTCCCTTCACTGGCTGGAGAATAGGCTATAGTGGCAACTGGGGCTTACTTGAGCCGATCATTCGATTGTGACACATATCGTCAAGCCCAAGGGGCCATACCTTAGGCGGGAGGACAAACAATGAGAGGAACGTGTGGATAGACCCGGCCCTGCCATGCTGGACGGCTGAAGCTGGAGTTGAGATCCTCCCAACGATTGACAAGCAGTCAATCATGAAGTTGTTCCGCCTGTCGATAATTATGTGATGACGGAAGGAAGGAACCTGAGAGTTAGATAAATATAAACCATGGATATGGAAAGTCGGCTTGGCTATGTCTCGAATATCGATCGTTGTTGATGTTGCGGATGTATCGGGTAGAGTCTTGGAGGATTACACTTCAATGTTTTATCAATCATCATCAAATCCGCCTTGAGCATCGTCTAACTTCACTTCGACCTCCCTCCGCATCGAGAGGTGGGAAGCTGAGGTACTGACGGTATCAGCTTAGCTCAGCTCCCACTGGGCAGCACGAATCCTGTCGGACGATGGAATTTTACGGCATGACTGGAGAGAAGTTGGGCACGATCGGGCAGGTGGAGGAAAAGGGAGCCAAGGGGGCCGACCTGCCTCGATGGAAGAAGGCCTTCTTAGAGAAGCCTTCAATATCAATCCGCAAGGGCATTGCTTGGGTGAGCTTCTATTCCAACTACGGAGTCCGGTGTGCTAGATGTTCTCTGCACTCACACATTGCATGGATGGTTGCGGTGTCTGTGGTGTCTGTGGTGTCTGTAGGAAAAATCACGATGCGAGAAAGCTCTGCTCCTTCTAACCTCTCTGGACATGTGTACAGGGGTTCTCTCCTCCATATGAGGACACATCTACACTGGTTCTCACGTCTCCGAATGCCGTCTTCGTCGACATACGATTTCCACTGCAGCCAGACTCTTCCAGGCCACTGACCGGAAACCCAGCATTCTGGGCGTTCTCGGGCACCTCCCGCACAACGTTCTCTCCGGACACATCGGAGGTCTCGATGCCCTATTCAGCACATGCGGTGTGGGCACACGAGATTGATTCAAAAGGGTCAGGCATCAGCGATGAGGGAGACATGTTTCTCCTCCCCAATGACGATTGTATCGAGGTCGGGATGATGCAGAATCCCCAAACTAAACAGGTCGAGCTGTACAAGGAATACTGGAGCACGCCGCCTGCCGAGCCCGGGTCCGGAGATCTTCGTCGGTCACCTTGTGTCGTGGCGAGGACGCTGGAGCTGGGAGTACACAGAGCGGCTCGAAACGGGAGCGGGGTTGTCATTCGTGTGGGAGACTACTGTCAAGGCATCGTTCAGCAATGCGAGCACGACGGATCACCCCGGGGAGTGCTGGTGGAGCGGTGGCAGAAGCTCCCGGTCCAGAGGAATCCCGCTCTCTCTGAGAGCCAGAGCCGAGACGCTGGAGACAGCCATCAGCCCACGGAGTGGCTCATGGACTGGCGCAGCAATACTCCCGAAGGCGAGGCCTCGATCCCATCTCTATGGACGTGCATGGACGATAGGAAACTTGGAGATCAGATTGTGATACACGGTGTCACCTGGTCGGTGGTGGAAGTGGGATAGTCTGACTACTTGAATCGCAGCAGAAGCAGTGCTTCAGTCACGAACGAGATCGAGATCGAGGCCAGGCGTGATTGAGGATTTAGCCAACGCGTGGCCCCTTTCTCTTGAGGACTATGAACATCCGAGACCGCCTCGAGTGTACTGTAGCGGTGGCAGGGTCAGGGGCAGGGGCAGTGGCTAGCCGCAACCTAACTTCCTCGTCAAGGATGGAGACAAATCATGCCAGAAGGGGATTACGGTCGAGGTTGAATAGCGCTTGAACCTTGAACCAGTCTGTTGGGTTCCCTTTTTGAAGCCAGGAAGCAGAACGTACCACAACCAGATGTGATTGTCTATAGAGGACAGTGAGCAAGTAACCTGCAAGACTCTGCCAGTGGAATGCAACCCAATCCCAATTGTCCAATTGTGATCGGCTGATCCCAGAGCACGACCAAGGGAGAATCATCTGTGCATATGAGCTGGCTCTATCCTCCAGGATGTTGGATGTTTGGGAAATCTGATATCTCCGGACACGCACATGATCCGTATACGCACAAAATGCACGCCAACTGGATCCAGCTTAGCGCCAGACTGGTGAGCAGCGGGGTACAATTTAGCAGTTGCCAAGACCGCTCTAAGCCTTCTAGTGCACCGATGTTTAGCCGTCAGTCCAATCACGGGCGACACGCGGCTCTCGGCTCAAAGCGGCCCATGCTCCATGCTCCAATTCTCCATTCTCCATCAGTCCTTCACCCTCTTCCCCTTGACCATCCCGCCGTCAACACCATGACTCCTATCGTTTGATGAATCGTCCATCATTGAGTTTCACTCGCTTCCTTCTCCGACCCTCCGTGCGTCTGCGGCAGACACGGAGACGGAGATGCTGAGCGGCCTTTGCCATTCACGAATCATCCATGTCCTGTCCTCCTCAGGATATGCCTTGTCACTCACTACACGAGCCATAGCACCCCGGGATGCTGCTGCTGGTCGATGATGCCTGCTAGATCTGCACGGTACAGTGGGTCTTTCTCCCCGATCTCCTTCGGAATGCTCTTGCGCCTCGCCTCGGTTGTCGGTCGCCACTTCTCCTTCCGTGTCCATGGTGGTGTCTACATCGGACGGAGTACACAACGTGATTTTATTGCTATCTTCACTTCTTCATTTTGGTGGGACTGCACTGCCGAAGTTCTCCCAGGTCTTCCTCTCTCATGTTATATCCAGCTTTCCATTCCATCTTATTCTTTGGTCCATTTCCAGTCCCCTTCATCTTAGAAAAGTCTGCTCTTTTCATGCTGTAAACCTGACATTCCTTGTCGGGGCAGTTTTGCTTTCATCTATACCTCGTTCTCTTCTTTCTTCTCGTCCAGAGTCTTGCAAACTACACTACCGCCATTATGGGGTCCATGCCCGTGCAGCGGGCCAGTCTTGATGTTGAAGATGTTCTTTCACAACTGAATATTGCCGAGAAAGTCGCATTGTTGTCAGGCATCGACTTTTGGCACACTGCTCCTGTCCATAGGCTTGGTGTTCCATCCATTCGGTTGTCTGATGGCCCCAATGGTGTCCGTGGAACTCGCTTCTTCAACGGAGTCCCTGCTGCCTGTCTCCCTTGTGGTGAGTGCGGATTCCGCTGCTAAGACTGGAGACATCTCTGACACTGGCTAGGAACGGGGCTGGCAGCAACGTGGGATACCAGCCTGGTCAAGAAAGGCGGTGCTTTGCAGGGCGCAGAAGCTATTGCCAAAGGTGCTTCGGTCATTCTAGGTCCTACTACGAACATGCAGAGATCCCCACTGGGCGGCCGTGGCTTCGAGAGCTTCAGTGAGGACCCCTATCTCGCCGGAGCCATGAGTGCAGCCACCATCAATGGCATCCAATCGACTGGTGTGGCCGCTACCATCAAGCACTATGTCTGCAATGACCAGGAGGACCAGAGACAGTCGGTCGACAGTATCTTGACTGAACGCGCATTACGCGAAATCTACCTTATGCCTTTCATGATTGCCCAGCGAGATTCCAAGCCGTGGTGCTACATGACAGCGTACAACAGAGTCAACGGGATCCATGCCAGCGAGCACCCTAGGCTTATCGAAGATGTTCTTCGTGGCGAATGGGGCTTTGATGGTCTGGTGATGAGCGATTGGTATGTTTGGCTCTAGACTGCTGGTGATGGATGAGGGTTGACCACGACAGGTTCGGAACTTACTCGACCTCCGAGGCTATCAAAGCAGGTCTGGACTTGGAAATGCCCGGTCCTACGTACGTCCGCGGAAAACTTGTCAACCAAGCCCTGGGATGTGGCAAGCTCGGCGTGCACGACGTGGACCAGAGAGTCCGGGAAGTCCTCAAGCTTGTCAAGAGAGTCGAACCTCTGGGCATCCCAGAAAATGCGCCTGAAACCACCGTCGACACCCCAGAGACTTCAGCCCTGCTCCGAGCCTTGTCATCCAGCGGCATTGTTTTGATGAAGAACGAGAACAACATCCTGCCGTTCAGCAAGGAGAAATCCACCGCTGTTATTGGGCCCAACGCCGCATACGCTGCGTACTGCGGTGGTGGCTCTGCCTCGCTCCTACCATACTATGCCATAAGCCCTCTTGAGGGTATCCGAGCCCAGGTTCCACACGCCAAGTACGAGCTTGGTGCTCCTGGCTGGAAAGATCTCCCACTCATGAGCCGCTTGACGAAAACATCTGGCAACAAAGACGGGCTGACCATGAAGGTCTTCCTGGATCCCCCTTCAGTGAGGGATCGAAAACCCATCGATGAGGTGTACGTGTCCTACTCTGATATTCTGCTCGTTGATTATAAACATCCTCTCGTCAAAACCTATCTCTACTGGCTTGAGCTCGACGGCACTTTTACTCCTGAAGAGTCGACCGAGTACGATTTTAGTCTCTGCTGTGCAGGAACCGGCAAGATCTTCGTCAACGGAGATTGTGTGGTGGATAACGAGACACATCAACGACCGGGTCCCTCGTTCTTCGGCGCAGGGACGGCGGAGGAAATTGGAACTCTCAGATTGGAGAGAGGCGTCACATACGACATCAAGATCACCTTTGGCACTTTCCCGACTATGAAGTTCACGAGCCCTGGCACCACCGGCTTCGGTTCGGGTGGGCTCAGAATCGGACTCGAGCGCAAAGCGTCGATTGACACGGAAATCGTGCGAGCTGTCAAGCTTGCTAAAGAGGTCGGCCAAGTCGTCATCTGTGCTGGGCTTAACAAGGACTGGGAATCAGAAGGTTACGACCGTGACCATATGGACCTTCCGCCAGGAAGTGACGCCTTGATCAAAGCCGTTCTCGCGGCCAACCCGAACACCGCCATTGTCATCCAATCTGGAACCCCCGTCACCATGCCCTGGGCGAAAGAAGCACCGGCCCTACTACAAGCATGGTACGGTGGTAATGAAACCGGCAATGCCATTGCAGATGTTGTCTTCGGCGAGACGAACCCCAGTGGCAAGTTGCCCTTGAGCTTTCCGGTCAGAAACGAGGATAATCCAGCGTTCTTGAACTACAAGTCGGAGCGAAACCGGGCCCTGTACGGAGAAGACGTATATATTGGGTATCGATTTTACGAAAAGACCAGGAAAGAGGTTGCCTTCCCTTTCGGCCATGGACTGAGTTACACTTCTTTCGATATCAAACTTCTCTCTGTCAATGACGACGGAGTCGACATTGTGGTATCCGCGTCGGTATCGAATACCGGCGAGGTTGACGGTGCTCAAGTTGTCCAGGTGTACATCTCACAGCACCACCCTAGCATTAACCGGCCCAAGAAGGAGTTGAAGGGCTTTTCCAAAGTGTTTGTCAAAGCAGGAGGCACCGAGATTGTCGATACTGTCATCTCCAAAAAGTACGCCGCAAGTTTCTGGGATGAAGCACGGGATGCGTGGGTGATGGAGAAGGACGTTTACGACGTTCTTGTCGGTGATTCTAGCGCTTCGACGCCTTTGAAAGGCAATTTCCAGGTGCACGAAACTTCATGGTGGAACGGAGTATAATGGCGACACGACGTTATGAGGACACGACATCCATGGGAGTTTGTTTGTTGCCTGGACTGTCCTGTCCAGCTGGTCAAGTCTGTTCTTGGGACGGGGGAATGAACGAAATAGATACCAAGTACTCCAGATGGCCGAGGTTGATAGGAGGACTAGATTGACTGTTGGGGTTCCGCCGGAGAACCGAAGATACGGGGAGCCCATACAATATCTGAGCGTCAAATAGAACCAAGGATATGACTTGTGCCTCACAATCGCTAAACTGGTGTACATTATTCTTGGTGACAATACGGAGTATACGGATACAGGCTTTGGACTTGTAAGTCGTAGGTTCTGATCTGGTGTTGTTGCTTGCATTTAGGCATATTTGCTCCGCCGAATATGATTTCTGAAGAGAGCCAAGACTACCTTACTGTGGATCATATCATGACAGACAGACATTGTCTTATTTTAAGACGTGAGATCGAAGATGGCCTGGCACCTAGGAAATGGAAATGGAAATGGAAACATTAACTAACCCATACACATAGTTCATCCATCATCCAGGCTTACCCTCCATCCATCATCCCCTTATCTCCGACTTTCACACTGGGTCTTACGGACCACGGGGTCAATGCGGCACGGATCCTCATGATCTGATCAAGATGTGAGACCTGAGACGTGAGAAGGTCTGTCTAGATTCTGTCTTTTGTGCGAGAAGGTCTATCTGTCCATCTCTATATTGTGCGAGAAGGTCTATCTGTCCATCCGTCTATCTGTCTATTATGCCAGGGTGGCGCGCACTACATGTACAGTCGAGACCATAATCCAACACAGTCACACTGATCTTGAACATGTCGATGTCGATGTCGGCCTCGACGAAGCAGGCAGAGGCAGAGGCAGAGGCAGGACGGAAACGAGGAGGATCTGCACCTGGACCCGTTCCCGCGGTATATGCACTCGGATCCAACGGGTCAGGACAGTTGGGGATAGGCCATACAGAGGACACGGCGTGGTTGCAGGAATGCAGGTTCCAGTCTCGCTGTAGGGCGGGCGGAGTTGAGGGCGTGAAGGATGGTGAAGATAAGGAGGATGACGATGATGATGATGATGGCGACCGTGCCAGAGAAGCGCCCTTGACCATGGCTCCAGAGTATGTGGATGTGAAAAAGATTGTCGCCGGAGGGAATCACACGCTCCTCCTGACGAAGGACGGCCAGGTTTTCAGCGCAGGCAAGTTCGGGTGTGAAGCTTCTGAGGAATCGACGACTGTCTTTGTGCAGCGCCATTTCGATTTCAGGACCAATGATAGTCATGTTCGAGCGCACTTCTTCACGCCAAGCAAGCCTGAGGGGTCGCCATTGTCAGATCCCAACCACTTGCAGGCATTGACGACCTCTGGATCCGTGCAGACACTTTCTGGGAGGATCACAGACATCGCGGCGACATGGGACGCTTCATTCGTCGTAGTTGACCACAAAGTCGTGTTTGTCTGTGGAACAGGATCCAAGGGCGAACTGGGGCTCGGTGAAGGGGTCGAACGCGCAGAAACCATCACCAAAGTGTTTGATGTTGCCGGGTTCGAGTTCGATCATGACACGACTGACGGTAGCTCTCGGAGTGGTGATGGCAATGGCAATGGTAATGACAAGCATGCCGGAGTTCGAATCCGAATCCGCGCCATTGCAGCGTGCATGGCCCATGTCGTGGTGCTTCTGTCAAATGGACATGTCTTTGGCTGGGGAAATTGTCGCAAAGGACAGCTGGGGGAGCGAGTCAAGAACCGAAAGGTCCTATGGACCCCCACGAGGATTGATCATGATCTTGATGCAGCCATCAAGGTTAGTCGGGACTCCGCAGGGAGTGGCTGGCCAGCCTGGACCCCAGAGAGGGTGGTGGTGGGTAGGGAGTATACCGTTTTCCTCAAGACAGGCGAGACACCTGTGGTCTGGGGAGACACCAGGTTCATCGACGGAGAGTCAGAGTTGCTGAAGCGGCCACTTGAAGACGGTGACCGCGTGGTTTCGGCTTGGGGTTCGATCCACGTCTATTCGCCGCGGCGAGGATCGGTGCACAGTGCTGGCAGAAACCATCGCGGCCAACTGGCGCCGTCTGGGCTCCCAGCCATCCAGGATCTGGCTGCAGGAAGTGAGCACTGCATCGCTCTGACCACAGACAATCAAGTCATTGCGTGGGGCTGGGGTGAGCATGGCAACTGTGGCGGAGAGCTGGACGAAAAGGGCAATGTCGCGGGCAGGTGGAATGTGATTGAGACTCCTCGACTGGCAGATGAAAGCTTAAGCTTGACTGTGAAAGGTGTCTCGGCAGGATGTGCCACGAGTTTCGTGGTCTGTGGTATCAAGGGCCGATGAGATGAGATCATCTGTGCTTGGATTGGAGAGGAGAATTCTGGCTTCTGGTTTCTTTTCAATCAAAGATCCCCCGGACCTGAGAAAGACGCTGCGTCGGCGCGATCTCGTGTGGGATCTCCATCTCTGTCCTCGCCACCCGTGATGCTCGACGCTCTTGCTCCTGCATCGAGGCCCAAGAATGGAGGGCTGAATCGCGGACACGTCGCGTGGAGCTCAATGCCGACCCGTCGTCGGCGGTGTTGTCCCACGTCACAATGTCTGGCTCTTCCTCGAAGTTGGGTGCGTCCCATTGCAGGTCATCGTCGTCAGCCGGGATGAACAGGCTGTTCGGATTCATGCTCCCGGCTGGTGCCAGCGTCGACTCTGTCGAATTTGGTTTTGCCAGCGTGGAAGCTGCGGATTCGCCGTGTCGCATGGAGGTGCGTGCGGGAGGAGGCATGCTCGCATCTGTCGCCGAAGGTCTGGCGGCCGTAGCAAAAGAATCTGCTGCCACCGTCGCCGTCGCCGTCGCTGTCTGGCTCTCAGGCGGACGAGACACTGGACGCATGGACAGATCTCGTGCCGGTGTGCCTCTGCTTCCACTGGAAGGGATGGGCAGGTTTGTGGTGCCTCTGGTCATCAAGGTGAATTCGGCAAGGAGCCCGTTCTCTTCGTAGGTGATCTGCATGGGTCGGTTACCGCGCGAGTATCTTGCTGTGACCTGAACCCGCATAGCTTCGGCATGTGCAACGATTGCACGGAAGTCCTTGACCATAGTGCCGATATGGAGGCCTTCCTGGACATTGAAGTCGTCAAAGTCTTTTCTTTCGAGGGCCACAGACGTGTGCATGGGCTGTTTGAGGATTTCCTTTCCACTTTGGATCTTCTCCGTGTAGCTTGTAAATGTCACCTTGCCGTTCTGGAAATACCAGTCCAGCTGGTCGGTCTTTGGACCAAAGTATTCCACGACATCACGCAACGTCCGCGACGAGACCGACCAATAGTTGGTCGATCCGACCCGGTCAAACGCCGCATGGAGAATTTCGGCGGACTCGTAGAAGAGTCGGTACGTTTTCACGACGCCCTGGCGGCAATTGAGTCGAAAGATCAATCGACACTCTGCTTGGTCCGCATTGGCTTGCAGCTCGCACTCGCACGTTTCAAGGCCAGTGTCCCGGTCCCGGTCCCGCTGGTCGCCTAGACGCCGTCTGAAGATGGCAAGTAAAGCCTGTGACGGTTAGCAACTGTAATTGTTTGAACAGCCAGTCAAGCCAGCCAGATAAAGAGGCTGGGGCACACGAACCCGATTCTGGATCTTGCAGGTCCAGATCTTTGGCTGTGGCTGTGGCTGAGCCGGACCGGGGGAGAAATGGTACCTGTCGAAGAAGGACGAGTTGAGCGTGAAAGCGGCATGGGTGGTTTTGGAGATGTTTAGACTAGAGATGCGAAGCTGGTTTCGTCAATGTCAATGTCAATGGAAAAGGTCGACGATACGATGGGTAGAGTTCAGATGGGGTACCCACGAATTGAGGTGTTGCTTCAAGGGAGACATCCTCGTCGAATTTGGCCAGACAGGTCAACAGGTCGTGGATCGAGGCCGCCCCAGGGGGGCCGACGATGAACAGCAGCGTCGGCATCAATATTGGATTTGGAACAATGGCATCGTGGGTGGACGACCGATGTTACTATTGCTTCAGTAATTACGGAGTAGTAGTATCTGGCGTCTGCGGTTTGATAATCACCTAATCCTGGCCTGCGCCTGCCACCGAGACTGCGTTTGTGGGTGTCTTTCTCCGACGCGCTCCAGACGCGTAAAGTGGCAGATGGAGGGGAATGTCATTGGTCGGTTCGGGAACCATAGAACCACGGAACCTCAGAACCACAGAACCACAGAACCACGGTCTGTACTGTACGTACTCATCGGTACCTGTATCAATTGATTGTTGACTTCCAGGTTCCTTGTCTGGGTTTGTGGTTGTATTGAATGGAAGCCGGTTTCAACATCGTTATCACACCCCCTGCCTGCCGCCAACCCTCGACGTATTGCTAGCAGTCTGTTTCCTTGTCCGTGACTTGGATACCCGGCGCCGATACGATACTCGAGCTATCTGCTATCTACCATGTCCTTCTACCACGACGCGACTTTACCTGATGAGATCCTGTCTATGATATGTCAGGAGCTTGGAAAGGATGGGGACTTTGCATCACTATACCGATGCGCGCTGAGCTCGAGATCATTCGCCGATCCTGCGCTGCGGACCATGTATCAGTAAGTGAAGTCAAATCGTCGCGAAAGCGAGAGCTTTCTGCCGTTCCTCCCTCGCTAAGACGGTCCGGTCCAGGCTGCACCAGAATTCCCCGGTGTTTGAGCAGAGAGACGAGCTCGACGTCCGCCAACGTCCGATGAACTATGCCACCAAGGCTGCCGAGCAGGCTCAGTTCTACCGCAAGTGGACGTTGTTGTGGCGGTCGATCGTGCTGTCCGGTCTTGACGATCACAACACCTACAAGCCGTATTGTCGCTACATCAAGACTCTGGACGTCCGTAACCTGTCTGCCATGTTGGAAGACCCCAAATTCACGGGTAACGTCCGAAAGGCCTTCTTCGCCGACGGCCTCCAGACTTTCCATTTCCCTAAGCGGGAATATAACAGGCAAGGTATCGACACCGTCGCCACAGTCAACGCCATAGGAGAAGCAGTCACGGCCAAAACAACTCTCCTTGAAGAGATTGATGGCCATATTAGTCCTGGGTTCTTGCCGAGGTGGATTGCCCGCTCTCCAAAGCTGGAAACTATGGTTCTGTGGAAGGGTGATGCTCTGGCGGACGGTGCTGGGGCTACAATCCGAGACCACTGCGAGAATTTCCGGAACCTGACCATTCACGAGTGGCTCTCTCCAGACGCCGACGAGGCTTTCGCAACCTTCCTAGACGAATTGAAGCCAGACACGCTGGGATACTTTGAGATGATCAGCTACAACAACCTTGGAAAGCGCTCCTTTGAAGCTCTAGGCCGTCACAAGACGCTGAAACAACTGGATCTGGGCAACCTCACTCAAGAAGCCATGCAAAACCTGAATGCACTGAAAGAATGTACCGAGATACACACGCTCAAGCTGGGCGACAACTACGGCACGGTCCAGCTCGAGGCCCTCAACAACGACGTATTCCTTGAAGTGGTGGAATGGTTGAGTTCGTGCACAAAGCTTCGCGATCTCAGTCTGAAGAAGTTCGTCGATGGGCCCGCCATCCTCTCCCGGATCTCGTATTCTCCCAACGTCAAATTGACCAAGCTATCTCTGGAAGGGTACACGGTGCGACAGACGAGCGCCCAGCTATTTCACAGCGCACTGGCCGAGCAAAAGTCGCTGGAATCGGTGTGGCTCAAGGGTAACGGGGAAGACACCACGGCGGATGACCTTCAAATCATGGTGGAAGGGCTATGCAACCTGACCAATTTGCGAGAGCTTGTTCTTAAAGATGTTTCGGATGAGTTTTCCGAAGACCACATTGTCTCGCTGGCCTTGAGCCTCCCACTCCTCGAGGATTTCTGGACAAGCGGCGGTGAAGTCTCGGCGGATATATTGCCAGCCCTTGCGAACCTGAAACATCTGAGGAATTTGAACCTATACGCCATGACCCAGTTTACCTCAGATGCCATCTTGGATTTCTTGACGAGCCTCAATCCCGAGACCCAGAGAGGCTTCAACTTGTCTCTGATGGCTGCCGATCCCGAGTACGACCTGAGCGAAACGGAGCTGGATATCATCCGCGAATATATTCGCGCGAATCTTGATGGCCGGTTTGATTTTGTGTTGTGGCGCGAGGCCGACCCGAGCGATAGCGAAGATGATTGAAGAATGTCGTTTCTGCAGCGTCTGTTCATGTTCAGGGCCCCGGCTCCCGTCAGCCCGATGCCTTCTCTAGAGCAGCTTCCAAGATCTGGGAAAAGCGGAGCACGTCTGTGAAGGAGTTGTACAACGGAGCTGGCGCGACTCTGATAACGTCGGGTTTTCTCTCATCCACTACAACACCCTCCCGTTCAAGGTGCTCCAGCACAGTATCAAGCAGGCCAGGCGCCAATCGAATGCTCAGCTGTGCCCCTCTCGCTCTGGGATTTCTGGGAGTAATGATGTCGAAAACACCAGGCTTTCTCAGGGCCATCGCGTCCAAGAGTTGCTCTAGATAGAGGGTCAACCTTACAGACCTCTCTCGCAACTGTTCCATGGACGTCTCATTGAACACTTGTAGTGAAGCAACGACTGCGGCAAGGTCAAGCGCGCTTGGGTTGGAAACCTGGTAACCTGCAGCCCCGGGTCTGGGGACGAATTCTGGGCGAGTCAGTGCCGAGTTCAAACCACAGGAAAGGAACATACTGTTCGTCATTTGGAATCTGCTGGACTTATCGTCTCCCCACCAGCCCGTTAAACGCGGCCAGAATTTTTCTGCGGGACTCTCCATGTCGACGTTCCCGAATCGTTCGTTGACAAAGATGCCAGCCATTGCTCCCGGGCCCGAGTTGAGATATTTGTAATTGCACCAAGCGGCAAAGTCGACGTCCCAGTCGTGAAGTTTCAGATCGACGTTTCCGGCGGCATGGGCACAGTCCCAACCTATCAAGATCCCATGTGAATGGGCATGAGCAGTGATGGTTTGGATGTCGAAGTATTGGCCAGTGTAGAACTGAATGCCGGGAAGAAGGATCAACGCAAGTTCTGAAGCATGATGGTCGATGGTCTGTAGGATCTGTTCCGTAGGCAAGGTTGGAAAACGGGCATCTGCCGGTTCCAACAGGACCATGGCCTCGGCGGGGTCCAGGCCGTGATGCACAATTTGCGACTCCACGGCGTACTATGGGCATGTCAGTCTAGGTACCTAGTCAGAGAGATACCAAAGGGGGGCGTGTCCCACATGGTCGCTCGGGAAAGCCTTGCCCTCAAGCAGGATCTTCCACCGGCCCTCTCCCTTCCTACTCGGACGATAGAAGCTTGACATCAGAAGATGCAGGTTCGCAGTCAACGAGCCCATGACAGCGACCTCGTGTTCGCGTGCGCCCACGACCGGCGCCATGAGCTTTGCCGCGTGATCGTCGATATGCAGGAACGGTGGTAAGGGAGAATCGGCCTGCTCGACAAAGTGGCCGATGACGGCTTTGGTGCGCCATTGGGTCAAAAAGGCGTTGATGAGGTCTGCTGTCCGGACGGGTTGGACGCCGAGGGAATTGCCGCACAGGTAAGTGCACGGTGGTGAAGGCTGTTCTTCAGGGGGTGTGGCCAGCGTCGGCCTCGTCAGGTCTGCTAGAGTTGGAATATAGAAGTCTGAACGGAAATGTGACAGGGGGTCGGCGGCATCCAAGGAAGCTGCGTGGTCTTTGGTGAAGGGATCCAAGAGATCTCCAGGTTGTTGAGCCATACTGTTCTGAATTCTGAAAAACTTCGTAGCCTATCCGTCCAGTAGTAGTGCAGACTGTCCAAATGGACTTGTCGGCCGCGAGTCGTCGATGACTCCAATGAGGAAAATTGAGGGGAGCACTAGCAGCAGTCACCGATATTCGCCGCAGGCGCGGGAGAGTCGAGGCCGCGGCCCAGGATTAACGAGGGAGAATAAGAAAGCAGCTGACTTGATCGTCTACTATCCCATCTCTTCTCCAGCTGTCTGCTAGGCTCGAGCGGTTTCCGAGTCTGGTGTCGGTCGAGGTCAATACAATAATGTGCCAGTCTCTCCCTCTCAGTGGCGGATCGGAGACGAGGCTTCTCGGAGAAATGAGAAATAAGCGTGGGTGCAATTGTCAGCGGCCGAAGATTCTCCACAAACCCTTCAGTAATATGTAATTACATACTACGCACCGACCTATTACTCCAAGCCTGTATCTGCATCTGCCTCTCTCACTCTGCGTCACAGCTCTGTGTCGTCTCTCCGAACAACTCCCCAGCGACCGCTGCATATACCACCCACTCAAGCCCACTCGCACTCTCACTCTCACTCTCAGACAATGTCTCAAAGTCCCCTGCGACTCGCATTCCGGGCTGCGCAGCCGTTCCGTCGACAGAGCGACCGTGACGCGCGATCGTATTTCCAAGCATGTCGAACCCAAACCCGAACCATTTGCCGCGGACCAGACCTGATGCAACGGACAAAGAGACACGCAAATGTCCCGCTGGCCCCGTACCCGTACCCGTACGTGACGAGGTCGATGTCCAACACCAGGACCCTACAGGCGACTGTGGTTCTACGCAACCCCCGAGCCGACGACGACGGCAAAGAAATGACCATTGAGATCTCCGACCGGGCAGCCAAAGTGAGTACGAGGGCCCGAAGACACTTTTAACTCGTTCCGAGTAGCATGATACAGGTGGAAGGGAGGGCAGCACTAGCTAATATTGGTTTTGCACTTTGTCCAGCGCCTCAAACAAATCACAACCGCCCCTCCTCAGAGGAATACTCTGGCCTCGTCGCCAACTACTCCGCAAGATTCGCATCTCAGAGTGACCGTCACGTCGGGCGGCTGCCATGGCTTCCAATATCTCATGTCCCTGGAGGATGCGTCCAAGATCGATCCGGAGGAAGATACAGTGTTTGCTGCAAGTGAAGAGACAGAGGGCGGACAGGCCAAGGTGGTCATGGATCAACCGTCACTGGAATTACTGCAGGGAAGCACCGTCGACTTCACCACCGAATTGATTGGTAGCCAATTCAAGATTGTCGGCAACCCCAGAGCAACGAGCAGTTGCGGGTGTGGGACAAGCTTTGATATTGAATGATACTACTACTGTTGAAGTATACCTACTTCACACTTGACCTATGAAGTCGTGGGTTTGCAGTGCACTGTTTCTCTCCTCTCTGCATCCTAGACATGTTACCGCAACACCCGTCTCCTTTTCGCCGTACGCGCCAGTGTCGGATGTCGGCCTCATTGTCCTTTCTTTTGGTTTTAGCATAGCTTGTCTGCGTTGATCTCAAGTACTGTCAACCACAGCGAGCCTGCTAGGGCAGAATCATCAGGTCCCAGGATTCGAGGCCACATCTTCACACAAGTACCTCCATGGACCTTGTAACCACGATACCCTTGTATCACGCTATCTCTTCAAGCACCAGAGTGGAAGATACTCATCCACAGTCGCATCAGAATCTCAGCCACTCCGCCCAGCCCGGCTCATGGGGCCCCAGTTCTCTCTTGGGTTTATTTGATACCGGACCAGTTTCCCGCGAGGCTTCTCTTTGCCCAACTTCTCGTCGAAAATGATGTTGAGTTTGCTCGGCACCGGGGCGGGAGGACTTTGCGACCGTGATCGACGGGCCTGGGGACGCGCTGGGGCTTGTTGTTTCTCGCCGACAGCAGGTTCAGCTTCAAGTTCGGAGTTCGATTCATTGTCATGGCTGGTGGTTGGCGGCTGCGCTGCGGAGGAGTCTTCTTGGGCATGAGACGGCTGCTTCTCGTTCTCCAGTCTCCACATGATACCCTGTAACACGGTCTTCAGGTCATCCTTGGTCTCACATCTCGCAAGCTGGTCTCTTGCGCCATCCTTGAGCTCCGACACCTGCGCTCTCTCGGTGCCTCTGACCCGTGCGAGAATGTTCCATCCAGCCGAGCCCTTCTTTACTGCTCCCTCTTTGATGGGTGCTTTTGTGCGCATGAATTCTCGGATGATCTCCCAAAGCACGCTCCAAGGTGCATTCGTCTTCACGCTCCCTGGCTTACAATGCGAGCGGGTGACGCGGTAGCCAAGTCCGAGAAGCGCACCACGCATCATGTCTTCCGAAGGTGTGCTACAGTGGATGACCTTGGCCAATTGAGTGGGCATGATGAAAAATGGGCTGCTGTCGATCGTCTTGGCCGGGAGGCGTGGGATGATTCGGGGATCTGGGCCGGAGAGGATCTGGTCCTTGGCCTCTGATGGTGTCGAGGGCCCCGATGGCCAGTTTTGAAGGGTCAGGTCCTCCTCAAGAGCGAGTGTGAGCATTCCTTGAATCCGATCTGCCGTGCCGTAAGTCTCTTTGTCCAGAGATGGCACCCTGTCCAACATCTTCTGTACGAAGTATGGGTTATGCAGAGGGCCAGCCCACATAGGGCCGCAAAGGTGCTGCTTCGATCCACAATGTTCGCAATTGGGAGTCGTCAGCGGTGCTTGGGCGAAGGCAAACTTGAAGAACGTCTCGCCGCTCCGAGAGACTTGTGCCTGGTTCCGTAGCAGGGGTTGCGTGGTCCACGATCCGCACCCGTGCCCGCAGTTGTAAACAGTCATGGTTGTACCGGCCAGCAGTTTGACGTCTTGTTGTTTGCGATGCACTCGAATGAACAGTCGCGCATAATAGTCGATGTAGAGTGAGAGAAGGGGTTCGATGGCGAGGCTGTACTTTGCTGCAGCGAGAGCCACCGCGTTGAGAATCAGTCTCAGTCCACCCTCATGTGAATGCGGGCCTTTGACGGGCATGCCTCCGTACAGAGCGTAGGTCTTTTCGGGATAGCCGGTAGAGGCAAACACGCCTGCGTCTGTGCAAGTGACGCACAACAGTCCCCCGTCTTGAAGGGCCTGCAGGCTGGCGTCGAAGAAGGGAGCAGCTGTGCCATAAGGGTCGAGGTCAACGACATCAAACCGATGGACGTATCCAGGGCCTTGTCGTGGCCTCTGGTTTCCAACTTTGCTGTACATGAAACCTCTGGCGTCGCCCAGATTGGAGTGCACTCGGTCCTTGACCTCGTTGTGTTGGATGTTGAGTTCAATGTTCTGCACAGATTCGGAGGAAAGGTCGTTGGCCACAATGTGTGTAGCAAAGGGTATCTCTTTGGCATATCGCAGCGCACGAAGACCAGTTGCAGAGAGTGCATCTAGGATGGCGAAGGGCAGTTGTTTCTGCACAGATTTTGCCGTCTCTGTCGCCTTGCCTTCTTGCGTCTTGCTACCAGTCACACCGTTGCTCTTGCTTTCATCGCCTCCGCCTTTTTGACCAGTAGCAGGATCAGCGCTCAGTTCCATCACGAGCAATTCTTCATCCGCGTCTTCGAACTCATCACCTGTTTTCGATTTCTTGGGGGGCTCAGCCGGGTTCTCGTTTGCGCCAAGTTCTTCCAAGTGATCAGCATTACGCTTGAGCGGGTTGATCTTTTCCGATGCACTGTCAGGTTCAATCATGCCTCCATTGGCTGCGGTCCTTTCATTTTTGTTCTGCTTCTTGGTCTTTCCATGCTGGGCCTTCTGGCGGAACCGCTCCTCCTTCTCAAGGACGGCTCCTTCACCGTAGATTGTGATTGCGAGTACGGTCAGATCCCGATTGAACTGTTGGATTGGATTGTAAAAAACGGCTTGGCTTCCCTCGTCGTTGTTTCGGACTTGTTTCCCGGTCGATGATGGCTTTTCTTGGCCATACGGAGCAAGAATTGATGCTCGACCTTCTCGAACATTTCGATATTTCCTGCCGTCAATGACAGTGGTCAAGTGTTCTGGAGAGGCCATGCTGGGGCGGGACATGGTCGTAGAAATCCCTCGCTGGGGTATGAGGACAGATCTGCAGGTCGGGGGATGGCGTGAGGTCTGGAGACTAGTCTTGGTTGCATTAAAATAACGGAACAACCTCATACCCTGACCCCGGGAACTCCGAGAAAGACGACAGCTGTGAAACTCACTCAGACTAATGTTTTCTGTCAAAAGGAGGGAAAGGCTTGGGCGGGACTGCCGGCGACTTAGGTAATTGCCGGGTGAGGCGAGACACAATGAGAGTTGTTGCGATCGTAAGAACTGTGAAGGCTCCAGAATAGTATGCAGCTCGCTTAGTCCGTTCTTGCTCGATGGCGAGGTCGACTTTTGTTGCTTCACCTTTCGGTGAATTTGCAGAGAAGAAGGTAGGCGGTTGCACTACCGTATCAGAAATTGAGTAGTCGCCTGTTTGCTTCTTAGAGTCACTACGGGCTTCTTGCGCGACGTCTTGGTCGCCGGACATCTTTGATGGCCATGACTTACAAGGAAAGGTTCGGGATCCATAGAAATTTTACGTATTAATCAAAAAATGAATCAATATCCAAAATGGAAGGAATGGTAGGATAAAAGAGGCAAGTGCGAAGGTGAGTGCAAGTTGGGCGTAGATTTCAAGGTCAACTTCAACACTGGCAGGCACGGCTGGCTCTTCTGCTATTACTGCCAAGATGAGGAAAAACTACCTACTCGCGGCTCACCCCCGATCGAGACTAGGGTAATGCCGCCCTGTGCTGACCCCCGGCTCGCCAATGGTACGCCTTAGCCTAAGCCACCGGGATTGCTCATCCGGGGGGGCCTGCAGTGTCTGACGGCTCCTAAGGCCATGATTAGCCCCTTAGCCCTACTAGCAACTTTGCTCCCGCTTTACTGTAGTTGGTCGTTCTAAACTGTGCCACCCACCTCAAAAGTACCTATTAATGTAGATATAGCGTCGCTCACTCACTGGCGACGAGTCTGCCGTGCTCTCTCCAAGTCCTTCGCAAATACTCCGTAATAGATCTAGAGCGGACTTTCTCCTCCCTTCTTCCAGCTTTGATAGTCTAAGCTTCCGTCGCCGTCGTTGCCGTCGTCGTAGTCCTTTACTTTCGGGCTCACTCGGTCGCCCAAGCCTGACAGCTCCTACGGCTCGCGTGTGGCCCTCCTTCTGACCTAGACTCATCTTGTGATGGACTTAGCATTCTATACAGCGGTGGAGACTTTGCCATCGTGCTTGCCAACTATAATTCAAATTGAGAACTCGTAAGATGTTCTGATTCACCAAACTTCCCATAAGGTTGTTGGAGTTGGAGCCCACTTTATTGTCAAGCATGGGCCACGGATTGATCTTGAAGAAGGGCAAACTATGATTTATATCAGAGAACGGACGACCGTCCCAATACCAAATGTCTACTCCCTCTTTCAAGCCGGTGTCACCGGCAAAAGCTATATCATTATGGAACGAGTGACGGGTACCAGTCTGGGAGATATATGGCCTTCTTTGCGCTACATTGAAAAGGAAGCAATTTCGGCAAAGATCACAAGCTATATCGATCAGCTACGCTGCATCCCGTCACCAAAGGCCCATTGCAGCGTTAGCAACAAACCTCTCCGTGATCGTATCTTCTGGACCGGGTTTGCGGCCACATAAGTAGTACAAAGTGTCCATACAGACTCGGAGTGCTACCATTTACTATATATATACCAGTCGGAGAGCGTATACAGCTATACGGATACACTTTATCCTTATTGAGGACTACCTGCTGCTGTGTGCAACCAAATAAGGACCCCCTCGGTCGCAGCATTATGTGACTCGATGACTACCTGGTACCTTTGTAGGTACAATTCGCATGGCACGCCTTGCGAACGGTTCGTACCGCCCAATACTAGCCCTGTGTCTGCTAAGCAGTAAGAACACGGTCATATGAGTATCCTTTTGTCAGGCCCGGGCCACTAGTTGGGCTCAATCAACTCATGGTTCCCTCTGGATCTTGTACCTGCCCCACGTGTAGCTAGTCTTGAGTGTCTGGGCGCAGATATCGCCTTGATCCTCCCGGATGTGGCCCCTTGACTCGTCTCCAATCGAGGCAATCTCGTGACTGCTTCCATGGCCTGCAAGAACCCCTACCTAGGGGGTTTCCAAGACGGCGGCGCCGTACTGCGGAGATATGGCAAAGGTCAACAATGGCTCGGCAGCACCCTGGTTCTAGGCGCAAGGCATGAACGGGAGTGCAGGCTGTTAAAAGGTGTGCAGTGCTTGATTCTTCAGTGACGGTTGGCCACCACACAATTATGCGGTCCGCCTGATCAAGCGCCTGTGGCGACACGGCTCCCACACCCAGGCATGCATCCAGTCGGTCTCCGTGGATCATAGTAATCATCCTCGTCGGTCACGTCGCTGTCTTCGTCATCCACCTCTTGCTTCTTATCGACAGGGTCGTCGCCTCCATCCTTCTTTTCGGTCTTAACAATGCCCTCGTCCTCGACCGCAGCAAAGGCATTCTTGAACCCGCCCTTTTTGAATCCGCCACCCCCTGCCGTCGAACTCTTGATGGCAGTGCCCAGCTTTATCTGCATCAGCGGCCCCTTCTCTTCTTTCTTCGGCTGTACCTGTCTCTGCATCTCTTTCATCTCCTTCAATCTCTTCTTATGTTGGTGGTCATAGGACGATTCATGCGCTTCGAATTCGTTCATGCGACTGTAGCCTTTTTGGCACAGAGAGCAGAAGAACGCACTACGTGCCTGCCTGGCAGATTGGGTGTTTGCGGGAGGAAGGGTGAATCCTCGCTGGATGATGCAGGTACTAGTCAATAATGCCGACAAGCAATGGAACAGTACAGCACTGATGAATATTGCGACTCGGTATGAGCGCCAATAGGACTTACCGGGGCCATGATGGAAGGTACACTGCTGGACCGGAGAAGCAGCTGAACGAGAAATGGCTCCGAGGGAGTTTCCCTCCTGCGAGAAATGCAGGTCTGATGAAGCACCAGGACAGAACGTCTTGTTGTTGCGTGGCACTTTCAAGGCATACCATTCAGATGCGCTTAGTGATCGGCCGTACAAGGCAGGACGCTCTTTGGCCAAGTCGCCTGAGTTTCTACACTAGAGAGATGGGGAAGAGAGAGGGATGATAGTTTTAAGAGTAGATTCCACCCGGTACATAATCAGCTCGACGTGTATTGGCCAGTTTACCACAAGGCTCCGCGCACCGTACTAGTACTTTACTTTAGCCAGGTAGGTATATGACATCTGACATCTGCTTGAACTTGATCGAACACTCTGCTACCACGGAGCATGCAGCGATAACCTCGTCAAGATCTGTTCCTGTTCCACCTCCTTCTCCCTCCTTCGGAACTGCAGACCTCCATCCCTCACAATGCCTACCGCAGAAGCAGACCTCTCGCCCTTGACCACAATCGACACTCGCGGCTCCATCTCCGCCATACCACTGCACGAAGTCGAGCCTAGCCCGGTCGACGACGACGACGACAAGGTCAACACCACCGAATACCAGTGGAGGAGCAACGGCGACAATGGCCTCGATGTGTCCGACACTCCAGTGTCAACAAACCCATCCGACATTGACGTGGAGAAACTTCCCTTCTCGACCAGAACGACAACGAATTTCCTCGGCCTCGCGCCCGCGCGAACACTACACATACTCTCGGCGGTGCAGAAATATACTACATTCCCCCCAACACTCTTTCTCGCCATGCACTACACAAACACCGCCTTGATCCCGCTGGTGACGCGCAACGTGCGCGAGGCCGACAGCTACCTCTTGCTCACGCGGCCATACTACCAGTCCTTCCCGCTCGAACCGCTGCTGGTATTCGCGCCGGTCGCGCTCCACGTCGCGTCGGGCATCGCGCTGCGGATTTATAGACGCCGCATCATCGCGAAACGCCACGGCGCCGAAACCCATGCCCAGCGCAAATCCGTCCCCTGGCCCAAGGTCTCGCTGACCTCGGCGCTCGGCTACCTCTTGTACCCGCTGCTTGTGGGCCATGTGCTGGTGATGCGTATCACGCCGAACAAGGTCGACGGCAGCTCGGCCGGTGTTGGGCTGCGCTACTTTGCGCACGGAATCGCGCATAACCCGCTGATTGGGAATTTGGGCTATGCCACCTTCGTGACCATCGCGAGCTGGCACTTCGTCACGGGCGCCGCCAAGTATCTCAAGCTCTCGCGGGATTATATCACCGAAGGAGGCCACGACGGCACCCTGAGGCGGAAGTGGCGGTCGAGATTCATCAATGCAGTTGCTGCCACCGTCGCCGCTGTATGGATTGCTGGAGGCTTAGGCGTCGTCGGTCGCGCCGGCACAGGCACAGGCTGGGAAGCCAAGAACTGGGACAAAATCTATGAAGCGGTGCCGCTTGTTGGGGCCATGTTCAGATAACCAGCGGCCAGGTCGCAATTTGGGGTTGGGATCACTTGAAGAAAGCCCAGCAAAGGGGCCTCTGTGAATGTGGGAGTTTTTACGGCGCGCAGAATATACCTCTCCTATGCCAGCAGGCGATTTTCCGTGCGGCTGCGAACAAGCCACACAACTGTCCAGTGAGGTATCCGACTTCCTTCGGTCCCAGCTCCGCTCGGGCCCTGGCAAGTGTAGCGGTACAGTATCGGATGCGGGGGTTTCCATGTCTTGGATAGCATGCGATGCTGCCTGCGCTGGGAAAGGGCGTACAAGGCATCTGCTAGGCCCTTCGATGGTCGAGTTTCACCCGAACCCACAAGATCTTCAAGCCTCACAACAGGATGTCAGCAGGAGGCGGAAGCCGAAGCTGAGCGGCGTTCCGCCCGACGGCTGATAGTCCTGAGGCTCTTAACGTCCTGGAAGGATGGAACCAGGGTCGCCTCGCATCGCTTCGCAGGGAGCATGCTGGACTTGGTGACTAATCACCTAACCCACAAAGTCTGATGCCCGAGTCAGAGCATCCTACATGAGCTCGTCTCATCTCTTTCGGGGCACGCCCAATGTACTATATATATGTGTGTGTGTGCACGTATACCTTCGCCTCCATGATCCAACTGGGACTGTAGCGAATCTTGCACATCAGCCCTACTCTGGCTTGGAATGGTAGCTCCCCACGCTATCGATGTCAATCGTGACATGAAGCACTCTTCTACCACCATTCTATTGCTGGTTTGGTCTGGCTGTAACAGTCCTAGATTGGATACGTCTTCTTCCCTCTACGCCTCGAGGACTGCACAGCGGCAGCCATGACCGCAGGAAGCTGTTGCTTGGCTAGTTGAGATTCTGCATTCTCCATCCTGGATACGATACGACGAGGTCCTGGTTGGTTCCGTAGTATCCGTACGCCGGGTTTCGGAAGCCCTGTGCAAGAATAGCCAGACGCACGGAAAGCAGTGATGGGCCTTTTTATTCATGCAACGCCCCGAGTATTCGAGCCTGAAACTATAATATATATCTTAGTGGCCATGTGGTAGCCACCATGCCTAGACCCCAAATTCACCGGATCCAGTCCCCAGATTCATCGAAGAAACGCTGGCGCTAATACACATACAGAATGCTTTTCGGACAGCTTAATCCTCCTCCTTGTCCTACACCCTCAGTAGCTTCGCTGCGTAGGTGGTGATGGTGTCAACTTGAGGAAAGGCCATCTCTTCCAGCTTCTGTGCATACGGCGTGGGCACCTCTGCGCCAGTCACACGCACAGGAGGTGCCTGGAGATAGTCGAATGCATATTCGCAGCCCAAGGCGAGGATTTCGGACGAAACACCAAAAGAAGGGAATCCTGATTCCACGGCCAGAAGGTGGCCTGTCTTCTTGATTGACTTGACGATTGCCTCAACGTCCAGAGGTTTGACCGAGCGCAAGTTGATCACCTCAGCTTCCACACCATAGTTCTTCTTCAGCTGCTCGGCAGCCTCAAGTGATAGACCGACGCAACGCGAGAGTGTGACGATCGTCAGATCTTTGCCCGGTCGTTCAATTTTAGCCTTGCCGAAAGGGATGACAAAATCATTCTTTTGCGCTTCCGCACTCATGGGGAACGCTTGGCCGTAAAGGAGTCTATTCATGTCAGCTAGTTTATTCCCGCTCTGGAGATAGCACGTACTCGTTCTCCAACACCACCACCGGGTTAGGGTCTCGGATTGCAGCCTTCAAGAGACCCTTTGCGTCCTCTGCACTCCAGGGAGCTACCACCTTCAAGCCTGGGATGCTCCCATACCAAGCGGAGTAGTCTTGTGAATGCTGAGCTGCAACACCAGCGGCGAAACCGTTGGGGCCTCGGAACACGATCGGGCAAGGCTGGATACCGCCGGACATGTAATGTGTCTTCGCTGCCGAGTTGATGATTTGGTCAATTGCCTGCATGGCAAAGTTCATGGTCATAAACCTACGCCAGCCATCAGCAATGTTTGAGATATCATCTGCAAAGAGGATGGGGCACGGCAGACGACGAGCATGAGGCTCAACTTACTCGCAGACAGGTTGCAGACCAGCCAATGCCGCACCAACAGCCAACCCGCAAAAGCCAGATTCGGTGATGGGGGTATCGATCACTCTTTTGGGTCCGAAACGATCCAGGAGTCCCTTTGTGACCTTGTATGCGCCTGTGACAAGCGGGTTTAATATATGTTTCAACCTTCCCTTGACCTAGAGTACCAACCATTGTATTGAGCGACCTCTTCTCCAATGACGAAGACCTTGTCATTCGCCTCAAGCTCTTCGGCCAGAGCTTCATTCAGGGCATCTCGAACTGTGAAGGTCTGGCTGGATTCTGACGCATATCCTCGAATCGTAGGTAGTGAGATTGGCGCGACTCTACGGAACGCCGGACGTAACAAGGAAGAGCCTGCTGGGCGCTGTGAGAGGAGCCTCGAGGCAGGCCTGAGCAATCGTGAGACCGACATCTCGAAAGAGTCTCAAGTGTGAATATGAAAAGTGTACAGAGTACAGAGACAAGCTGGGCAGACAGCAATATCGGCTGGCTCAATAAAATCACAACTCTACGCTTCTTGAGGTCCGAGGAGGGAAGGCCGATCGGGGATCCGTCGAGTGAAAGCTTGCCGTTGGGAAAGCTGATGTGGCGCTAGTACAACTAAGTGCTAGTTCATTCTCGGGTTTCAGGGATATTCAACCCCGAGCGGGTGCTTGGCAAGTTTGCCCCAAACGACCATCGACGGCATTCAGAGACGACGAACAGAGACAACGTCCTCACATGAGCCAGTGCGGGAGGGCTTCTTCTGCGGGTGGGAATGGGTCTCACACTCCGATTGCTCTTTGTTAGAAGCCTCTAGGCTCCTGGAATCGAAATCACCATTGTTGAATCATGGTCTCGCGATCATGGCTCGCCTTTGCGTTGCTGGCATCGCATGCCTTCGCAGCGCAGCCAAATGCACCCGAACCTCTCGAGGCCCCTCTACGCGACCTGAAATACGGTCAGCTCAACTTCTTACACACCACAGACACACACGGCTGGCATGCTGGGCATTTGCTTGAGCCGTCGTTTAGTGCAGACTGGGGCGATTACGTTGACTTTGCTGCGCGATTAAGAGAGAAGCTGGAAGGAGAAGGACGAGACTTGCTGTTGATTGATACCGGTGATCGCATTGAGGGAAACGGATTGTATGACGCTTCCGACCCCAAAGGCCTGTTCACGTTCGACATCTTCCGCGCGCAACATATGGACATTATCTGCTCCGGCAACCATGAGCTATATCAGCAGAACTCATCCGAGAATGAATACTTGATCACCGCTCCTGCATACGCAGACAGCTACCTGGCCTCGAACATTGACATCCTCAATCCTACCACCGGAGAGGTTGTCCCTCTGGCACCTAGATACAAAAAGTTCACCACAAGACTGCAAGGAATACGAATCATGGCATTCGGATTTTTATATAATTTTGACCGAAACTACAACAACACAATTGTACAGAGGGTGGAACAAACCATACAAGAAGATTGGTTTCAGCAAGCTATCCGTGACCGGGACATTGACTTGTTTGTGGTCATTGGACATTCTGCAGTCCGCTCCGAAGAGTTCGACATGATCTTTAGGGCTATTCGCTCAGTCCAATGGGATACACCTATTCAGTTCTTCGGCGGACACTATCACATCCGCGACTACCACAAGTTCGACAGCAAGTCGTACGGTCTGGCGAGCGGCCGATTCATGGAGACCATTGGATTCCAATCCATCGATGGCCTCTCCTCGAAAAACAGCGCCAACACTTCGCCAACTTTCTTTCGAAGATTTATCGACAACAACCTTTATTCCCTGTATCATCACTCCGGCCATAACGCGTCGACCTTCCATTCTGAGCGAGGTCGAAACATTACCAAAGCCATCGAGGAGGCTCGAGACGCGCTCAGCCTTGATGAGACATTCGGATGCGCAAAGAGAGATCTATGGATGAGCCGCGCCAAATATCCCAGTAACAGCAGCATCTTCAGCTGGCTCGAAGAGCACGTGTTTCCCGGCGTTGTGAACGATACCCGGCGTGGCGATCGACCAAGACTGATCATATCCAATACGGGAGCCATTCGCTTTGATATTTTCAAAGGCCCTTTCACCAAGGACTCTACATTTATCGTGTGTCCTTTCACCAGCGGTTTCCACTATCTCAAAGACGTGCCCTACAATAGAGCGCGGAAGCTCATTTTCCTCTTGAACAGAGCCGGCGAGATATTCGAAACCTCCGACCCTTCGCTGGCGGCATGGAAGATGTCTCCTCCCCACCAACTGGGTATACCGGAAGATATTGTTGTTCCGGAGCAATTGCCACCGGACCACCCATTCGGCAACAGCCAGACTCCGATCTTAGGATCCGTCGACAGAGCCCTTACTCCCGGCTACACTACAGTGGACGATGCAGGTGACGACGGGGACGACACCATCCATTCGCCCATATCGTTTTACCGCGTGCCAAACTGCATCCAGTCGGTGGTCAACCCGCGAGATATTGACTTGAAGGATGAAGTGGTGGATGTCGTGTTCAATGAGTTCATTCAGCCGTGGATCCTGCTAGGGTTGAGGTTCTTAGGTCTCAACTATTCCGACGAAGATGTGGACAAATATGCGCCTGACGATAATATGACAACTCTTATCGCGAAGTGGGTTAGGACAAATTGGGCGGACAACTGTTGACACCGTTCAGACGTAGACCACTATATCTGACCATATGTTGCAAGGCGCACCGCACCGGCCATTCCGGACTATATCTTCAAATATTCATATGGCAAATCGACTGCAAATCAATTTAGATGGTTATCATACATCAAAGCCCAAGTCTTGACTCCCTCACCCCCTTCCTCAGGCCACCCCTTGGCATTCACCCTTCCACTGCCAATCACCACCTCTTCACATACTCTAAAGCCCAAGTCCTCATACTCCTTCTTCGAGGACTCACTGGCCGTCTCCAACCACACGGGCACATCCTCCTCCTTGGCCTTCTTCAAGAAGGGGTCCATGCAGGCCTTGAGCGCTGCCAAGGCTTTATCTGGTTCTGCATCAGGGTCTCTGGCGAGCATGGCAAGGTGGTAGAATGGACGAGTTTCGAAATCCACGTCCTTGTTGAAGTCCGCCGGGTAGGGGTCTTCGGACGGGGCGCCAGACGACTGGCTCGGGGCGGCGGGTTGGTCGTAGCTTCTGGGGCCTTGGTCGGGCAGGGAGAGATGCCTTGCCTTCAGTCTTCGTGCGTTACTACGGAACTCCTGGAGGATGGGGCCGGGATTTCGACGGGCCTGAGAGGGGGGTATCCCACAGAAGTCAGGCGGTTCCCATAGCGCCGCGGCAGTGAAGCCACCCGCCTCAATCAGTACAACATTACTCTGCGCCGCGGCGGTGATGCCTAGCGTAAAGTGCTGGGTCAGCCGCTCGGGGGTAATGACATGGGCAGGGTTGGCGGTGGGAGGGGTGTTGTCGATTTCGGTGATGAAGGCCGTGGTGAGCGGGGTGGCCAGGTAGGACCGCGAGAGGAGGGAGATGAAGGTGTCCAGAAAGGCCTTGTCTGGCGAAGTGGTGACGGTGGTTAGATTCGACATGATGGAGAGCTGCCCGAAGTCCAAAAGGCTTCTGGCTCGGGGAGAATGGTGAGGCTGAAGTGCGGAAGAGGTAAGACGGGGTTTCCAATGACAGAATGCGAGGAGGTCTGTACGACCTTATTATCATAAAGTAATGCAGGAGATATCTTGCGTCAGGTTGAGAATGGCTGAGATGAAGTCGCAGCAATAATGTCAGGAGTATACCTGGTAGGTGCCAGTGCCCAGTCCTGGCCCTGGGCAGCGCAGCGCAGCGCAGGCATATCAGTTGATCGACGAGCAGGTGAGAGATGCTGCGTCACTGGTCCTTAGGTCCCTGTTGATCAGCTTAGTTTAGGCGGACGGGAGACTAGCTCCTTAGACTTAAGGGCCTCAGGGCCTGGGAAGGCGGGGCACTGACGTGGGCTGCAGTGGAGAAAGCAGCGCAGTCTCTGCCCGGCTGCGCTGTGGCTGCGTTGGAAGTGAGGGGCGACACCGGACGGTGCGGCTTTCTCCTCTGGAATGGGCTGTGGGGGACGTGGATGCCTGGCGGAGATGGCACGTGACCAGATAATTCCACCCGGCAGACGCTCATCATCTCGACCACGCACTGTGTCAAACACCGTATTTTGAGATTGCATAATACTATCAGCTTCAACTAACGCGGTGTGAATGGCACCCGCTGCTTTTCCTTCCATCATGCAAGTTTTCATCAGTGGCGACGTCCCGCCATAGTATACAGGTACGGTCAACAAATTCGCACGGTCCCGGAGCAATCAACAGTGTATTGACAAAGGCCCCAATCTAGAGCTCCTCCGAGGCATCACTCAGGCACGTCTTCATCTGTGTCTTTGACCGCAATGCCGCCCCGCGCAAGTAGAAGGCCACCGGGATGGGAATGCCCAGAACCGCCACTCCACCCAGCACCGTCGAGGCGTAGTTGATGCCCAAACTCTGAAACATGGCCTTGGCGAAGAGCGGAAAGCCAGCACCGCAGAGCGAGCGGATGACGGCGCTCCCGGCGAAGACGGAGGCCGCCACGGGCAGATATACGTCGATGAGGTAGTTTCCGAGCTGTTGGAAGATGACGATGATGCCCAGACCCGTCAGGATCCCAGAGAGCGCGGGCAAGATCCAGTGGATGTCCTCTCGGTAGCCCGTCCATCCGAACCAGAGAATGCCCACGGCGAAAGAGACGGCCCCGGCGATGGCCGGCTGCAGACGCCACTCAGGCAGGGCGATGTTGTTGTTGGCTGCGAGCTTGCGTCGGTAGCTGGGCTGTACAATGACAATGAGATACAGGCCGCCCACGATGATGCCGACCACCATGCCGAGGTATCCCAGTCCGCCAACGCCCGGGCTCATGCCGTGGACCCCCTGGAACACCATCGGGTAGGCGGTGAGGAAGAGGTAGACGAGACCGTACACGAACGCAAGATACAGCGAGATGAGAAAGACCAGCGGCTCGGTGAAGAGGAGTCGGAAGGGCCGCAAGAGGTACTCGGACAAGAACGTCCGAACATCTAACTGGACGCAATCGTGGGCGGAGTGAAGAGCCCAGTTGCCCGTCTCGATCCGTAGCCGGGCGGCTCTCCGTTGGAGGATGCAGGGCCCGAAGGTCTCCTCAAGCAGAATGCAGTCGAGCAGCAGACTCGTGAAGCCCGCGATACTGGAGATCCAGCCGACCCACCTCCAACCGAGCGAGGACTCGACAATGAAGCCGCCGACAAAGGGCGCCATGGTCGGGCCCATCAAGATGGTCATGGAGAAGACCGTGGTGGCCGCGCCTCTGGACCGGCCGTCGAACATGTCGGCGAAGACGCCGGCCACGACGGTCATGGGAGAGGCCCCGAAGATGCCGCACCAGAAGCGGCAGATCAGCACCGTCTGGACGTCCTTGCCCGAGGCGACGCCCAGCCCGAAGATGGAGAAGCCCGCCATGCCGAGGACGATGGGAGACCACCGGCCCTTGATCTCAGAGAAGGGCGCCCAGAAGATCGGGCCGGTCGCGAAGCCGAGCACGTAGAGCGACACGCCCAGCGTCCCGACCTCGTGCGACACGCCAAAGTGGGCGGCAAACGGGCCAACGGCGGCGGAGAACAGGGCCGAGCTGAGCGCGACGATGAATGTCGAGACTGCCAGGACGGCGCTGGTCAGCATCCTATATTTGATGTCCCAATGATTAACACCCGGGGTCGCTTTTATTTAACGTGAGGGGATGGGAGGAAAGGGCGGCGGCAGATCTCACTTTCTTCTCCGCGTCCAATTATACGGATGATGGGGGTCGTTATCGCCCATGAAGTCAACGAGGTCAGTGTCGTCGGACAGTGGTGCCGCGGCCGCAACGCTGTGGCTTTTCACTGTAGAGAAAGGCTGGCCGGCATTCTCGGTTGACGCTCTCTCGAGTCGCTCCATGATCAACAGGACAAAAACACGTGGGTTGACAACTACGACGACGGCGTGAAGGTAGATGCCGATGCGCAGAGAGGGCACGCAACGCTGGACAGGAAATCGCACACGCCGTATGTTTCTTTTTAATAGGAGATGGTCTGGCCGCAGCAGCCGTCTTTTGGCTTGGCCACGAAGGGCCCCGTAAGTTGAATAAAGCAGGCAAAAGTCCCGAACAGGGAATCCGGATGTCGGCTAGAACAAGAAACCCATTACCACTTGGTAGCTCTCCCAAGCCTGTGGCCGCAATGGCTGGCTTCAGCCGGCTGGCTGGACGGACGGAGTGCCAAATAGGCGATCGGTAAATCTCCCACGTCTCTGTCTCTGTGGCCAGATCCCGCCCCCGAGCCTTGGACTACAGAGGAGACAGACCCCCCGACTGCCGTGGGGCCAGCGGATCCGTAGATAGGGGCGTAATGATGATATAGATGTGGGTGTACTCTTGTGTCTGATCAGGGGCCTCAGGCGCCGGCAAGTTCCCCTTTTCGCGAGGCACACGGGCAGCTATCCCCTGAGGCTCTGTTACCACTACTAGGTGACTACTACTGTTACTACTGCTGTGTTGTCATGAAAAAGGAAACCCCAGATCTTTTGATGCCAAAGCGATTCTACCAAGATATGGAAAGCAGGACATGATGCATCCCAGTTGCTCCGGTCGCTGTGTTCCGCTCACGTTCATTTTTAATGCCACACATGGTATCGTGCCCTAATGATATTGCAGTGTCCAGGTTACAGTGGTCTATCCTTCAGCCGCCTTCTCCAGTGCCTCTTCAAAATCTCGCCTTACCGCCGCGGCGAAGGCATCGTCAGTGAGCAGTTTCCACCCCAGCATCGCCATGGCCTTTCCGCTCAGCACACATTCCGTGTGGGCCTGTCCCTTCTCCGCGGCCGCGGCGAACCGGACATCGTGGCCAGGCACGTCTTTGTCGCAGGGGATCCCGAAGACGCCATGGAAGCTGGGGATCTTGTGTGACACATTGCCTATTACCCAGCTGTATTAGCCCTCGTGGCGCCCCGCACTCGAACAGATGAGACTTTGCTTACCCATGTCGGTCGATATCGTCCCGGCCTCGATCTGCTTGACTTGGACACTGCGACCCAGCGCCGCCATCTCGTCAGAGTAGGCCGCGCAGAGGCTGTCGACGATCAGGAGATCCTCGTACGTAGGGGCACTAGGAAACAGCGCCATCAGCAACGGCAAACAATCGTCCGCCATCATGGGGGCTGCGCGGGGGGCCTGGACTCACAAGATATAATTCATCGTGCACCCCGCGGTAGTCGCTGCCGCTTCGAGGCACGCCTTTACCCTGGCCAGGAGAAGGTCGCCGGAGGCCACGGTCGGGCTCCTGACGTACCAATTCATGCGGGTATAGTGGGGGATGACGTTGGGCACCTCGCCGCCCTTCTCGATGACACCGTGGATCCTCTCGTCGGGCTTGATGTGCTGCCGGAGCATGGAGATGCCGTTGTAAGCCGCGACGGCGGCGTCCAGGGCGTTGAGGCCCTTCCAGGGCTCACCACCGGCATGCGCCCCTCGTCCGTGGTACTCGACGCGGAGCTTGTGGCTGGCGATGGTGCGGAACCCGGCGATCCCTTGGAATCCGGGCTGGAACATGTGTTGGGATGCCGGATGAGCCATGATAGCCCCGACAATGTCGTCGTCGAAGGCCCCGGCGTCAATGAGCTTGGCCTTGCCGCCGCCGCCCTCCTCGGCGGGCGTGCCGAGGAGCCTGACGCGGCCAGCGACGCCGGCCTTGACCACGGCCGTGGCCAGGCCGACAAAGGCGGCAATCGAGCTGGTGGCGATCAAGTTGTGTCCGCAGCCGTGGCCGATGCCGGGCAGGGCGTCGTACTCGGCACAGAAGACGACCAGGCGGCCTCCCTGACCGACGGTGGCCTCGAAAGATGTCTCGAGGCCGTACGTGTGGCGCTTGACCGTGAAGCCCCGCGCCTCGAGAAACGCGCAGATGGCATCGTGGGCGTGGCGCTCCTCGTACGCCGTTTCCGGGTGGCTATGGATGTCCAGGTTCAGCGCGCGCAGTCCGCCATCGTCGTTGTCGATGGCTGTGGAGATGGTGCCGCGGGCGTCGCTGATGCTGACCATGGTGGACTGTTTTCTTGTGCCTTGGTTTCTACCGGGAAAGTAGGTTGGGCGCTGAGAGATGGTCTCACAGGCATGGGGGGTTTTGGGACGGGTGCTGGCAAGGGGCCATGGCCACGCGCATGAAAGCTTGGTGTTTGTTGAGTTCTAGGTAGATATCTCTGACTCCCAAGCAGCTTTGTCGTGCCTTTAGCCGGCCGCCAAATTCCCAGTCGGTACCGCCTGACTGGTACGAAGCTGATTTGCCCTGGGCTCAGGCTCCTCAGTGAAATACCGAATCATATTCCTCTTGGGCTCCTTAGGCCCACCAGATGCTCCGAGAAGCTGGGCAACAGCGCCCGGTCGGCAATTTCGCCCCGGTCGGCAATTTACTGACCGAGTGAGATGCCGGTGGAGGAGCCGATACAGCATCCCCTATCCAATCTTATTCCGCCACCGCCACCGCCTGCCCCGCCTCGTGGTGGCCGGCAATTCATCACGCCGCTTGATAGGCGCCTAATTCTAATGTTTCGTCGGGCTATTCCGCTCTGCTCGGCTGACAACGCTTTCTCCTTGTTGTGCGAAACCAGCCCCTAAGCCCTCGCCAAATGACCCCCTCTGCTCTACGACCGGCTCGATATCGACCACAGCACGCCGCCGCGCGCCGCGATAGCATGTCACATGGCCGGGAGGGACCAAGAGCGGGCAGGCCGGTCTCGAAATGGTTGCTGGACTTGCCGGGACAAGAAGGTCAAGTGTGACGAGGCGCGTCCAGAGTGCCAGCGCTGCACCCGTCTCGCCCTGCACTGCGACTACAGCTACCGGCCGCGCAAGAGGTACACCAGGCGACATCCGCCCAAGGCCCAGGCTCAGGCTGCAGCAGACGACACACGGTCGGCGACGGCGTCGGCGTCCATCGACCCAGTCACGCCCTCGACGACCCAAGGCCAGGAACCCGCGCCGGTCGAGCATGCGGCGCCGGCAACCCCAGTGCCCTGGCACACCTTACCCCCCACGCCGCGAGACGGCGACGGCGGCCACATCGAGACTGACTGTTCCTACGACCCGTTGCTGGTCGAGGGGCTGTCTCCCAGCTGTCTCTCCATCGTCGGACCGGCGGAACGCGAGGCCATCGACTGCTATCGCACCGTCATCGGCGGCACCGTCGACAGCAAGGACGCGCAGTACTCGATGCCCACCATCATCTGGGGGATTGCAAAGTCTCGACCTATGGTTCTCCACATGATCTGTGCCCTAGGCTCTCTCCAGCTTTCCTATCAAGCCACGTCCCAGACGGAGGAGCTGGGTCATCAGCTGCGCGTGGCCGGCGCCCGGCACTACGGGACGAGCATGAGGCTTCTCGCCCACGCCATCCACGACACGAGCGAGTCGTCCCTCCTGGACGCGACCCTGGCCACCCTGTGGCTCATGATCATCTACGAGCAAAAGTTTGGCGACGGCTGGGGCGAGGGACTCAACACCCATCTCATCGGGGCCGCGTCGGTCTTGCGGTCGAGGCTGGGGAACCTGAAGACCCTGCACGCCCTCCCGGACCGGGACGAGGAGTTCATCACCCGGTCGTCGTTCCTCGATCAGTCCCCCGTCAACCGGTGGGGCATCTCGCCGTTCAGCGGTCGCCTGATCGTCTGGATCTCCTTCCTGGACGCGGGCGCCGCCTTCTTCGGATTCGGCGGCGACTTCAACCAGTCCCTCGGCGAGGTGATGGGCGGCCTGGCCGAAGACCCGACCGTGTCGCGACTCCGGGGCTTCGCCTGCATCCACCGCTACTCGGCCTTGACGAGCTCGACCATCTGGGGCGCCGCCTACCCGCAGGAGCAGCTGCTCGAGGACCTCGAGAACCGGGAGTCGTTTTACTTTTACGGCCAGATCGGCCAGCTCCGCTTCATCATCTCCCAGCTGGCCGCGGCGCATCGGGCCCAAGACGACGAGGCGACCTTCGGCGACCTGGCCCAGAACGCCGCCCGTGCGTTGCGCGTCGTCGGCGAGAAGTACTCGGAGCTCGTCGAGGTGGCGCCGCGGCTGGACTTCCGCTCGGCCACGGGCAGAGAGAAGAGGTTCATCAGCAACCTGAGGTTCATCATCCCGTACTACCACGCCGTCGTCACCTGTTACTTCCGCATCACACGGCGCCACTCGCCGCCCGAGACCGGCCAGCTCGACGCCCTGCAGCAGATCATGGTGCTGGCGTACCGGGCCTACGCGGACGAGGGCGACGACGCCATGGCGCGCATCGCCTGGCCTCTGTTCATCGCCGCGCTCGAGACGACCGATCTCGTGCATCGCGATTGGATCTTGACCCGCTTCTCGCGGCTGCGCCAGCGCGGCGAGAACTACCGGAGGGCGTACGCCGTATTGTTGAGGGCCAGCCAGGCTGAAGATGCGGACGGCGTTCCACGACAGAGTTACCTGGATGTCCTCGCCGAAAGCAACATCGACAAGTTTGTCATTTGACGGTGGGCCCCACGGCCCTTCTCAGAGAGAAGACGTCGTGCGACTCAGAGAGAGGGAGAGAATTCTTCTCGGGTCTAGATCCAGGCCCCGAATTTGCCGACCGGCGGGGGGGGCCCACCAGGTCGGCTATTTGCGATTTTGCTTTTGGCGGTTGATAACTTCATCAGGTCTCTTGTGGAATGGCTGTGGGCCCCGTCCAAGAGTGTATTATCAGTGGCTTATCAGGCATGGCGTAGAAGGACAAGATAGAGAGATATCTAGATACCCATGGGTCCATGCTCTAAACTCAAGTCCGCTAGTTTTGGGGACTCCTTGTCCCCTTACAAGTCCCGCGAGAAGCGGTATAAGAAGAGTCGTCGAGCTCGGGGTCTGGAACAACACACATCTGAGAAAACTCCTGTTGCAGAAACAGCGGCTGTCACCGGCGCCAACCACACACATATATCATCAGATCAGGCGCGACGTCGCGGAGGATCAATCTATATCACGCCACCACCACCTTCGCATCCATGGCCGACATCGAGGACAAGACCAAGGTGGCCGACGTCTTGATGCAGAAGGAGGCCTCGTTCGAGGCCGTGGCGGCCTCCGAGGCCCTGTCGCCGGCGGAGGACCGCAGGCTTCTCCGCCGCGCAGACATGTGGTAGGTGGCTGAACCCTCCCCCAAAACAATAGTTACAGCCTCAGCTCAGCCCGTGCTGACCCCAGACTGGCCAGGTTGCTGCCGGTTCTCTTCGTCACCTACATGTTCCAATACCTCGACAAGTCCACCATGGCCAACGCGGCCATCCTCGGGCTGCGCTCCGACCTCCATCTCCAGGGCCAGGACTACTCGTGGGCGTCGAGCGTGTTCAACTTCGGATACCTTGCGGCCTCGGGGCCCATCGCCTTCATCATTGTTCGCCTGCCAATTGGCAAGTTCATGTCCGTCTCGGTGTAAGTCACACCCCGTCGCTGGTATGGCTGGCCATGACTCACACATTCGTCTCCAAGGCTGTTGTGGGGAGCCGTCCTGATGTGCATGGCGGCCACCAAGAACTCGTCGGGACTCATCGCCACCCGTTTCTTCCTCGGCTTCATGGAGGCAGCCGTCGCGCCGGGATTCAGTATCATCGTCTCGCTGTGGTACAAGCGATCCGAGCAGCCGCTGCGAACCGGGGTCTGGTTCTTGGGCAACATCGTCTCCGGCTTCTTTGCCGGACCGCTCATGTACGCCTTCGGGCACATCCACTCTTACCCGGCCTGGAAGGTGAGCCTATCTGTCCCGAGGTCTACTCACCAGCCTCCGCCTCCGCACAGCCGAGAAAACAGCCACTGACGCACCTGACTTGGACAGATTGTCTTCCTGACCTTTGGCGGCCTGACTGTGGTGTGGGGCGCCGTCATGTTCTTCATCCTCCCCGACGCGCCGGGAAAGGCGTGGTTCTTCCGCCCGGAGGATCGGCCCAAGGCCGTGCTCCGCATCAACGCCGACTCGACGGGCGTCAAGCACAACAAGTGGAAGATGGACCAGTTCTGGGAGGCCTTGTGCGACCCCAAGGCCTGGTTCACGGCCCTTCTCATGCTCGCCACCAACATCCCCAACGGCGGCATCAGCAACGTGAGTTGAATTTCCCCCCCCCGAGGCTCCCCAGCTGGTCCAGCCCGCAACAAAACGGCGTTTTCAGCCACTGACGCTGTTGTTTGATTGTTAGTTTGCGGCCATCGTCATCCACGGCTTCGGCTTCAGCGTCAACGAGACCTTCCTGGTCAACATGATTGTCACTGCCTTCCAGGGCTTCTTCGTCCTCGTCGTCACCATCGGCAGCACCTACCTGCCCAACAGTCGCACGTACTTCATGATGGCTGGCTCGACCATTGGCCTGATCGGGGCCGTCGTCATCCGACAACTGGACAACTCCAACATCTGGGCTCGCTACTCGGGCTACTGTCTCCTGTCGGCCTACACGACCAACTTCCCCATGATCCTGGTGATGAACACGTCCAACAACGCAGGCATCACCAAGAAGACGACCGTCAACGCCATGGTATGTTTTTTTAAAAACCCCAAAATTCACCCAAAAATCCTTCCAGCATTATCAGATAGCATGGCTAACTTGGACTTTTTAAACAACAATAGTCGTTCGTCGCATACTGCGTTGGAAACATCGTCGGTCCCCAGCTGTTCTTTGACTCCGAGGCCCCCAACTACCCTTCCGGCTTTGCCGCCATGCTGGTCTGCTTCTGTGTCACCATCCTTGCAACCTTCGCCCTGCGCCTTTACCTCATCTGGTGCAACAAGAAGAAGGATCGCATCAGCGGGCCCGTCGAGGACCAGGCGCTTGCCACCGAGCTCGAGGACGATCGCACCGACCGCGAAATGGACCATTTCAGGTACATCTACTAGGGTCTTGTTCGGTGGGTGGGAAAAGGGGAACTGCCACTGGGGGAATTTGGGTTTCAAGATAGTACAACTAGTAAATATTCCATGAATGGTTATGTGATGACCCGTGTTTTTCCATGTACTGTAATGATGCAGGCTTCTAGCGGAAGCCACCAGAACCCAAGCCACCAGCTACCAGTCAGTTACGCCGAAGCAAAGGGCTAAGGCCCGTGTCGAGGTGTTTCCCGTTGTATGTACGTACGACCGTTAGGCTAACAGTAAGCCCTACACCGAACGCTAACCTGTACCAGGTAAGCAGCGCAGCCTCAGCCTGCGCTGGAAGTGAGGGCGACACCGTACGGGGTACTCCGTACTATGTCTACAGTACCAGGCACCTGCTAGATAGGTTAGGGTTAGGGTTAGGGTTAGGGTTAGGGTACCTTAGGTCCCTTACTATTAGTGGTACCAGTTACTGTACGTCTCCCATCTTCCATCTTCCATCTTCCAGCCTTGCATTGTCCTGCCAGCCCACCGACAATGGCTTCCACAGACCAGCGAAAAACCGTCCTCATCACAGGCTGTGCTCCTGGAGGGATCGGTCATGCTCTCTGCCTGGCGTTTCACAACAGAGGATTGCGAGTCCTTGCCACCGCCCGTTCAACAGAGCAGCTTACCAGTCTGTCCGAACGCGGGATTGAGACCTTACCCTTGGTTGTCGACGATGACAAGTCCATCCGCGAATGTGCAGCCAGCGTTGAGCAATTGACAGGCGGCCGTGGCCTTGACTACCTGGGTATGGGAAAGAGCCAAGTCGCGAGACTCTTTGTGCTAACGATCGAACCACCTAGTCAACAACGCGGGCGTTTCCTATGTCATGCCAGCCCTTGACATCAATCTCGAACATGTCAAGCAGATATTCGACGTCAATATTTTTGCCGTGATGCGGTTAAGTCAAGTCTTCTCGCCCCTTCTTATCAAGGCAAAAGGAACCATCGTGATGATAGGCAGCCTGGCGGCTGTGATCCCCTATGTCTTTGGAAGCGTGTACAATGCTTCCAAAGCCGCCTTGCATGCGTACGCCAATACCCTGCGAGTCGAAATGGCTCCACTCGGCGTCAAGGTCATCACCATCGTCACCGGCGGCGTGAAATCCAGGATCGCAGCACACGTCACCCGTGTCTTGCCGGAAAATAGTGCTTACACGGCCGTGGAACAAAATTTCCTCCGACGTCAAGGCCATTCACAGGAGGGTGCGATGCCAAACGAAGCTTATGCCGAGAGTGTCGTCAAGCAGATCCTTCCCGGTGCTGGACCGTGGCCGTGGAGGTGGCTGTTGAGAGATGCCAGAAAGAAATGGATCTGGGAGGGCAACAAGAGTTGGTTGGTTTATTACCTCGCTGGCGGCTATACCTGGTCCGGTGTTTTCGACTGGTACTTCACAAAGATATTCCAGCTGTGGAAGATCAAACCCAAGGAAAAGACGCCTTGAACCCAGACCCGCGAGGTCACTTCACCGAGAGAAAGACTCGATACTCTCAGCTTACAATGGCCACATTCACTGCACCCCGGAGGTTGCAGAAACACCTAAATCTCTGTTGAAAAATCCTCTGCAGGGTCTGGTCGGACTGGTACCAGAGCCAGGCGCCCGGCAGCCTGTCGGCAACCATTTCGACCGATTCGAGTCACTCAGCAGCCTGGCGACATATATCGAGCTAGACCTTGTTCCTCCAGACGCAGTCCCGGTGACAAAATCAATCTATTATCCTTCCAGTTAGATGGCAACCAATGACATTCGGAGTAAACACCTGCCAGGGAATTTACTCGTTCACAGCACCTAGTTCGGAGCGGCCTTGTGGAAAAGGTGGTTGCGCTGTTAGTGGATCGGGTGGGAAATTTTGCTTGTCAGCGGATTCACTGCATTTGACATGAGCAGCAGGATTAGATTCAAACCCTTTGCTCCCAGTGAGTGTCGTGAACAAGCGCTATCCAAACGCCGTCTTGAGTCACACCAACCCTCCATCTCCTTGCACCGCAGAGTTGCCTTGCCAGATCTTCCCTGCAGGGCTGGAGATTAGTGGAGACGCGGGTTTACCATTCCTCCTTGCTCCTGGCGGTAAGCAAACGAAAGACCAGCCCACTGAAGCCACAGAAACCTCCTCATCACAACCAGCCCGTGCAGGTCTTCTATTCCCTTTCCGGTGATTAGCTTCTTGTGTCTACTAGTGATTACGGTGAGTAGCCGATTTGTCCTTCGATTGAACGCACTGCAACTCGCTCACAGCTCAATCCTTCCACATCTGTCCCTTGACCTTGGGCTGATTAATGGCTCCTCGGTGTGCTACTCTGGCCGGGAAGGGCTGTCTATTGCCTAGCAGACTCCAGACTGGGCCTGTTCCACCACCACCTTCCAATGAGGGTCTTCGAGGCGACAGCGCTCTCGCTTGATGGCCCTCTAGCATTCCTTTCCCCTGGAGCCTAAGCAATTCGTTGTCGTCCGCCTTCGTGCCAGCCGTGGGCCTGGCACCATTCTCCATTTTGATTGGTCTTGGTCTTGTATCTGAAAGGCGGGTCCCCCCTCTCCCTCTCTCTCGGCCGATAGCTTTGGAACAGACCACTTTGGGACGAGTTGACGAGTTGAAAGTAGGATAGATAACAAGTATATATAAGCAGCTTGGGTCCATCCCGGAGGAAACTTCTCGGCCGATAGCTTTGGAACAGACCACTTTGGGACGAGTTGACGAGTTGAAAGTGGGATGGATAACAAGTATATATAAGCAGCTTGGGTCCATCCCGGAGGAACTTCTTAACCGAGCAAATCTCAATTGTTGACCCAGAATGTCTTCCCAACATCGAACCATCCTCGTCACAGGTGCAACTGGCACTCAAGGCGGCCATGTCATCCGGGAACTCCTTTCAGCCTCCAAATCCATAGGATCAGGATTCACCGTGACCATTCACGCCTTTGTCCGTGACCAAGCTTCTCAAGCCTCCCAGGCCCTCCTGGCTCTCGACCCCCAAACCGTCAAGCTCTTCCAAGGCGACTTCGAGGACTCGGACAGTCTTTCCCGAGCGGCCGAATCCTGCACGTCTACCTTTCTCAACGTCACCCCGTCGTTCACGGACCCGGAGGCCGAACGCCGACATGCACGAAACATTCTGACCGCCTCCCTCTCCGCCGGCGTCAAGCACATCATCCTGGCCTCGGTCACGGCGGCGCACGAGTACAAGACGTTCAACAACTTGCCACTGGACTCCTGGATGGGACAGTACTGGGTCAGCAAGGCCTCCATCATCGATCTGGTCAAGGACCCGCCCGTCCCGCGGCCAGAGGGCTACACATACACCATTCTCCAGCCGGCCGGCTTTCTCACGAACTTCCTCCCGCCGGGCCAGCGCATTATGTATCCGAATCTGTCAGCGGCCGAGCCCAGCATCCAGACTGCCCTGAACCCCTCGCTTCGTCTGTCATACCTCGACCCGGCTGACATCGGCCGCTTCGTGGCACACATAACCTTCTCGAGTCCTGCCGACCTCGCACGGCTCAAGTTCGCCAACGAGATCGTCCCTATCGCTAGCGTCCACCTGACCATGTCCGAGATTGCGGACCTACTGTCGGAAGCCGTAGGCCGCCGCAAGGTTGTGCGTGTCGACCACCTATCTCCCGAAGAGGCCGAGGCGGCCAAGGACAACCCTTTCTATAACGCTCAGATCTTCCAGAACCAGAACCCGACCACCGTCGATTTGGACAAAGTCCGAGCTTATGGCATCGCCCTGGGCGGGGTCAAGGAATTCTTCGAACGAGAGCGGGAGAGAGTCGAGGAGGCCTTGGGACTCTGAGGAGCAACCATGAGACATGTTGAGGGACTCTGCGTTGAGCAACCATGAGACATGTTGAGGAACTCTAAGAACATGATGACGACGCTCGGCCGTGAGGGCCACGAACGTGGAGAGAGAAGTTATGTTACACCGATAGTATACGTACTTTATTATAAGACAAATACTGCAGGTCCCCTACTCCTATCTTAATCCCTTGATCTGATCTCTCCATGTTACCACTGCATCTAGCCAGCACTGTCTCGTCCCCTGAATTAGAATCTCTAAGAGATACATACATACATGGTCTATCCTTACCTAAGTGCAGACCATCGATTCAGCATCGCCTGTTGATTCAGATTCTCCAGTCTAGGAGAGATGTTTGCCGAGAGGAATCGATACGTGGACCGAGTATTCATTCATACTGTATATGCAGTACATAGTCCTGGGTAGGTTTGTAGGTAGGTAGGTAGGTAGTATGGTACATAGGTATCCTCTATGGTTTTCTATATAGCAGTAGAGTAGTATATTAGTATATATATACATACACCACCGACCACAACACACGACCACATAAACGAGCGTTACAACTGTCAAACATTGGCATTCCCAGCCTTGCCCTTTAACCAGAAGGCCGGTTTAGGCTATACTACACTACCTTATATAGCATGCGCTCCCTCTGCGACCCTTTGATAGAGGATATGGAATATTTCAACCTTTGACAAGACCACGTAGATTCCCACAACAGAACACAACACAACAACACATAGAACGATCTACTCATCTAATAAACAACACGTTCCCGATTCGAAAGCAAAACCAAGAACAAGAACAAGAACAACAACAAGAACAAGTTCCCCAAAACCTTTTCCTCCAAGCACCCACACCCACAGGACTTGGAGGGAAGTGAAACCACAACCACGAACACGAACACGAACACGAACACGAACGAGAGTTTTTCGAACACGATTAGAAGAGCCTCCTTGCCGTCGCCTGAGGTGTTGCGGGCCCACCAGCGGACCTAAGTCCAAACAAGGCAGCTTCAGGTTGCTTCTAATTGTTGAGGGGAAGGGGAAATATGGCGGAATGATAGATACATGGTATCTTGACAAGGTATTCGGAATTATGGTGAATTCGTCAGAGGTTGAAATGTCCAAGGTGAATTATAGTGAATTAGGTTGTCAAGAGTTGAAATGGTCCATCTTCTCTACCAAAGGGGTATGGGCATGGGGGGAGCGCAGGCTATATACCTTGGTGTATAGGACGCCTGGACTAGCCTTCTGGTTAAAGAACAAGGCTGGGGATGTCTAAGTTTAACGGAATTATGGTATGGCAGCCTACCTTACTAAGCTTGTGAATGAGAATGTGTGGGCAGAAAATCTACTGTCACATGTGTAGAAAATACAGACTATTACATGTGTACATACCTATAGTGAGTGAGTGAGTGGCGGTGTCGGGGACGACTAGACACCTGAGGTGTTCAAGTGTTGTATATACAAATGAGTTCTGCATGTACATATCTGACCGCCTCCACGACAGGGGGGCCTGAGGAACAACCTTCGCCACAAGGGATAGTATTCACAATAGGGAGGACACTATACTGAGTACTCCGTACTGTGCATTCGCCATATTGGACTGATGTAGGCCATGTCAACTGACTGTTACACTACTCCTCGTCTGCTGGGTTCCATTCGCTGGACCGCTCGCTGGACACCATTTAACTGGCAGTAGCCCCCGACTGTGTACCCTTGGTGAGGCCGAGTTCCTCGTAAAAGGCATCGGTCTTAGGCTCCCTGCCGAGGAAATCAATCAGCGTCGTCATCTCGTCCTGGCTCCCCCCCTTTTCGAGCACCGTGTGGCGGTATCGTCGGCCTTCCTTGGGGTCCATGGGATTCTTTTTGAAGACCGAGTAGAACATGTCGGTCGAATAGACTTGAGAGCTGAGGTAGCCGTAGTAACCTGGTAGAAAAAAAAAAGAGTTAGTCTTGCCTTGCACATCGTCGGCAGAAAGATCGGCTCGTGACTTACCGGCATCGTAACCACCCATCAAATGACCAAAGGTGGCTTGACCGTTCCCCCAGTCATAGCCTTCTCCTAGCACTTCGGGCCCATCAATCTTGCTGATGTCTTTTCTCAGCCAATTGTATGTCTCGGAAATCTTCATTGCCTCGAGGCTCTCGTGGTCTTTGGGCTCGTGGATGGCCATGTCGAAAATGCCAAAATGTAACTGACGAAGGTTGAACAGTGCGCCGTTGAGGTTCTTGGTCTTGATCAACTTCTCTATGAGATCATCCGGGATGCGCTCCTCGGTGCTTCCTGCGTTGGCGCCTGAAGCTTCTTTCCATGCAGCGTAGTATTCGGGCGACAATGTCGAATAGTGTTTGCTCAATGCTTTCAGCTGAGATGGAGTCCAGCACCAATTCTCTAGCATCTGACTTGGTGCCTCTACAAAGTCCCTGACGGTGTTGGTGCCGTGGAACCGGGAGTATGTCGTGCGAGAAACGAGATCGTGAATGCCGTGACCAAGTTCATGGAAGAGAGTGGTGACTTCATCGTGTTTCAGTAAGCTCGGCTTCTTGGCTGTGGGCTTGGAAAAGTTGCACACGAGGGCTGTGGCTGGATATCTTCTCGTGCCGTTCTCCGTGATGAAGCCAGGTTGGAGGTTGAAATTGGCGGCGTGTCCATACTTGCCAGTTCGCGGGAAAAGGTCGAGGTACAGGTAGCCCACGAATCCGTTACCTTCACCCTCGTCGTCCCAAACGCTGAATACTTGAACCTCGTCGTGCCAGACAATGTCCGCACCCTTTCCGGATGCAGAGACGGTGTCACGGTCCTCGCCCACGATCTCGACAAACACTAACCCAAACAATTGCTCAAAGATCTCAAGCATGCCTTGGATCGTCGTCTGCAGAGGGAAGTACTCGGAGATCAACTGCTGATCGAGCTGGTAGTCCTTTTCTTCCATCATCCGATCGTAGAAACGATGGTCCCACAGGTAGTAACGACCGTCAAATTGCTCTCCTCTAGATTCCAAGTCTGCCTTTTTCAAGGCTTTCAGCGTCTCGATCTCGTCCAGGCCACCCTGGCTCAATCTGTTGCGTAAGTCGCCCAAAAAGTCGTCCACGGTTTTCGGTGTCTTGGCCATCTTGTCTTCAATCCGGAAGGCAGCGTGGTTCGGGTAACCCAGTAAGCGAGCAGCCTCATCTCGCAAGAGAATGGCTTCCCTGAAAAGTGGGACATTTTGGTTGATCTTGTTCTCGTTGGCGACAAAGACCTTTTGTCGAGTAGCACTATTGGTGGCGTATTTGAGGGTTGGGAAAAGGTCAGGATACTTGAATGTCAACCAGTATTTGTCACCTTCCTTCTTCAACAGAGAGACGACATCTTCGGGGACGCCAGCCAGTTCTTCCGCGGTAAACCACAGGCCGCCCTTCTCTTCGTTCAGGCTCTTGGAAAAGGCGATGCTCAGTTGACTGAGTCTCTTCTTGATTTCCTTGAATCGGTCTCGTTTAGGCCCTGCAGGGATATTCAACCCGTTTCGCACGTAGCTCTTGTGTTCCTTTTCGAGTAGTCTCTGCGATTCGGGGTCCAGCTTGTCTCCTCTCTTCAGCGCGGCATCGACCAGTTCGAAAACATCCTCCCGCATGGCGGCCTCGATGCTGAAATCGTCCATGAGTTTTTCGGCTTCGGTTGAGGCATCGCGCAATGTTTGGTCTGTAGACACGGATTGGTAAAAGCCCAGGATATGTGTCTTTAGCGACTGCTGGTTTTCATCGTAGGCCAAGGGCAGCAGCACGTTGTGGAAGCTGGCATCCTTCGCTTGGATGGACGCGACGATATCATCCGTGACCTTTTTCGAACTGGCCAGTAACTTCTTGGTATCTTCGACCACGGAGTCGGGGGTCGCGGTGAAGCTCGGGGGTGCCTGTGGTGGCTTGCGAAACTTTCCCGGCGCCATGCTCGAAGTAGTCACCGGTCTGAAGGGGCTGATGGAGGAGGCCGCCGGCTTCACAGGTCGGATTTGGGTCAAGAGCGAGCCTAGCCGGCTAGAAGCACGAAACGGAGCCAGAATGACGAGGCACACGACGGAGAAGAGGGCGACGGAGGAGAGGAGGAGGAGGACGGACTTTGGGCGAGCCAGGATGACAGCAATGACAGGTATGACTTTAAGGCATGAATGAAGGGAGTTGCGCAGCTGATGGTGCCTGGTGAGCCTGGTTTGGTCGGGCAAAGAAGATGGTAGACCTGTCACGGAGCACGAGGACGTGGACGTTGGAGTGTTTCGAGTGCGAACGTGGAGTGTTTGCAACCCGAACGAGCTTCCGCTTCATCTGTTTGGCGAGCGTTTCGGTCAATGCATCCACACACATATGTACACACACTCTCTCTCAATCACTCACTCACTCCGCCTCATCCACGCCCGTCTACGATTCTTCAAGTCTCTACGCTCGAACCACCTGATCCTCATGCCCTGAAGATGAGATGCGCCGGAAGGAAGAGACTGCGCATCATAAACTACCATTTGCAGATCATCTCAGTGGCCACACCATACTATACTCTCTACAGCCCTGTCTCGAGCTGCGGCCTGGAAGGAACAAAGCCGCCCTGCAGAATCCACCGGCCTCCCTTCTACAGCATTGCTGGACCATATAAATGTGGCGGCCTCAACCAGACAGCTCCCACGCTCTCGGTGGTCCTCGGAACCAGCCAGGTCGGCCAAAGGTTCTTTATCCCAATCACTCCCCCCTCGTCTTCTTGCACAGTCCGTCTTGGTCATCCAAGATGTGCCCACATCGTGCTTGACGATGCCTGATAGACGAAGCACTCGACCAGCGTGGGCGTTGCGTCGCGGAATGGCTCAGTTGGCTTGGTGAGATCGCCAAATGCCTATACTTCCCAAAAAGCGGCCACCAGGCCGGATCAGGAGCTAATCAGAGACTGCCTTGACATATGGCGCCGTGAATGAATGGGTATTTCTCATAGTGGCCTCATGATTCTGATTGAACCGTTTGTCTTTTCCTCGTCAGCAATTGGCGCCCACTTGTTCCTGTTGGTAGACTCACGAAAGCCAGTCCATGCCCTCATTGATACCTTTGCCATCAATCACCGAGCAAGCAACGATGCTCCAATTTCGATCTCTCAGCTCGCCCAGTTTCAATGCCTCGGAGATCTCGCCTGCGCCTTGTGCTCCTGGCTATTCACCATCAGCCAATCACCACTGTAGAGATAGTCTGATGGGCCTTACCTGATCCTGCTTATTGGCAAAGACTAACAAAGCTGCGTCTTTCAACTCGTCCTCGTTTAACATAGACCTCAATTCATCGGCAGCAATCTCTAGTCTTTCGATATCCGTGGAGTCGATGACGAAAATGACAGCTGCTGTGTTGGCATAGTATGACCGCCAGTATGGTCGTATAGACGTCTGCCCACCGAGATCCCAGACGTCCAAGTTTAGATTCCCATATTGTACAGATCTTAGTAGCTTCATTAGTTGTGCCCGGGCCAAGGGTCGGGAAAACTGACTCGACGTTGAATCCGATTGTTGGTATCGTTGTCACCACTTCACCAATCTGATTTGATGAGAAAGTATGTACGGCTGTTGTGGAAAATGGCCTACCTTCAATCTGTACAAGAGTGTTGTTTTGCCAGCATTATCCTGGGTGCATCGGTCAGTCTCCCATGGTTGACAGGAGAGATTGAGAGCAACGTACAAGGCCCAGGATCAATATTCGAATATCTTTCTTGCCCCAAATTAACTTGGAGAAATATTTAGAGACGGTGCCTCCCATTATGGCTGAGCAAGGTCGACAAGCAGCAGGTCAGAAGAAATGAAAAAAAGCGATCAGCAAATCATGCCGCCAACTAGTGACGACTTCTGCCTTCTGATCGTCTAATGGGACGGTTGGTTTCTAGAAGCACTGTTCGCTCTTGAGCTGAGCCGAGTCCCCCGAATACAACAGTGCAAAGTTCAACAAGTCGACAAATATGAAGAAGGCAGAGTGTTTATTATGGCCCGATGCCGCCGGAGCCTTGAGAAACAGAAGGGTCACGTGGGTGCACTGGCACTCTCGCTGCTTTAGTAAAGTTTGTGTCGCGTTCCGCAAGTGAGGATGGGCATTGTCGCCCAGGTGTCTTCGACTGTATAGGTAATTCACCAGTACACGCAAAGCTCGGTATTATCACTAAGAAATATTGTCAAAGTTGGGCCCTCCTACCTAACATCGCCCTTTCACGCCACGCCTGGGATGACACAACGATACACGACCCTCCATCGCAGCTCGTGCGCGAATCCGTCCTCTAGATCCTGACCTATAAATATTTCGAAGCCGACAATAGCAACACAATGGTTGGGAAAAAGAGCGGAAAGGCTCTCCTCAGAGAGGAGGGGCTGGAGAGAACTGATAACAACATGGAGCTCACATCCTGGCCTCAAATCACGGCTATAAACCAGAAGAACTATTACACAGGTGCGACACAAAGGTCAAGCCCAGGTATTGCGCTAACAGACCCCTAGAATATCTCAAAAGAGACGAGCAGATCCTGGCATTTCGATCGCAGCAGGAGGAAGCTCGCATCAGAATGATCAAAGAAGCCAAGGACAGGGATAGAGCACTGGCACAGGGCAAGGCTGTCGGCCCAGATGGTGACATTGAAATGGAAGAAGGAGAGGAACAGGCTGAAGATGAAGCGTCTAGCGGTGCTAAAACTATTGTTATTCATATCGGATCGCAGAATCTGAGAGTCGGACTCGCCAACGATGCGCTTCCAAAGACAGTCCCCATGGTCATCGCACGTCGCGCACCTAGGTCGGAAAGCGAAGAAGGAGACGGAGAGCCAGCTCCAAAACGAGCCAAACTGGACAATGGACTGCCGCCGCCAGAACCGGAGAAGCGTTTTGGCGAAGACTTTGCCCAAAAATTCGCCGCCATGTCCCATGATCTGAAAGTGAGGATGAGAATGAACAAGAGAAAGGTGCTGCCGCAGTCCAGGGATATGGTCACCAGTTATAATCGGAGGAGCACCTATGAGACAATCACAGAACACAACGATACTATGCGAATCGAATGGACAGACACGACAGACGGGGAAAAGGACGCCCCCGAGTACATCACCGGCAAAGCCGCTCTTCGCATTCCTGATCAGTCCACGCCTCGTTACAAATTATTCTGGCCCATTCGTTTAGGATTGATCAACGAGCGCGACTACAAGTCGAAGCGCCTATTGTGGGAGGATATACGCATCATCGTTGAAGATGCTATCAAAACCCAACTCGAACTCAAAATCCGTACGCGCACCGACTGGAATCAATACAGCTGTGTCCTTGTCATCCCGGACTATTATGAAAGGACCTATGTTTCGAGTCTCCTGGACATGGCGATAACAGAGTTCGGCTTCGCACGAGTCTGTTTCATCCAAGAAAGCCTGGCGGCTTCCTTCGGAGCAGGTTTCACCACCTGCTGCATCGTTGACATCGGCGCTCAAAAGACATCGATATCTTGCGTCGAGGACGGGATGGTCATAGACAATTCACGGGTCAATCTGAAGTACGGGGGGAAGGACATCACTGAAGCATTTGTCAAAATGGTCATCTACAATCACTTCCCATATTCAGAGATCAACCTAAATCGACGGTATGATTTCCAACTGGTCGAAGAACTGAAGCAAAAGTTCTGCACCATGAACGAGGCCGATATTTCTGTCCAGCTCTATGATTTCCACCTTCGAGCTCCCGATCAGGACACCAGAAAGTACACATTCAAGATCTACGACGAGGTGATCCTTGCTCCTATGGGATTGTTCAAGCCTCACATCTTCGACGACACTGGTAAATTGGACGGTCGCCGCAAGCTGGTCGACAAATCTTACGACATCTACGATGGCAAGCCGAACGACCCAAGCTCATCTGCCCAAGCAGAGATCCTGACCTCGATCGCACCCGAGGAGGTGTTGACTTCCACCAAGAAGCCCGGTGCAAAAGCCAACGGCGTTGCCAACGGCGTGACCAACGGCGCGAAGGAGGAACAGTTCAATGGCTCTCGCCGCCCTTCATTCAGTAACATCAAAGAAATGGATGCGACGCCACAGCCATCAACCGCGAGTTCTCCAGCTCGCAACCTTGACGGGACCCCGCAACCCGACGAGAATGACGTCGTCCCTCAGCGGGACGAAAAGCCCAAAGTCGAAGAGGAGGAGGAAGAGCCCGTCAGCATCGAGAGACGCGATGATCTGCTGCCAATCTACCCACTTCCTAATGCAGTGGTGGCATCTATAACACATGCGGCGCGTAATTCCTCGCAGAGGACGAGCGATCTCCTGGGTGGCATCATGATCACAGGTGGCACAAGCATCATTCCAGGGTTGGCGTCGCATCTGGAAGAACACCTCAAAGGTATCCTACCTGGGTACAGCAAAGACATCATAATCGGCCGTCCACCGAGGGAGCTTGATCCACAGGTCGTAGTGTGGAAGGGCGGGGCTGTGTTTGGCCGCATGAGTCGGACAAATGATAGCTGGGTCAGCGGTTTCTTGTATGAGAGACTGGGAGAGCGAGTTCTCGCACACAAGCTAATGTGGGCATGGTAGGGGGGCACCTAGGGGGGTGGTCCATCCCTGCAGCGAGGATTGTTCTGAGAAACAAGAGCATGATCGGCAAGTAGACCAATCTTGAGGAATACCGTCCAAAAGGGTGCTACACCACATGCAAAGAACACATTTGTGCCATGCTTAACTTGAGGTCTCTCTCATTGTAGTACGTATGGTCATTGTCCTTTCCTGCCAGAGCCTTGCCGAAACGCGATAGTGGTCTGCGAGGCTGTCGTCACGTGATATTTCCATCTCCCTTCTGTCATTGGTTCCAGCAAATTTCCCCAGAAAGTGCATCTCCAACTGCGTCTGCTCGACAGACTGATTCCATTGAGAAAGAAACCACCTGGGTTTCAAGCACGTTGCTTGACCCGGCACAGTCACTCGTTTATTATTAGAGCCGACCTGGTTTTCTGCTAGTCTCAGACAACTACATATGTCGCGAAGATGACTAGCTCTACCGATCAGCATGCGGGTTCGGTCTTTCACACAAGTATATTTGGATCCCTGCGTCGCCACAGCGTGGTCGCTAACAAATGGTCGGATACATAGAGACTCCTGCACCATCAGTGGCCCGCGGTCCCTCATGAAGCCTGTCGGATAATTCCTCTGTTCCCACGTACAACTACCCATGTCAGAGGTGTCCATCGAGCCCGCCTCAAGTTCACCGGACTTTCTGGACGTAGTGGTGTGGCATTGAGTCAATGTCGGCAGGCAAAGTTACAAGGACCTGTTTCTAGCGCCCGTCTCTTGCATTTGAAGGACACGACGTCTCATAATGTGGAGCTCGGAGGAAGATCACAACGCTGTGAGGAGGCAGCCTCTGCAATCAATGGCAATGCAGAAGATGCGGCGAACTCCCAAGTTGATGTCGAGCATTCTGAGCAGGAGGCCGAGAGCGCTGCATATGACGCCCTGGCACCCGAGGAAGATAGTGGCGTGCCAGGAAGCTGTGTTGCCAAAAGGCGCAAATATTTTGACGTCAACCTTCCAGCATCGAATCTTCTTGACGCTATTGAAACGATCAAGCTAGCTCGACAGTATGGGCTCACAGATGATGAGGTCGTATCGACCCCATATGCTGCGGAATCTAGTCGTGGATGGGTGAGAGACATATTGCGAAGCAATCAAGCTCTCGCTGCGAAGATGAAGTTGGCTCTGGAGAAGGGCCGACAGAAGGCCCGGATGCAAAAGATACTCGCTGCGAGACACAAGTTGCCTTTGATGTCTGACACGACACGGCCGAAAATATTGGAACTTATCAAGGACTGTGACGTGACCATTATCTTGTCCAAGACGGGTTCCGGCAAGACGACTCAGATTCCTCAGATAATTCTGGACGACCAGGTAACTCACGGGTTTGGACCGGTAACGAGCATTCTCTGCACACAACCTCGCCGGCTTGCAGCCACGTCCACCGCTCGAAGGGTGGCTTATGAGCGAGGTGAGGCCTTGCAAGACTCTGTAGGCTACCACATTCGGAATGACAAGTGGCCTTCACGACAACAAGGGAGCATAACCTACTGCACTACGGGGATTCTTCTAAATCGCTTGATTGCCGACGAATGGAGTACTTTGCAGTCTCATTCACACATCATCATTGACGAAGTACATGAACGGAATATACAAATCGATCTGGTATTGGCAATTCTTCGAGGAGCTTTGCAAAGCAGGAAGGCTACGGGCCAACGATTTCCCAAAATCATTCTAATGAGCGCCACCATTGACCCAACCATGTTCCTCGAATACTTCAGGCAGCCGACGCATACTGGGGTATCCCTTCTCGCGGAGAGCCTCCAAGTTGAAGGCTCTGCACATCATGTTGAAACACACTATCTGCCCGAGATTCTGTCAGAGCTCACGCAAGCCGGGGAGCTACACACCACCATGCACGCTCTTTTGCAGGGGAAAGCCTCGGGCATTTCCAGTGCAGAATATATTCGGAGTGAGATGCGCTTCGCTACCAAGCAATCTGTAGGCCTTCGGCCCGACAGCAGTGGTCTAAGCAGCCAGCTGGCGGAGACTGGTACATTGGATTCTACTGTTCAAGCAGGAGACCGCAGGTATATCGGCCTGGCAACGTCTGTGATTGCCCACCTAGCGGACAGTAAACTGGGAGGCGATATATTGGTGTTCCTGCCTGGAAGGGCAGACATCGACGAAATCTTCAATCTTCTGATCGATTTAAGACCACTTGGTGTGAACTTTACCAACACGAACAGATTCAAGCTCTTCAAGCTTCATTCTAATTTGCGCGATTCTAACGACGAGGTCTTTAAACCGGTAGCCCCAGGGTGCCGACGGATTATTCTGACTACCAACATCGCTGAGACATCAGTGACGCTGCCAGAAGTGGTTTACGTTGTGGACAGCGGTCTGCTCCGGAGCAACACCTTTGATCCGCTCACACGCCTGAGAAGCTTGCCTTACGAGTGGATCAGCAAGACCAGCCTGATTCAAAGACGAGGCCGCGCGGGGCGTGTCCGAGACGGCCACTACTATGCCCTCTTCACGAAAGAACGGCACGACTCATTTATCGCGATGCGCCGTCCCGAAATCGCAGTAGCTGACCTGGTGACTGTCGTCCTGCAGTTGAAGGCTTACCCACAGCGAGTCGACGTCCGGGAATTCCTGCGCGAAACCATAGAGCCACCTCCTCCACAGGCCATCGAGAGTGCGCTCAAGGATTTGAAGAGTTTGCATGCCTTGACTGAAAGCGAGGAAGTCACCAGTCTAGGCCGGCTACTGGCTCGCTTTGCTTTACACCCAGCAGCGGCCAAAGGCATTTTGCTGGGAGCCCTTTTCGGGTGTCTCGAGCCGATGCTAATTCTTGCTTACCACAGCTCTACCGACTCACTGATTTCACACCCAGAATTCACGGCGAGGCAGCTTTCGGTGATGAAGCAGCAGCACACATCAGACTATGAAAGTGATCTTGTGTCGATAGTCGAAGCTTTCAGAGATTACCACACCGCCTACCGAGCTGGTGACGCCGACCAAATGAAAGACCTACGTGACAGAAGGCTGATCAGGCATCACGTATATCTGGACATGATGGTCGCAAGCGTCGCCATCCATCAGATCTTGTCAGATGTTGGCTTTTTGCCCGGTGCTGAAGCAGGACGGAGTGTGTTTGAGATCCTGCCGGCTTCGATGAACTCGAATCGCAACAATATGGTGCTGGTGAAAGCTCTCGCCGTGAATACTATTACTCCCGAGCTAGCCGCATGGCGGGAGAAAGGACCACTGAAGAAACTCTGGAGTCTGGATGACCCGACCGCCACGGGTCTGATTTCGCGAGACAGCGTGAACGAGAAGGCGACGAAGAAATCGGCCAGGTTCGCCCGAAAATACCGATCCGGAGGCCGGCTGGTCGCGTATTCATGGAAGCATGATACTCCCGAGTCAAGTCCCAAGGGCATCTGGCTTGAGCAGACCTCGATGGTGACGCCACTGATGTCCGTTTTGTTCAGCCGCAATGTCACGCTGTCGAGTCCTCAAATAGTGATGATCAACGACTGGCTCAGGCTCAAGCTCAACGCCGAAGAAGGCACACCACCGGTGGTAGCTGAGCAGAGTGCACGGATCTTGATGGAACTGAGAAAGACGGTCGATCGATTTGTAGGCCTGGCATGGGAGGACCTCGGCTTGCTCGACCTGTCCGGGGAGAAAAGTGCTCGAGGCTCGATCAAGGTCCCGTCATCTGGTCGAGGGCTCCTCAACGCCGAGCTTCAAAGGGTTGTGGTCGACTCGGTAGTGAAAATGCTCAATGAGGACGACGCGTACTGGAGGTCTTTCCGCGAGAGAAGACGAGCAGAAAACATCGAGGCCGAAGCCGAGGCCGAAGCCAAGCGCGTCGAGGAGATGAATCAAGCCAAGGCCAACGAACCCGTGGAAGACGAGGCGGAAGAACCAACGAGGCCTTCGGGACCGGGAGGCCAGGATCGCGATGCACAGCCGGAGCTGCACGGCATGCACGTCGATGAGACAAACTATGACAATGAACCAGAAGCGGGCAAAAGTGAGGCGGCGGCATAAATCAGAATTCAGACGGCAACTGAGGTCGAGGATCGATATATGAAGTGGAGAGTCTATGTAGGATATAGAAGATAGATCATCTGTGAGAACAGTGTATAATATACAATATACAGCGCCAGTGAGCGACTGTATCGTGGACCGACGACGGGCGTGTATTGTGGTGTATACATAAGGTACATACATACATACATACATACATACATACATACATACATACATACATACATACATATAGGTATATATATAGCGAATGAAGTAGACTTAGGTGCAGATTCGGACTATGGAGGTCTATTAGGTCCGATCTCACTTCTCACTTCTCACTTCTCACTGTCTTATGCACCAGCCACTACTCCCTCTCTTCCACCGGATCCCATCATTATTGATTCAAGTTGGGAGACGGAATCCCCAGCGCAAACAGTGCCGGTCTTCGTAGGTATGTGAGCTCGCACCGCACCCTCCATAGGCACGTACATACTCCGTACACTGTACTGTACAGAGTAGAATTCCTCTCCGGAGGTGTTGAGACCCGGCCATATCCTCGGCGGTAATGGTGGAGATGGACACTGCCACTGCCACTGCCAGGCACGCCATCTCCAGCTCGTTTGAGGTCAGCGTTTAGCTCTCTCTCTCTCTCTCTCTCTCCCTCTCTCTCCCTCTCCCTCCTCCCCCACACCCCCCCTCTCTTTCTTTCTCTTGCTTGCCGACGAGTTCGGGTTCGGGTCCGGTACGACGATAGCCGGGCCCTACATGTCCTGTTCAGTACGGAGATTAGTGATCAAGATGTTGCAGTTGAAGTCGCTGTCGATGTCGACCCGATCGATGGGCGGGTGAAGATACTAGTATTAGTACTTAACGGGGTAGCTGTATAAGGTAGTGAGTGACTGGATTCGCTTGAGAGACTCGATTGCGGTTGCGGTTGTTGCGATATCGGTCAGGTCAGAAGACGTACCATTACCTAGTGACCTATGTGTATATTGTACGTGTGTCTGTGTCTGTGTCTGTGTACTAAAGCCTACCGTCGTGACGTGAATGTGATGTAGTCCAGTCCACGACGTCTGCATTGCATTGTCATTTATTGCGTGCTTGGTCCGACCGACTGCTTGGTCTGAAGTCTGGAGTCTGACTCTGCAGGGTTCAAGAAGAAGCAAATCCCAAATCCCGCCAGCCATGCGAATGCCCGATGCAGTGGCTGGTTGTGTGATGTGTGATGTGTGATGTCTGAACGTCAGCCTGTACTCGTGTGCACTGAGCAAGAACTGGATCTGAATGATGAGACGAGGCTATGTATGGCGCGAGATTCAGCGAGAGGTTGTTTATCCCGCAGTTCCACCTGCGCCCACGCCCAAGCCCGCCAGGATTTACTCTATTCTGTGTAGGGACGTCGGATACTGGATGTCTCTCTAGAATGCGGACGCGGACGCCCTTTTGCTTGTCAGTACGGGTACAGAGTATGGATACACGCATGTTCTAATCATGTTTTAGGGCAGATCACGCAATTCGCCTCCCGAAGGCGTGCGCTATGCCCGTCGCGAATGGCTTAGACGCCTGCCCAAGCCTGCCCGCCAACCAATCCGGCCGATGGCGCATTGCTCATCATATCACTGCTTGCGGGTTGCGGGGTTGTGCGCCGACTTGGACTGATATGATGTGATGCGAGAAACGGCCAAACTGGCGAAACCGCAGACCACGAACCACAAACCACGAACCACGAACCACTCGACAATCGACATGCCCTGTGCAATCGGGATTCGACATTCGGGACCCTTAGGACCCCATTCATGTCGAAGCCCACTGCGGTGCCGAATTTCCTCTTCCACTATATTTGAAGCCTGGGCCTGAGACTGGGCCTGGGACTCGGACTGGTTGTATATAACGAGCCACAGTCATCCTCGTTTCCCCATTCCGTCCCTCCCTAGAGGTTTAGGAGATTTCCGACCACCAAACCAAACCAAACCAACCCAAACCATGGCGACCGCTTCCTCTACACAAACCCCCGCGCAGCCCAAGGGCGGCGTTGGCGCCTACAAGGAACTGGCCCCCGGCCAATTTGACAAGGAAAACGAGCTGAAGGGTACGGCCAATTTCGCCGCAGCGACATATCCTCAGTGAGTATCTGATCAAGAGACTCGACTTGCCGCTCGTGTTGACCGTCTGTCTACAGTTATCTGCCGGTGTGGGACAATGAGAAAGGAGAAAAGTAAGCTACCAATAATATCCTTCCCGTCTGTGTGTGTGTGAGAGAGAGAGAGAGAGAGGGAGGGAGGGAGGGAGGGAGACAAAAGGAGACAGGCAAAGGCACACACAGATACACACAGAGAAAGAACAGACACACACACCCACAGAGAGAGAGAAACTGACACCCACCCCCCTATCCAGATACCCTCCTCTCGAGCCGTTCGAGCATTATGAACACGGAAAAGATGCCGACCCGTCCTTCCCCAACCTGTTGAAGGAGGGAAGCCACCTGGAAAACATCACCGCGTCCATCGGGGCCGAAGTGACGGGCGTCCAGCTGTCACAGTTGGACAACAAGGGCAAAGACGAGCTGGCTCTGTTGGTGGCCCAGAGAAAGGTGGTTGCCTTCCGAGACCAGGACTTCGCCTCCCTTCCCATCGAAAAGGCGCTGGAGTTTGGCCGATACTTTGGCCGTCTGCACATCCACCCGACCAGGTAAAGCCCAGCCCAGCCCATCAACCACTTCTCCCTTCTCCTGATTCCCACTTCAAATCAAACCTCGGGGTTCTCCCACTTCAAATCATACCTCGGGGCTGTATGGATCTGGTACTGACGCGGTCCAGTGGCGCTCCCGCCGCATATCCCGAAGTCCACCTGGTGCACCGCGGGGCCGACGACCACTCGTTCTTAGACTTCCTCGACAGCCGAACCAACTCGATCGCCTGGCACAGCGACGTCACCTATGAGAACCAGCCGCCGGGGACGACGTTCCTGTATGCGCTCGACGTGCCCTCCGCTGGCGGCGACACTCTCTTCGTCAACCAGGCAAAGGCATATGAACGACTGTCTCCCGCTTTCCGCGAGCGTCTCGCCGGTCTCCAGGCCGTCCATTCGGGATACGAACAAGCCACGAGCGCCATTAACAGGGGCAGCACTGTGCGGCGAAACCCCGTCTCGTAAGTGACTTGCAAGTCTTTCTAGGGACTCCCCTCCCCGTGTTGAGTGTCTTTTGGGGACTCCCCTCCCCGTATTGAGTGTCATTCTGGTCAAGGAGCGCCGCCGGCTGACTTGGAACCCCCGCAGCTCCATCCATCCTATCGTGAGAACTCACCCAGCCACGGGGGAAAAGGCTCTGTTCGTCAACCCCCAGTTCACCCGCTACATTGTCGGCTTTAAACAAGAGGAGAGCGACTATCTCCTCAAGTTTTTGTACGACCACATCGCCTTGAGTCAAGACCTGCAAGCCAGAGTTAGATGGAAGCCCAACACCGTCGTCGTTTGGGACAACCGCGTGACAGGTGAGTCTTAGTTTTAGTCTTTCCACATCCGTTCGATATGATATGCGACCGTCGACCGTTCCTCGGCTGACTCGCACTTAGCGCACTCTGCCACCATCGACTGGGAGGATGGCCAGCGACGACACATTGCCCGCATCACTCCACAGGCCGAGCGTCCCACCGAGTGAAGTTGAAGTTGAAGTCGCTCCTCAGGCATGACATCTATCAAAAAAGCCGTTGGGATCGCGTACAATTAGAACGCTGCGGCGGGCCATGTGTTGAATGCCGCATGCCGCTCGATTGCTGGCCGGACGGCTTCGAAAACTAGACCGACCTACATCTCCTCAGTAGCATATAAATCCATAAAACTGCAAGAAGAAAGGCGTATTTGACTCTTTGTTCAGACATGTCCATTTCCATTTTGTGACTGAAGACTCGGGAAGCCTGCTGGTTAAAGCAGATGCATCCCTGCCGTGCCGTGCCGCGCCGCGCCTCGACTCCGGTACCATGCTCGTGCCTGGATGATTTATATTGCAAACGTCAACTATCCAGAAGTGTTCAGTCGCCTTCCAGTCTCGCCACCACCGTAGCCATCTGTTCATCGCCGTAGATTTGGAACCCCTTCTCTTTGGTGACACTGGCTAATTGCACATTCTTCGAGTCCAGTTTCTCCTCCATGACCTGCTTCAACGTCTTGAGCACCAGAGTCTCGGCTTCTTCCAGCGTCAGAGATCGGTGGTATTCTGATTGTAGCTCTGCTTGCGCGCCTTCGCTGCCTGACCCGATGGCCTTGGCGTCGTAGCGGTAGAATGTGCCCGAGGGTTCGGCATGGTACCTAGGGCAATCAGTCAATGTCCGGGGCAGAGATAGGACACGGAAATGCTCACAGTTGTGGCCCGTTATCCTCGTCCCACCCAGCGATCAATAAGGCAACACCAAAGGGCCGACTCATGATCGATTCTTCTCCCTGCGCTCCCTCGCCGAATCTCAGCGCCAAGTCGCAAATGGCTTGGGTACAGCTCTCCACTCTCAGTCTCTCGTTGAAGTTGAAGGCGTGGTTCTGGGACTCGACTCGGGCGTGCTCGATCATGCTACGTGCATCTGCTTGGAGGCCGGACATGGCGCAGCCAATGTGTCTGTCAATCTCGACAATCTTCTCTATGCTGGAGGAAACCAGCAGGGGCGACGTGACGCGTTTCTCGACTCCAAGGAGAACGCCATGGGATGTAGCAACCTGTAACAGTAAGCAAGTGCCTATACCGAGCGAGATGGTATGTCCATACTCCAATTGCCGTTGATCCAAGTTTGATGGCTTCTAACGAGTATTCGACCTGGAAAAGACGGCCTTCAGGCGAGAAAGTGCTATTGCAAATCAGTCATGTTGTGTCAATCAGGACGACTGTCTGCTCACTTGATCCCTCGATCGTATTCGCTCCTCGCAATGAACATTTTGCCGGGGTTTGAACAGGAAGTAGCTTAGAAGAATGCCGAACCATGCAAGAAGACGATAGAGGTGGAACTGCGGTGACCTGGAGAGGGCGAAGCGAGCAATCTGCAAATATGCAAGATACGGCCTAGGGGTGTAAAGGGAGACAGAAGCTCCAAACTTGAAGGACTGCGAGAGGAAGACGTACAACTGTAGTTCGGAAATCAGGCACGTTGAGCATGCGCAACACAATCGCGCGGTGAGGTACTACTACGACGGAGTGCTAGTACCACCGGCGCAGCTTGCCAAGAGTATCCTTCAGCCCTCCTTTGGGGACGAGGGTCGCGCCGCCTTAGGCCTCAGGAGCCTTAGGCCTCCCATCCACCGCTTTATGATCTCCTTCCCAGAAGTTGAGGGAGTCATGTACATATCTCTTGGACGTGGCCCTACAATTCTGATCACTTAAGTAGGTTTGCTCTCAAGTTCGTCCTGACTCCCAGAGCTTTTACCATGTTCGTGTCCCTACTCGGCCACATTTTCTCCTAGAGACGCTAAAGCAAGGCACTCCAAAATGCTGCAGGGTCCTGCTCAGCACATTCCCTAGTCAACCACTCTTTCAAGGCTGCTTCGGACGCAGCTGCCCGCTTTTGTGCCCACCAGAACTTCGTTGAAGCGAACAATATCCTCACGGCGCGATAGAAATGATAGAGCAGGAGCAAAGCGTGAGGATCACACCGCTCAAACATCGAGGCGAAATGACCACGGCATTGAATAGGAAAGGAGAAAACGTATCTTGCTAACTCCGGTAATAGGGGTGAGTCGGTGTCGAGAGAGGTGAACGGCTGTGCTTCGGGAAGGAAGGACTGAATGAGACATAGTGCGCTGACGACGGTCTCATAACTGTCTTCCGTTGATTCGGTCTCGCCTTTGGTCTTGTGGATGTGAAATCGCCGCACATTGGATATGGCTGAGTCTGTTTCTCGTGTATACGGAAGAGGAGGGTTGAGCAGCTCTGTGCTGAGAGGACGATGGTAGGAGAAAAAGTCATGATAATTTGCCAATGTGATGTTGCTGATCTGTGCAGCCCTAACGAGCACGTCCTCGGGACTGTGCTGGACATGCGGGATGAATATCGACGGCTGATGAGAAATGAGCGGGACGCTCTTGAGGAAGACTTGCTTCATGCTCGAGCTTAATGCAAAGATGCGGTCTTTCGATGGGTTGAACGTCGACGCCCCGGTGTCCTGAGGCGAGAAAAAGTCGGTATTAGTCCACACTTCGTACTGAAGCAGAAACGAGGTCGCCATAAAGGCGTCGATGTGAATGGAACTGAAGTTGTTGGACAGCTGATCGCAGAAACGGGACACAGCCCGACACCGGTGACTGTTGGCCGCTTTTGGGAATATCGGGTCGTCCGGCAGTAGGACGGCAAGGTGTCTTGCTGCGACACATAGAACGGCGTCCATCAAGAAGTCGAACTGGAAGCAAAGCTGGAGCGTACAGTCCCAGACCTCTGGCACAAACAGAAGCGTCTGGGACGTGCTTGTCCCGAAATGGTGAAATAATCTCATATGGAGGAGGTTTACTGGGGTATCCGTTGACTCGGACCCGAAAAGCCTAGTCTGGGCTGGCATGGATAGGTTTGTGGCCACCCTCTTGGATCGTACGGGTGGCTTACAGCGTTCTCCTCTCTGGGTGCAACTTTCACAGGGTGTGGCCTCATTGCACTTGAGACTTGTCAGTTAGCTTATATGAGCCTGCGATAGGACGCGAAAGGACATCTCGACCTTGACCCGCCGCCTCCTGCAGTTCTCACACACCACCCTAGACTTCTTGTGAGCCCGCCGTTGCCTATGCGGATCGACCACCAAGGCCTTGGGAATCTCGACAAGGACCTGTCCCGAGTTCTGAGCCGACGAGAGGACGAAGGTATTCGTGAAGTTCTGGAGGTGATCCACACCTTTCGCCGAGTCCACGGTGTTAGGTAGGCCCGAGCCCATGACCGAAGAAGGTGGCATCCCAATTGCGCCCGTATAGATGTTCTGGGTGAGAAAGAGCTGTGTCTCGCGAGGAGACTGGCCAGGAACAGACGGCGACGTTCTGATGTTCTTTCGATAAACTGGAGGCAACGTTAAAATCCGAAAGACCGACATGACACTGGTGATACTAAGCCGAATATGACGAAAGGTGCCTGAAATGGAATAGTCGGATGCTGAACTGACCCGCCCTGCTTCCTCATCCGTCCCGTATGATTCAACTTGGTTTAGCGCACTCTTCCCCAGAGGTACGGCGGAATTGATTGGCTCCAAGGCCTGAACTAGATATTGGAGAGGTATATTTCTTTGTACAGCATAAAAAGGCAGCAAGATCCAAGTCAATCTACTTCCTAAGGAAAGCGTCAGTCATATTCATCGTGTCAGTCCCCTCTAGGCAGCTGCAGACTCGAGTGTCGATTTAGAACCCGACGGAGCCCCCGACATAGTGAATACTAGTACTCCGTGTACTGAACACCAACAACCAAACCCGACATTGTCCAAGGCCAAGGGCAGGGCCAGAGTCGCTCTGTACCTACTTGCTCAGAACTGAGCTACATAGGAGAATGGCTGTCGCTCTCTCTGACGTCGTCGCCTCCAACCAACGCATCGACTCCACTTTTCCTCACGGCCTGGTCGCCGTCTTCGTCGGAGCGACCAGCGGCATCGGCGAATACACGTTGAAGGCGTTGGCCAAATATGCCACCAAGCCGCGGGCCTACATCGTCGGTCGGTCCCAAGATGCGGCGGATCGTATCATCAGGGAATGCAAACAGTCGAATCCCAGCGGCACATTCGAGTTCATCAAAGCCGACGTGAGCGTCCTGAAAACCGTCGACGATGTCTGTCGCCAGATCAAGAGCAAGGAAACTGCAATAAACATCCTTTTCGAAAGTCAAGGCACCATGGCTTTCGACAAAAGTAGGTCTGGGCTGGGCTGGGCCGGGATCTTGCCTCCTGGTGGGATACAAACTTCCGGAATCTAGCTAATTCCCTCCTCTCAGAAACATCTGATGGCCTACCTCTTGCCTCGGCGCTTATACTTCACTCGCGCATGCGATTCATCCTTAATCTTCTCCCTCTCCTCCAGAATGCACAGTCCCTCCGCCGTGTGGTTAGTGTCGGGGCGGCGACATGTGAGGGACCCATCGACATGGATAACATGCTCGCACAAAACGTCCCCTTGATGCAGTGGCGCAACCAGATCGCATCTATCGAGACGCTGCTGCTAGAGGAAGCTATGCGACGAGCCCCCGATGTCAGTTTCATTCACGATGTGCCGGGTGTGGTCAAGAGTGGCATCCAGCGGGAGGCGAAAGGGCTACGCATGACCATTTTGATCGCTATATCCCGCCTCCTGGCTCCCTTGATCGAAACCCCTCCTCTGGAGTCTGGCGAGCGACATCTCTTTCTGGCCACAAGTGCCAGGTATCCTCCAGGTCGGAATGAAGCGGCCGTGGCGGGCGTATCATTACATAGGAGCCTAGTACTCGCCAGGGGGACCCTCGGACGTGAAGGGAGCGGCGTGTATTCGCTGGGTGCCAAATGCGAGAGCGCTCCGGCCAAGGTCGAGACGTTGCTGGCTGAGTTTAGAGAGAGCGGCACAGCCCAGAAAGTTTGGGATTCCGTTGCAGATGATTTCAAGAAGATCACTGGGACAGAGGTAGCACCATAAGTAACAGTATTTGTGATCGAGATAGTTCATAGGCCTCAGGAGCCTCCCATCCATCGCTTTATGATCTCCTCCCCAGAAGTTGAGGGAGTCATATACATATTTCTTGTACGTGGCCCTACAGTTCTGATCACTTGAGTAGGTTTGCTCTCAAGTTTGACCTTTGTAGCATTTGCCACCGTCGACCCAACTCCGGTAAACGTCGTACAAGAAGTTCATTCTTCCCTTGGGAAACCGTCATCAAAATTCGTTTCAAGGAGCGTGATGCTCTCGAGCCGTTACAACGAGCCCTGATCATACAGCTCCAATAGTCGCGGTATATTCATCCATGAGATATTTTTCGTCCTCTTGAGGCTCAATCATCTTTGGGATGAATGTCTTACGCCACTCGCCTTCCCAATGTGTGGTGTAACATATTTTGAAGTATTCCCAATAGTCTGGATACCACCCAGATTGTCCCCAGTCGATCAACGCAAGTACTCGCGCTGGACCGAAGCCCGATGTAGAGACAATTATGTTCGTAGGATGCACATCAGCATGTGTGAATTTAATGGCTGTGTCTTTTGGCATTAGAGTAAGATATGGATCTTTGTATCTCTGAGAAGATGACAAGAACCGTTGGGGAAGCCATTCGAGCCACTGATAAAAGTCGTCAATGGTATTAAATGGTCCAACCTTTGGGCGATCATAAAAGACTCTGTCAATCAACGGACCCCGAGTAATAGATCCTAAGAGGTAACAATTAGTGTAAAAGCCTTTTCAAATCGTGGATTTCTCGCTCATCGATAAACGGATTCTCTTGTTGGAGTTGTTGTAGGGAGCAAAGCATGTTGCGAAGTTGACCACAGACAGATGCCTTATCAGAGAGGTCCATGTCTTTCCAACGTTCTTCTAGAGTCACCCCAGCTATGAGTTCCATGTAGATATAAACGGTGCCTTGATAGACACGCCATCCAAAAAGCTTTGGGACCGGAACTTGATGGCCAAGATACTTCCTAACTACCCACATTGTCACTGCTTCGTCGATCGTCACATGTTGTCCGAATTTGATCACAAGCTGCATTTCGGAGATGACGGTAATCCCTTCTCGTGAGGCGCCGAGCTGTTGGGGACATGGCAGCTTCCGACCTGCTATCTTGAAAAATGAGGTGTCAAGGAAATCCATTTCATCACTCAGATAATTTGGAAGCTGGCTCTGGTTTATTCTCTTCAACTCAGTGGTGATTGTCGAGTCCATTGTTGTGGTCAGAGTCGTCGAGAGAGAACAGCAAGGTCGTCGTCAGTGGTCAAGAACTCAGTTAGCTGCCTCCGTCCATTGCATCTAATGTCAAATTTGGGGGAATAAGCTGAATCCCTTGGAAGCTGTTAGTTAAAGCCCGAAGGCAGCACTGTATAGTGTAGGGACAGCCCATGTGGTCGGCTATGAGTATTTCGCACCCATGGGTGTTTATTTCGCACCCACGCTAAACTATATTCTTATTAGTACTTATATAATTAGCTCTCTTTCTTTTATTATTTCCTAAAGAGGCTTATACCTCCGCAATTATTACGAAAGTATACTATTAGTACTATCCTTACCTATATCTATAACCACGCCTATAGTCACGCCTATAGTCACGCCTATAGCTACTCCTAAAACAACCCCTAAAGTAATTTAGGCTACGAGAGCACGCGAGCACCACCCGGGTAAATAAAGAATAGGTATAGTTATAGGTATAGCTATATATATAGTATAGGCTAGGTATAGGCGTGGTTATAGGCTTAGGCGTGGTTATAGGCGTGGTTATAGGCGTGGTTATAGGCCCTTAGGCGTCGCTGTAGGCGAGGTTACCGGGGTAGCTATAGGCACTATAATAGGGGTAGTCTGTAAGCTAAGTTATAACTAATTCTAGTTTAGCGTGGGTGCGAAATAAACACCTATAGGTGCGAAATACTCCCAGCCCATGTGGTCTCGTTAACAATCGGCGTCTCAAACAGGAAATGGACCATCCCAGGTGATGATTGGTCCCCGATCGATACGGTCTTGTGCCGCCAAGCAAAGTCGCGTGTATCGCCGACGCGCCCGCGCCGATGAGATGAAGTGCGCCCACACCCACACCCACGCATCACTGCAAGAAGCAAACTACCATGAGGGGAGTCTAGAAAACGCATAGTCGACTGGTCCCCTGGTCCCCTGGCCCCCGGCATACTGCGCTTCCATACCGCACTGGCAGAAGGATGAAGCGTGGGCCAACATGGCCTCCCTACATTACAGGAGTGCTTCAGCCACCGACCGACGAAGCACTCATCTTCCCGGTGGCTCATCTCGTGTGAATTCGACTCGAGCCAGAGACTATGAAAGACCCTTTGCCCGCGACACTGGCTCTCCCATATACCCCACCGGCTACAGCGAGGCCGGCGAAGGGTCGCACAAGCATTCCAAAAGCGAGAACAGGTTCAGTGGACTTGAACGACGGCGGGAAAAGTCTACTGTGACTACAACTGAGACGCTGTTGACCCGACGAAGTCCAAGGAAGGAGACTCTGAATGGGGATGGCCGAAAGAACAATGTCGATCACCGACAAAGTGCTGGCAGTGCCGTCCCTAAACCACCATCTAAGGAGGAAGACACTGGTGCGCACTTTTGCATAGACGGTAGTGACCGATGCTCATACTTCTCTAGGACCATGGACTCCTTCTGTGTCGCTGATTCCACACTCCTCTGCGCCACTAGCGACCAGAATACCGGCGCCGCCGGTATCTCGCAATGCGCCCTCCGCCTTAGACCCGGTGGCGCTGGAGACCATGTCAATGCAAGAGCAGGAACGAGCAATATTAGACGATATGCTCTATGTCTTTCTGGGGTTTGAAGGACAATATATCCGCTTTCGAGACAGTTACAATCCGGCCGATGAGAAAGAGCGCCTCAATGGGCCTCCTTTCGATCCACTCCCGGGCTTGGACCCCAGTCTGAGGGACTTGACAAGATCAATGCTCTCTATGGCCACCCATCATTGCGCACTAGAAGCTTTTGTCGAGATCCAAAGCAGAGAGGAGTTTGGCTCAGTGAATCACGCCCTTTGCGCAGCGATTCGAAACCTCCTAAAAGACTTTCTTATTCTCGTTGCTCAGCTGGAGATGAAAGTCTTGAATGACTCGGCTTTTACCCTTCACCAAATGCACATTGCCATCATCCCAACGATGCAATGTCTGGCGCAACTGTATTCGTTAGCGCAGGAGCTGCTTAAAAAGAATTCTCTTCTTGATGAAGATATCGATGATTCTATTGACGACTTTGACCCGGACAACATCATCGAGCGGCTCAAGGAGGGGGGTGATTTACTACCAGGAAGTCTCAGCCATAAGAAATGCACCGGGGGCAATGTCTTGGGCCTCTTGACACACCGTCTTTCTACCTTCTCTGGAGACCCCGCCGCCCGACGAATCCTCGAGATGCTGTTACGAGAATCTAGCAGACCATACATGGTCATGCTAAATGAATGGCTTCATCATGGTGGCATAAATGACCCCCATTCGGAATTCCTGATTGGAGAGAGAGCAAGCATCAAACGAGAGCGGCTGGACGAAGATTACACCGACGAATACTGGGAGAAACGCTACTACATCCGGGAAAAAGAGATTCCTCCACAGCTCGAGGCGGTTAAGGACAAGGTTTTGTTGGCCGGGAAGTATCTCAACGTGGTCCGTGAGTGCGGTGGTGTCAATGTCTCCAGCAAAATAGTCGACACTCCGGCGACATTTGACGATCCACGTTTCCTCGACAATGTCAACAACGCTTATTCCTTCGCAAACAAGGAGCTCCTCCACCTCCTTCTGACCAAGAACTCGCTTCGAAGCCGACTGCGGTCGATGAAGCATTATTTCTTCCAGGACCGCGCCGAATTTTTCCTGTATTTCCTCGAATTGAGTGAATCAGAGCTGCGGAAAAAGCACAAGGACGTCAACCTCGGCAAACTGCAGTCGCTCCTCGATCTGGTACTCCACCAGCCTGGTAGCATAGCCGTGGCAGATCCATTCAAAGAAGATGTCAAGGTGAAGATGAACTCGGTGGGTTTGACGCAATGGTTGATCAAGGTCGTCAATGTGCAAGGCATGGACCAGGACAATCCAGAGTCCATGATGGACCAGTACAAGACTCCGGCGACGGCGCAAGCCCCATCGGCGGAAAAGCCTCGAAAGGACAAGAAGGAAGACGAAGAGAAAGAGATCATTGGATTCGACGCCCTCGAACTCGACTATACAGTTCCGTTCCCGTTGTCGCTGATCATCAGCCGCAAGACGGTGATGCGGTACCAGCTGATTTTTCGATACACGCTAGCTCTGCGGCATCTCGAGACCCAACTGGTGGGATGCTGGGCCACGCATACCAAAGAGAAAGCGTGGATCCACAAGTCCTCGGACCGAAGGTTTGAGCTCTGGAAACGGCGAGTGTGGACGCTTCGGTCTCGCATGCTCGTCTTTGTCCAACAAATGCTCTTCTTCGCCACGGCCGAGGTGATGGAGCCTAATTGGCAAAAGCTCATGGTCAAGGTTGATGATGCCGAGCGGGATGAAACGGAAGAGTTGGAGATGAAGCCCGGTCTGCATCGCAAATCCAAGCCGACCGTGGACGAACTGATGCAGGACCACGTTGACATGCTGGATTCATGCATGAAAGACCTCGGGCTCACGCAGGCGAAACTCCTGCGATTGCACGCCAAATTGATGACAGGCTGTGGAATGTTTGCCGCCTACGTCGACCACATCACAAAGACGCTGTACGAGGCCGACCCGAGCATCCAGTCCGGCCCAGCCAAGTCGAAAGGAACGGTGTCTCAACCACCACCGCCCACCGACCCGGCCCGAATGAAGAGGATAGAAGAGTCGATCAGGAAATACGAGGAGCATTTCAACCGGCACCTGAAGATATTGATCGACGCTCTCAACTGGTTTGCAACCACCGAGACCGTGTCCTTGCTCAGCCTCTGCGGGCGGCTGACCAATGCGGAAGTGCAGAAACGGGACGATCTGTTTCTTTGAGATTGATGGGCTTGTATGGAGTACTAGTGTCTGGTCTGGTGTTGAAAGCGTGAACAGCTTCGCGCCTAGAGAGTGCAGTTGGCTATGGTTAGTTGGCTCTAGGCCGGGTTCATGACATTGATGAATTGTATGTGATGTGTATGAAGAGATCAAAATGATACCCATATTGAAAGAGCCGGCCGGCCTCCAGAGGCTCTCTCGCTCGCTACCTGGCACCTGCCTGATATCTGTACTCTTGTGTCTGTAGTTTCATGGACTCGATCGCGACCACGACCACGATCACCCTGGACCAAGTAGCCCTTAGCCCTAGTTGAGGTACTTACTGTATGTACATCCTAGTACTTCGTCCTGGCGCACCATGGCAGACTACTAGGAGAGAGGAGATGAGAACTGAATTACCGGCACGCACGCAATATCAGAAGACCGGGGTTCAACCGTGTATGTACTGCAGTCACTGACTGGTCGTTGAGACCTAACCAATCTACCCAACCGGGTTCTCTGTTTTCTGTTCTCTGTTCCCTGTGTGATATGTCATGTCATGTCTGATATGTCATCTCATCTCATCTCAACTCCTGCCGTCGGAATTCGGAACAGCAAGATCCCTCCTTCATCTGGTCTTGTAGACACAAGGCTTCAAGACCTTGGCTTCCTCTTCGGGCGACACGTTGTCGTCGTCCACGTTGCCCTTGCCGCCCTGGCCAGAGATGAATCTCATCTTGCCATCATGCACTTTCACGTATTCACGGCCGTTCCATTTCAGCCATTTATATTTCCCTGCACTCGGCACGCCAGACTTGACAAACATCATGCTGACAAACATCTTGTTGCTCTTGTCGACCGACTCTTCGCGCAAAACAAAGCCACGCCGGGAGAAGACTTTCACGAACGCCGAGATGTCTGTCTCGTCTGTGGTGGCCGAGTCGGATTGCTCGACAAAAACCTCCTCTCCATCCAGCTGGTCCTCAGAATCCGACTTTTTCTGCTTGGGCTTCTTTCGCTTCTTGCCCACGCTGTTCTCCACCACATGCCCTGGCCCTTTGGTGACTCGTCCGAAGCGAGACTTCACCTCCGAGATCCACACTTCGCCCTTGCCGTCGCCACGAAGGATCCGCCATGCTTCCTCCACGAAAGAAAGCCAGTTGGTGCCCATCAGGCTCAGGCAGAAGACGGCCACGTCGACTTCGCCATCGCGAAGCGGTACGTTCGAAATGTCGGCTTTGGTGACGTGGCTGTTCGGGGCGTGCAGATCAAAATTGTGGAATTTGAGCTTCAGGTTCTTGATCTGTGATTGACAGCCTCGTGCTAGAGGTGCATCTCCGCAGCCCAGGTCGGCGATTGTGCAGGTACCTGTTTTCCGACGGGGAAGAGGTGCCAGCCCAAGACTTGCCGTACTTGACGACGGCTCCGTGTCGTTAGTTTGGACTTGGCCTCGCCTTTTGATGGTAGATATGTACTGGTCGACTGGATTCTGCGGCCATGATTCTTTTACCTGCTGAGAAAATCCCGCGTGATATTCGGCGAAGAGGTCAGGTGAGCTTGAGAAAAGGTCCATCGCGGCAGAGGACGATGTCGTATACAGGGTCTCATTCAGGTGCCGGAATCGCGCCGAGGTGAGTTTGCTGCGCATTTTGGCTTGCAGCGGCGTCAACTTGCTAGGTGTCGGTGCAGGAGGGAGGGCTTCCTTGATTGTCTTGGAAAAAGCAGTCGAAGGTAGAGTCTTGCCATTTCCATTTGTGTGGTCAGCCTTGCGCAATTTTCGTTTCCCGTCATCTTGAGAGACCCTGGACTGTTCAGGCTGTTGCTGTCGCTGAGGAGTGTCTTTGTGCTGCTTTTTCCCTTTCTTATTCTTGATCGCACTAGGTACCTCCTCGCCCTGTGCCCGCCCTGCGCCGGTTTCCTCCTGCTTGATCTTCAAGGAGTCATCAGCACGGTCTCGCTTTCGGTCAGCACCGTTGGCAGTCGAGGCGACCTTGGAGCCGCTGCGTTGATTCCATAAGTTCTCGAGCTCGCTTCCGGTGACCTTGGAGGGCTCATCGCTAGAGGTGTGTGTGATTTTTCTCTTCCTGGATGCTCCTGTGGAGGTTTTCGAAGAAGACCGCTTTTCGTTGTTTGAGGACCGCGATTCCTGCACGAGGGAAGCCGGAGAGACCGCCCAACCTGGAACGGCGAACATACCCAGGTTTGGATAGGCGGCAGGAATTAGGTGAGAGCCGTTCGTAGTTAGACACTATTCAGTTCGACATCCGAGTCCCAAACAACAGGGTGCGTCTTGCAGCTGAATAGTCTGCTGGTAGTCGGCTGTACGTACAACTCCAAATTTTTTGGGTTGATATCCCCGAGGGGTAATTATCGGGGCTGCTAATTCTGGCCTCCCTAGCTTACCCTCTTAGTAGGCACCTACTAGTAGGTACCTCGGGCTAGTGTCCCGGGTAGTCAGCAGAGACTTTTAGAGAAGCTTAAGCCCGTCCGGAGGCGGTTTAGGGCCCTGTCACTTGACTGCGGGGGCTCCCTCAAGGGCGATTAGGCCTAACTTAAGGCATGTCGGCGGTTGTCATATGGAGTAGGGCACTATTACAGCTACTTTCCAGGTTGCTTCCAATGATAATCGTAATCCAGTGCTAACCATCCTCCTCGTTCTCTCCTCCCGACATCCCCGCTGGACCTCTATCGTATTACTCCATACACATGCCACGTTTCTTTCGCTACCTACTAATCTATGGAGTAATATCTACTATCCGTACTTTCTCTAGCGGTGATCAGCCTCCTGGTCATTAGAGGACGGTTGAGTCGAGTCAGTGGTTGCATCGGCAATACATGCTGCTCTCAGAATCTCCCGCTCACCACTGGGACCTAATTCTCTCGGCGAGCTTGTTGGCCATACGGATTCTTCTGCAGCGGATGGCTAACCTCATCAAGTCTACAGAGTTACGAGTACCCCCTACGACCGCTGTCAGAGCGCATGATCACTCCGCCCGTTAAGAAGCGACCCACTGCTCGAGAGCTTCTCGTAACAACAATCCCACATGAACGACCTGAACGACCTTCCTCTGGGAGGGAAAGAAACATCGACCCGACTGAAAGTTAGATCTCCGAGTATGAGGCCAGCAGTACTGTTAAGCCACCGCCATACTAGGATGTGGTTCATAAAATGTCAAAATCGCAGATTACCTGAGAGAACAGCGCGCTGCCTATTAGCAGATAAATACGGAGCACACCACCACTGCAGGCCCCATGTGTCGTCGGGGGTTACTCGGTGCGCCCGAAGAAAGAGGGTTGTCTCACGAGCCATCCACTAAAATGAAACTGAGGAATCTCTTGCCGCCTCCAAAGCCAGGCTACCAACGCACGTCGCTCGCATGGTCGCTCGCATGGTCAGTCACTGGCCACACACACCCTGCCGGGTCGCTGCCCAGCACAGATCGTCGCTCTAGTTTTCCAAAAATTGCTTTTGTGATCCGGCGGGGCAGCTGAAACCATGTGGTGTGGATGCTGCAATATCACGACGGCTCCTCGGGAGCCCTCGCCGCGCGATTCTTCAGATTGACGACATCCCATCCTTCCCATCCCAACAAGTGACGGATGACCCTTGAGACTCACGCGATCCGGTACATTAACATCAATGTAACCTCGGGGAAGACGTTCATGCTGGTTTGATCCTTACAGGCCTGGTAACAGTTGATGCGGCCAGGGCGGCGAGCAGTACCTAGCCTATCTCGGAAGGAGCTGTCAAGATTCCGTATAGATTACGGAGTACCTGTTCCAAGGAAACATGTGTCGGCCTCGAGGGAGCTGTACTAATACTAAGCATCACTACTACTAACCTAAAGCATCATGCCAGTGACCTGGCTTGGCCGCTTCCTTCCGCACCCTCGCAGGCTTGGAGCTTCAATTATGAACCTCACACCAAACAGGGCAAGCTCACAAGCCCCACGAAGATCCGACCACCCTCCTGTTTGCCCCAAGGGCCACTTCATGCTGCGCTCCGCTGAACCGAATCTCAACAGTCGAGCAACTGTGACGAGAATCAGCCCTATTACTCGGTGTTTTGATGCCCATTGAGCCGCCCCGAAGCCGCTAGGATTTCTTTCTGACAGCGGCTTGCTGCGAGGTACCAATTATATGTACCTAGGCTGGTCAGGTCATTTCTTCCTTCTTTCAAACCCACAGGTGCAGGTGCTGCTAACCGGCATACGGCATGTCCAGCGCGGATACGGCTAGGATCTTGCAAGGTTCCATTCCTGTATGCCTTTGTGCGACTTGAGGGGCCTCCTGTCCTCCATAACAGACCCGCCAATTATTGCTTGCTTTAGCATCACTCTGCATATGCGGCTACAGAGAACCACTCTCACAAGTCTTTCATTTTACATGCAGAAGACCTTTCACCACTGTGTGCGTCCGGTGGAGGCACACCTGACCCCGGTAACGTTCTAGAGCCGCAAGCTCCAAGCCAGCGTTGCTTCGCACTCCTCTTGTCGGATGGTGGTCGGAATTGCGGCAGACCAGGGGGGTTGAGTGTATGCGTTGAGCCGAGCGTATGCGCGAGCTTCATTGATATCAACCAACACGTCCAACACGCCGCCATTCGTAACCACGACAGGTGCCAACAGTGTCATTCCAGATCTCTCCCTTAGTGACCTCTTTATCGTGCTATATACTCTTCAACCATCCACGATCAGGGACGTTGCATTCAGGAGCTTCCGTCATGTTATCATGAGTGATTGGGCACAGCTCGAGAAGGTCGCATTTGCCTAACGCGCCGGAATCCCATCATTGGTGAGAGGCCTCCGATGCTTCGGAAGTAGGTTCAATGTCTCCGACACCAGAAGAGGAAGATCCTGTCGATGTGAAGAATTCCGGTTTCAAGACAGACGAGACTGGGGCGTCCGACGCCACAAAGCGGCAGGCCGCTAAGAGGAGGACCAAGACTGGCTGTTTAAGTGAGTTCCATTATTACAACGCCACACAAGACTGGACTCTCTGGCTGGCATCGATCCTGACGATACTTCAGCATGTCGGAAAAGGCGAATCAAATGTGGGGAGGAAAAGCCGGTGAGTCTCTCCATCTTTTGACCACCTCTGCGCTTTCGCCAATTCTCACATCCTCCCAGGTGTGCAAAAACTGCACAAAATCAAAACGCGAATGCGCCGGCTACGTGCAACCTCTCGTTTATAAACAACAGACTCAAGGCCCTCCTACCGCCTTCCATGATCCTTCCGAGCGATTTCTGTCGCAACAGGACGAAGGTGCCCCCCCTAGCGGTTTCCTCAACCTACGCTTGCCGCCGGAGCAGCAGTATCTGGCGCCGTATCACGGCCTCGATTCCTCGATCCCGCCTCCTTACCAACAACTGCCTTTCGGTGCCAGTTACCATGCGGTACCGCCGTTGCCCTCTGGCGGCGTACCTTACCCGACCGCTCCTCAAGCGGGAGGCTCTGATGGATGGCAAAATGTTCAGTACGCCTCGGGTCCGCCATACTTGGGAACATCTGAACGCACGGGAAGAAGTGTACCTGGACTGCCCACGACATATGTCCAGGCCGGAACATTTCCAACATCTTCTCGTCCTTTTGACCCGCAGTTGATAGACCCACGGGGATATCCAGGCCCACAAGCCCTCTCAGCACAGTATCAGAGACCATTTCCTCCATATCCTACAAGTGATCCCAGGTTTTCACAAGGACAATCAACCCCAGAATATTTCCGCCAGCAACCAGTTGCCCTCGCGCGTCCACCAGGGGGCATGTATGAAAGCATAGACGGTACGTAGACGAGGATAGTAGTTATTCAATGAGACATATGTCCGCTGCTAAGATCTCGATAGAAAATGTGGCGAGTCAACACAGTCTCTATGGTTTCCTACAACCTCCCTACCATACACCTTCGGCCCTTCCTTCCACGCTTGCTGCAGCCGTGAGTGCCGGTGTTGCGACTGGTGATGATATCTTTGAAGACCCTGATGACCCGTTCGACGTGGAGATGGACGAGAATGACATTTCGTTTCAAGATGCTGCGAATAATCTTACACAAGTACTTGGTCAGTCGGGTCAACGCGGTTACTGGGATCATAGACCAGACACTTCCCGAAAGATGCAAGACCGGGCAGTCGCAAGCTTCCGCCCCGCGATGACTATGTCGCCGTTACACGATGAAAGAAACGAGCGCATCTTTCGGCACTTCGTCGAGATTACAAGCCAATGCATGTCCATATACGAGAGGCATCTCTTCAGCTCCGTAGCCGCCCCGGCGAGGACACCATGGAATTTTACAATCCCAGCCCTGGCCTTGTCGCATCCTGCCCTTGCGCACGCCATTTTGGCTCTGGGTGGATTGCATTTGGCCAAGTTGACCAATACATCCGAGGACCCAGCCGTCAAGCATTTTACGTACGCGGTCCGAAGAGTAGGAAAGCTTCTTGGTCTTCCGAACCGACGCCACGAGATTGCGACGCTGGCGACGGTGCTTGTTCTCGGGTACTACGAGGTGTTGAGCGGCGACCACTCGCGCTGGAGTTTGCATTTGTCAGGCGCCACCAAGCTGGTGTTGGAACATGATTATGCCGGAACGACTCGTCACGCCAGGCGCATGCGAAATAGTGCCAAAGCAAGAGTCACTCAGTGGACCACACACTTTGCCTTGACGCAGGAAAACTATGCGCGTGTGGCAGGGATACCGCTTTCGCTCATGGATGACATGGATTGGGAAGTTGACTCTGCTTTAGTCTCCCGGCTGACGGGGTTTAATGTGGACTATGACCATCAGGCACAGCCGACCTTCGAACCGCAAGTGCGCTCGATTGATCTGACTGAGAAGGATATCGAAGATTTCAAGACCAAGATGGACCTGAGGTGGTGGTACTGCAAACAAGACGTGTTTCAGAGTTTGATCAGTGGCGACCGGCTTCTGATGCCTTTCGAAGTTTGGAGATACTGCCCTCCCAGAGGACAGATCGGGCGTGTCAACAAGTCGTACGCCACTTTCGATCATTTGCTTCTGATCATGGCACGGCTGGCCGACTTTGGTGGGAAAGACCGATACCGTAAGCAACGAGCAGTTGCCGCCCAAGGAGGCCAATGGAAACCTCCCCAGTGGCTCTTTGGGCCTCATGGGCCGCCTGGAACCCCGGCGGGCAAAGGCAAAGCCGAGTCAGGACCAGTCCGCAAGCCATCTGGCTCCAACACTAGAAAACCTGGTGCATCAGTGAGGTCCGCTGGCGAAGCCGGTGCAAAGCCTGCACCAGCCCCCAGTGCTAACGAGGGCAGAGTCAGACAGAGTAAGCCAGGTCCAGGCTCGAGGCCGACGACCAGCCCGCCTATGTTCGGTATGATGCCTCCGGCTAGCGAGCCTCTCCAAGTGAATTCGGCGTTCCGAACTTTGGACGCCAGCATTAAAGACCCAGCATTCGCTGTGAGACAGCAGCCAAAAGAAGCATCCCCGCCAGGAGATCTTGGGGATGAGACCACAAAAGCGTTTGCTGAGCATGCTGGGATTACGAAAGCATTTGAAATATTCAAGAAATCGCTCGGCCCCGAGTTTGAGCCCTTGCCAACTTCCGAGTCGCGAATAGCGACGCCCTTCGGCCCTGCCTTGATGTATAGGAATGCAGAAGTGGCTTGTATATGGGCGTTCTACAACGTCGGTCGGATCCTGCTACATCGTTTGCATCCGGAAATGCCTCCTGCTGCCATGATCTCTGCCGGTGTCACCGCGCATCTCACTCGAGAATATGCTCAAAACGTGGGCAAGATTTGTGCCGCACTCTATTCTATACAGCAATATGGCCAAAGTGGCGCCCTGGAGCCTAGCTTTGGTGGTGCACTGATGGAGAGCACGCTCACGCTTCTGTTTGCTGGTATTCAATACGTGGATGCTAGCCAGCGAGGGTGGACAATCAGCAAACTTCAAGATGTGGCAACGAGGTGCGGCTGGCGAACATCTGATGCCATTGCGGCTGCTTGTGAGACGGCCTGGGAAAAAATGGGACAAGCAGGCAAGGCGCCACCTTACGATCGTACGCTAAACGTACACGACAAAGACGCTCGCGTGAGTGGTGCAAGGACGACAAGCAGTCCCGCGGCAGCACAAGGTGAGGGCAGGTATAGATCCGAGGCCGAGGCCGAACACGAGTCCGAATTTGTCCATCATGATCGCAGCTTAATCGACCGATCCGGTTCCAGCAGAGTTCACTGGGCACTAGGCTTGCTCTCTGTCGAGGAAGACATCACGAAATTGACACTGCAGGATCACTGACTGAATGGCTTGGCCCGCCACAGGAGAGGTTTTGATATTGATCTGAGTCTGGGAAATCTGGCTTTCAGTGGAAGCTACCAGGGATGAGCAAAACCCTCGGCTGCTTCAGCATAAGGCGTCGATCGCTCTTGCTCAACAATGAACACAGTTCGAGACTTTTGATCACTGACAGCAGTAGCGCCTGAATGAGCTCAACGACGACATGGTCCCGCCTGTTGTGTTTTCCTCCTCTTCAGCATTAGCTCGTCCAGTGGATTGCTATATCAAGCCATTATCAATACCGGTTTCATGTGATGCTGGTGCTCATACCGTATTTAGGTGACGACGAAACCTCGAACACGTCTCACGATGCAACCTTTACTCAAAGATGCTCCGTCTTACTTTGACTATACGCCCTGGAGGCCTGCATCGTCGGAGGCCCACACGCCTAGCTCAGAGCCCATCAGCCCTGGCAGCTCACGCAAAGTAACACCGCTCTCAAAACCTGGACGCGGCAGCGCGCGATCTCCGTCGGAGTACGGGGCAGTACAGAAAAGAATCCGTGTTCGAACAATTTCCGAGGATCAGGGCAGCCATTCTGTACCCATCCAAGGCTCGAGTCGGCCTCGAGCGGGCAAGCGTGCGTCGAGTGCCACCGTTGGTAGGGATCGACGCGACAGACGCCATCCAGTTGCTAAATCCTCCCTCGAGGAATCTGCCGAAAGTGTCCCTGTCGATTTCGGCAAGGCTGCTCCAGGCACTGGCCTTGATGCTCATGATAAGAGCCCTCCACACACTCCGAGTCGACCACCAATAGGCCACGGATGGGCCAGGTCGACTTCAGGAAGTGTTTGGTTCAGGATCAAACAGTCGTCCAGCGAAGTCGATCGGCCACTGCTCAGCCAGACTGACTCTGAGAGGCTCATCGTACGTACAGACCAGACACCGTTGAGACCCCCAGCTGCGTCCAGCAGCAGTACCGCTGCCGGTCGCTCCACACTCAGTGCTATAAAAGTTGAGACTGAATTCACGGATTCAGATCCAAAGCAACAAAGGCCAGTGACGCAGCCGGCTGAGCTCCTAGGCGACGCGACAGCTCGCAAAGGTTCCTTCAATCCCTTGCATTTCTTTTCGGCTCCTTTCCTACTCGTTCGTCGCTCGAGCCTCTTGAAACGACAGAGCAAAACCAAGGTGGCCGAAGCCCGAATCACTCCCCCCGAGCCCGAGGATCCGCTCCTTGCTGACCACCGTAGCTTGTTGAAGAGGAATTACACATCTGAAGCTCTCAGCCGCGTAAGCGCGATACTGCAGGAGATGAAGCATTCTCCCCAAGGCTCCTTACGGCCATCGGCGGTCATCAAGCCGCTGAGATGGAGGACATTCTCTGACAAGTGGAATTCGATGAGAGCTGACAAAGATCATCTTATGGTACCTGGAGTTACCGATCACCTCACTGCACAACAGAGAAAGAGTATCGAGCAGCTCTCCGATACTCGATCGTACACGTCGAGCGAAAGGAACCTCCTAATGGGACGGCAGCCGAACAATAGCCCTGCTGAGCAGGCGACGTACCGGGTCAAACGAAGCGCCAGTGCAGAAACCGAAGAGTTTCTCAAAGTGGACATCAGCATACGAGGAGGCACCAGCTATCTACCGAGCGAGGCACGTCGAATCCACACTCCACCACTCCCTGAAGAGGGTATAGACGGTCGGTGGAGAGGGTTTTTCTTTGACTACAACGCTCCAGGACGAGCGGGCAAGCTGCGAAACGTTGGTATAGGGAGGGTGGCAACGCATAGCGATGGCACGAGTCCAGAAAGTGTCGTCAGCGAGTCACCGAGTGCTTCGACTGCTTTCGGGAGGAAAGAAGCGCTATGCAAGGGCAAAAATAGAAAGCGGATCATGGGAGGAGATTGGTACGACGTGAAATTGGCAGAACTCGAGCTGGGGAACCCATCGAGTTGGAGCGAGACAATCAATGCTAAAGAAGAGGAGAGACGCGTGAATTTGACCACGCTGGAGGGGCTGTCGAAAGGGCAACGGAGGAGAGGAGAACGCCACTTTGATCTGACAATACCGGAACATCTACCGAGCAGTCCTCTGTGTCCGAGAAATCATCGATACTGGCGTGTTGTGGCGGGGAAAGGCAGTCAATTCAGGGGCTGTTGGATGCACGGGGTGGGGGTGTATAATGGTCATGATCATGAACGTGAACAGGAGGAAGAAGGGGATGGGGAAGATGACACATGAACTGAGTTATGAACGGGCATTCATTGCCACCGAGACAGGAGGCCTGAGACTTCTGTTCTAGAGAGCAGACAGCAGATTGCAGAGGATGGCAAGGTATCCTTCATACTATCGTTCCGACCAGAAGAAGTGACAGAATGGGAGTTTCTCTTGGTCTGTAAATGAAGGATGTGGTATCTCCAGGATCAGGTAGTACACCACGTACGTACGTACGTAGGCATCCAGTATATCCCGCAGGCAGAAATGCTGTGGCGTGGTGTCCTGTTTCTCCTCGGGCTACTTCTTGACATACACACCGCAAATAAATGACCAGTATTCATTTTTTCCCACTCGCTCGGATAAAGAAGATCAGCCTCTTCTCTTCTTTCTGGGACTCCTGTTTCCGTCGGGAGGGTGCTCCGAGCTCAACAAGCATGTCTTCCCTTTTTGCATCCACCCCCTCCTCGTCCTGCCACTGCCACGGGCGTCCTGCTTCGGACAAGCATCTTACAGCTCACCGAACTTCTCCTCATACTTGGAGATATGCGCGACCTTCTCGGCGCTCGCGCTCTGCTCGTCGAAGCGCAATTCGACCCACTCGTCGACGAGCTTCTTGGCCAACTCGAGGCCGATGACGCGCTGGCCGAAACACAGGACCTGGGCGTTGTTGGACAGCACGCTTCGCTCGACGCTGTACGGGTCGTGGGCGGTCACGGCGCGGATGCCCTCGACCTTGTTGGCCGAGATGGCGACGCCGAGCCCGGTGCCGCAAATCAGAAGTGCGCGGTCGGCCTGTTGAGAAACAAGACACAAGAAGACGTTAGTAAGTAAGCCTTGGACGGAAGAAGTTGAAGCGCGAGAACCACAATGGACCCCCGAAATCAAAGTCCCCTCCTCCTTCATCCTTCATCCCTCCTCCTTCGTCCCACCTCCTTCCTCCTTCCCTCCTGAAGTCGTGAAGTCGTGTTCAGGTTGCGACCCACATCACCATCATGGACAGGTACAGATAGGTACATGTACGTACCTCTCCCGACTTGATCTTCTTGGCTGCGTCGACCGCCAGATGCGGATACGCTGTGCCGTCGTCGGCGTCGAGCACGCCCACGTCCAGAACCTGGGTCACACCCCGGTGTTTCTTGAGAGTCTCTTTCAGCGCCGTCTTGTAAGCGTGGCCGGCGTTGTCGCTGCCCACGACGATCCGGAGCGGCGCTTTGGTGTTGTTGGTTCCGTTGGTGGCCATGTTTGCGTTGTGTAGGTTATGTAGCGTATGGCACTGGTACTGGTACTGGTATGCGGGAGGAAGCTCACGACAGGGTATCAAAAAAAAGAGACTGAGCTCTCTGTTTCTGTCACTGTCACTGCCACCGTCACTGCTGTCTGGTCTATCCCGTCAATGTGTACTCCGTATGTAGGGCAGGATGCGGCAACCCGTTGGTTGGTTGGGTTTGGACGGAGAGACTGGAGTTTGGAGTCGATTCGTGACCGTGGCAGAGGAACGTGGACAGAGTACGGAGTACTGTTGAGGAGATACCTATGGAGAAATCTACAGACTAGTAACTAGTAGTAGTAGTGTCTGTCCATGAAGGCAAAAAGTCTTTTATTTACGCCGAGTTCAACAACCGCCACTACAGCACATGATGGTGCTGAACGGCATCGACGGCGATCATGCCGCGAGATGGGGACCGGAGGACTGGCGTCATACTACGAGTACTGGAGACTGTACTCGTAGGTGCCGTAGGTGCCGTAGGTAGCCAGGCACCTAGCCAGAGACTCCTAAGACCCAGCAAGGGTCCCCATAGTCAGGGATCCTCAGGTCCAGAGGCCTCTGCACGAAACCTCGCCGATACCATCGGTGACAGGCCGAGGGCTAGGAATGCGGATTGCCACATCCGGGCATCCCGCCGAGCTTGTGGGCTGCGCGTTTGACGTGCCAGTGGGGGGGGAGAAATCAGAAATAGCGCAGGGAAAGAGGGGGACTTACTGCAGGGAGCTGGACACGTGTGAGGTACGTATCCGTACCTATGTACAGTAACTGAGGTATAGTATAGAGCACTCACTACCATCTACTCCGTACTACCTAGACCTACCTACTGTATCCTTGTTCTACATACGGATAAAATGTACCGAGGCCAGTGACTATGGATCCGACATAGATCCCAATCCCAATTACCTTGTTTCCTTGACTAGTATACCGTTCACGTATACGTATACTCTCGACCTACCTCCCACCAAACTTGTTACCTACATACTTTGGTACTAGGCACCTAGGTACCTACCAACCTACCAGAGACAACTACGTAACTCAGCTGTTCGAACTCCATCCATAGAGAAGGCGAAACCTCGACCTCGACCTCGATCTCGACCTCCACCTCCACCTTCGTGTCCGGCAGCACACTCCCCAGACAGTGACACTACTCGTAGCAGGTAGTCGACATCATGACGACGACGACGACGACGACGACGACAATATCCTCGCCCACCTATCCTTCTCTCCCGGCGAAACTGGTCCTGACATCCACCAAGGCGTACTTCTCACCGTCCCGGACCATCGCGTACCTAGACTCGATCCTGGACCCGGAAAACAAGATCCTGCCTCTTCTTGCTGCGCATCGCGATCAGGTCCTCTTCGTCCTCATCCCGGATTTCTTGACCATCTATCCCTCCGCGCAGACTTTGACTGCCAGATTCCCTCCCTCTGCCTCTTCCTCTTCCTCTGGAGCAGCAGCAGCATCAGCAACAGCACCAGCAACAGCACCAACAGCACCGGCAACAGCACCAGCAACAGCACGAGCACCAGCACCAGCACCAGCCACCACGATATCGAATTCCTCGTGGCCCATCGCATTGGGCGCCCAAAACGCGTTCCAATCGACCACCTACGGCGCATATACAGGCGAAGTGGTGGCACCGGCCCTCCAAGAGCTGGGATGCTCCGTGGTCGAGCTGAACCACGCCGAGCGCCGCCGGTTGCTGGGCGAGACCGACGAGTCCGCCGCCGCCAAAGCCGCCGCCGTCTGCGCTCTGGGCATGGTCCCCTTGGTGTGTGTCGGCGAGGTCGATCGACCCAGCGACAGCGCCCACGGCCCGTTGAGTCGGTCGGTCGGCCTCGCCATCGACCAGCTGACTCCGCAGATCGAGCCTGTCCTTCGCGCCGTGCCGCTCGATGCTCCCGTCATCTTCGCCTACGAGCCTGTCTGGGCCATCGGCGCCGCTGAGCCTGCTGGCGTCGACTACGTCGGTCCTGTCGTCCAGGCCATCCGCGAGATTGCCAGGCGCGCCGTGCCCGGCCGCACCGCCGAGGTCAAGGTCGTCTACGGCGGCAGCGCCGGGCCCGGTCTGTGGAGCGGGAAAGCGAACGGAGGGAACGGGCTAGGCAAGTGGGTGGATGGCTTGTTCTTGGGCAGATTTGCCCATCACATCTCGGGCGTTCGTGCCGTCGTGGAAGAGGTGGTGGAGAGTTTGAGCAAGAGCTAGTTGAAAAAGGAGGAGTCATTCGTATATTGATATCTGGATCGAGATGATACGCCGAGCCTGCCACCAGTCACCAGCCCACCAGCTGTCTGTCCCATGACAGTCGAAATGCCATGTTGGACAATAACAGCATTATGCTCTCGTCATGTCATGAACTCGTCCAATTCAGATGGCCCCCCAATGCAGATATATACAGGCACATAAACGCCAGACACCGCCTACTGACCCGTGACCCTTCGTGGCGGTTCATCCCTTCAACTCGCCCGGAGTCATGACCGAAACAACACTGGTGCCTTCGCTGAACCTCGTCCGGAACACCCGGTTGGCATTCTGGAACATGCCGTCCTTGAGGCTGACCACGATGAATTGAGATCCCTTAAACCGATTCTTGATGATCCGGCCTATGTTTTGAGTATGCGAAAGATCCAAAGCGGCATCCACCTCGTCCAAGATATACATGGGCGCCGGCTTGAATTGCAAGAGAGCGAGAATGAGAGAGAGGGCGATCAGCGATCTATCAAGGCTGTCAGTGTTTGCGGGTGGAAAAGAAGCTGGGACAAGTCGCTACTGTACCTTTGACCGCCGGAGAGCTCGGTAAGACTCTGTTTCCACACCTTGCCCAAGCACACCTTGACCTCCAAGCCTTCTTGGATCCGGTCGATATTGTCATCCAGCGGTACCAGCTTAGCCGTGTTGTTCCCAGGCAAGAGGTCGGAAAAGATGTTGCCAAAGTCTTCGGTGACTTTGCGCCAGGTTTTCAAGAGTGCCTCTTTTTTGTACTCGTCGAGCGTGCTGATGGTTTCCTCGATCTTCTTCTTGTCTCGCACCACTGTCCGCAGCATATTCTTCAGGCTGGCCTCTTTCTTCTCGACACTATCGATCATGGGCATCACCTTGGGGTTGATTTTCTTCTTCATGCCTTGGAACCTCTCCGTGACATTCTTCAGCGTCGCCCGGCTCTCCGCCAGATTCTTGCCATGAAAGTCGTACGGCGTGCCTGTGCGGCCAAATTGATCCTTGTTGTCTTCGATCCAGTCGTGCTCCTTTTCGAGCGCCGCCACCAGCTGTGCCGCTGCTTGGGCGTCCTTTTGCGCCTTACCCACGGCGTGCCCGAGTGTCTGCACCTCCAGAGCCTCTTCGGTAATCTGTTTGGACTTCTTGGACTTGGCTTGTTCCAGTTCGCGAAGCTCCTCGTCAAATCCCGTCAACTTCGCCCGCTCGTCGGCCAGTTCGGCCTGAGCAATGTCGTGTTTGCTCTTGATGGCGGCTTCCTCCTGTCTCAGCGTCTGGAGCTCCTCCTGCTGGCTTTCGATAGCATTACTGGTCTCAGCAAGCTGCTCTTGAGCGGTACTCAAGTCACTCTCGGCCTGCTCACAATCAATTCTTGCATCCTGCAGTTCCTTTTGGAGAGATTTGATCGCTGCCGAAGTCTTGCTGAGAGACTGTTTCAGATCAGCCAGCGACTTTTCCAGCTCCTTGAGCTTGCTGTCCTTGTTCTTGCTGAAGTCTTCCATGTCCTTCTCAATTCGCTTGACATCTTTGGCAGCCTCTGCTTGTCGGGCCTTTGCATCCAACATATCTTGTTTGAGTTGCACAATGGACGTTTTCATTTCTTCGATAGCCTGGATGATTGATGACGACGAATTCCCGGAGATCTGTTCTTCGCTGAGCTTGATCTCGTGCGTTTTGAGATCCAGTTCCTGCTTGACTGCCTTGATGTTGGCCAGCTTGTTTTGTTCGTTCTTCATCGTCTCTTGTAGCCCATGAAGCTCTGCTTCATTCTTTTGGAGTTCTTTTGTGACCTCGTTCAGTTTCTGAAGGATGACAAGAACGCCACTCGAGTTCGGAGAGCTGCCCCCCGAGAGTGTTCCTGACGGGTCATAGACATCTCCTTCGAGCGTCACACTTTTCAGTCGGACGGCGGGGTCGAAGGTCACCCTCTTTGCCGTCTCTGCGTCGTGGCAGATCAAAGTGGTACCGAAAACATAGTCCATTGCTGCAGAGACCTCGTGATCATACCCAATCAGCGACAGGGCGAGATCGACCTTGCCAGGGGCTATTCGTTGCGCGGCGCCGACCTTCTCTGCTGATGCTCTAAAGGCCGAGATCTTGTTCAGGGGGATGATGGTCACTCTCTTTTTCAGCTTTCCATTCTGTAATAGTTGCGTGCCGGTCTCCGCTGTGTCGACCACAACGTTGTACAGTCTGCCACCCGCGCAAATTTCCAAAGCAGTGCCTGCAATCGATTTGTCTTTGTCGAGCGAGAAGAGTTGCGCCACAAGCCCCTTGACCTTGGACCGGTCGAAATTGGGTGACGGGTCACTGAAGTGGAAGTCGACGTTGGCCACTTTGCGCTTGAGCTCATCCGCTTCCTTCGTCAACACTCGGATATTTTTCTGAAGAACGGCTTGCTGTTCCCGCATCGTCTCTTCCTGGCCAGGCTCGAACCCCAGCTTCTGCAAGCTACTCTCCAGTTTCTGAGCTTGCTTGCGAAGCAGTTCTAGACCCTGTAGAAAGTCGGCGTTTTGTTCTCGAGCCTTTTTGGCGCGTGGTTCGTCCTCTTTGATGCGTTGTTCTAGATGCGAGATTTTCAGCTTCGCCTGCTCTTGTTGGGTACCCGCTGTCGTCAGCCGGTTTCGCGCCTCTTGTAGCTGTCCTTGATAGCCACTCTCCTGCCCTTCCCGCGAGGCAACACCTGTCTGAAGCGTCGAAAGGAGTTCTTCTTTCTTCTCTACCTCCGCGGTTTGAGCATCAAGCTCTGACTTTGCGCTGTCCCACCGGGACTGGAGCTTTTCAAGGCTCGCCTTCTTATCGTTGACTTGCTTTTCGAGGCCTTTGACGTTTTTCGCGATCTCCTTCTTCTTCTGCTCTTCCTCTGCCACACTGGATTGCTTTAGATCCAGTACAGTCGCCAATCGGACGAGCTCGTGGCTGAGTTCTTTAACCTGCGCCTCGATTGCTTGAAACCGCCCACCCTTACGCATTTCCTTCTCTTGAACGGCGCGAACCCTCTGAGCGTCTTCGTCGAGATTCTCTATTTCGCGCTTCAGCTTCAAAGCATTCTCCTCCAAATGCTGGACTTTGGCTCGTTTAGCTTCGTGCTCTTCCGAAGCCGTCCGCATCTTTTCTCCCGCGCGAACGTAGTCTGCTGCCACCACGACTCGCGTCAGTCGCTCCAGCTCGCTCTGCGTTTTTTGATAGTCAAGCCACGCTCGCTTCTCGCCCCGCAGCTTGTCCAGCTTGGGCTCGATCTCTTCCCTCAACAGGCCTTCGATTTCCACCACTTTCATTTCCTTTTTGGCCATTGTTTTCGTGGCCTTTTCTTTCCGGTCCTCGAACATGCGCGTTCCTGCGGCTTCTTCAATCATGGCCAGAATCTCGGCGGGTTTCATATTCAGGACTTTGGTGATCCGGCCCTGCATAATGATGAAATTGGGATTATTGATGTTCAGGCCGACGCTCTGAAATAAATTCTGCACTGTCGTTTGTTGCGCTCGATGCCCGTTGATGAGATACTTGCTTGTCCCTCCCATGACAATCTGTCGTGTGACACTGATCTGTCCATACTCTTCAAAGCCGATCGGACTTGTGCTTTTGTCGCTGTTATCGAAAACTATGGTTACACTGGCTTTGGTCACGCCGGCTTGACCACGTTTGTATATGAGATCTTGCAAGTTCTGCGCTCGCACAGTGGACATGTTCGTGATGCCCAGTACGAAGCATATCGAATCGAGGATGTTGGATTTTCCGGACCCATTGAGGCCGGTGACTGCGTTGAAACTTTGATCCCATCCAGCTATGACAGTCCTCTGGCTGTAGGACTTGAACCTGTGGACATTCGTTAGCCGCGTCTCTTGGGCAGTCATGGTACCCGAAGGCTTACCCATCGATAACCAATTCTATTATCTTCATCTTGTTAGCGGCGCGTGGCCTTCGATACAGAGACAATGGACGCGCAGGCGCAAGCTGGCCAGCGGGCTGAAGTCGAGGTTGAGGTGGTGGTCCAGGTTGTTTATCTTGCTCGATAAGGTTAGACGGAATCAACACCGAGAATGGAAGGTGCGGCGAGGGACTTTTTGCTGCCATGCTCCTCCGCAGGCTTGGCGCGTTTTCCGCTCTCAATGACCGAAACTTCAGGGTCTGTGTAGGAGCTCCAAGTCCATCGCTGCACAACCCAACTCGAGATCATCCTCGCTCCAACCGGCACCGCTATATGTTCTGAGTGTGCTACAGTACAACATGGCCTCGCTCGCACGGAGCTTCACCCCTGCTTCGGCTCCTACCAGTGTTCCTCTCTTCCTGGCTCCAGCTTTCTCACGACCTCAGCCCATTGCCGCCTTAGCGTCACAGTCGAGATCTTATGCTGCTCGTCTAGACCGAAGGCCCAAAAAGGACAAAAATAAGCAAAGAGGCGTGTCTGCCATCCGTCGTACCGGCCCAAGGTCCACCAGGGGCTTATGGCAGCATCCTCTCCCCGTACCTGTTGCTAGAGATCACAGGACGACTGCTGCAGAATATGCGGGTTCCGAGGATCACGGGCTCTGGGGGTTCTTCGACCAGAAGAGGCAATCAATGTTGCCACCAGATGAAGAGTCGAGCCATGGTATGGTCACCACCAACGCCCAGACATCCCAGACCATACCATACCATATGTAACTAACATTTACAACACAGGTCGAGCGTGGACTTACCAGGAGCTATCCGTCAAGTCTTTTGAAGATCTACACAAGCTTTATTGGGTGTGCGTGAAGGAACAAAATCGGGCTCTAACGAGAGAAAAAGAAAGGAAACGTGTGAGAGCAGGCTACGGCGCTCTGGAAAGTGAGGAGAGAGTGGATGCTGTAAGTTCAGCGTGATTTAGCTGCACCTTTGTTCCATGTCAAATCCAACCCTCCCACTCGGCAATATCTCTGCCCTAGGGACGACGTCATCCTTCACTATGGACATCTGTACTGGAAAACGTCTTGGTCTCCTGTCTGTTCTCTGTGGACTGAATTCCGGCTTCGACTTGATTGAGCCTTGCTGATCAATCCTTTCTTGCAGATTCGAGAAACCATGACACTCATTCGCGAAGTACTTGCCGATCGACAACTCTCGTATGATCAAGCCCATTTGCTCCTCAAACAACTGGAGGTGACCGAAATATTGGAAGGGCCGGGTTCTCAGGACAATTTCGAACAGCTTCCCTCTACCGAAGCTGAACAGGACTCTCAGTCTCCGCCCGCAGCCGCTCCATAGGAACAGGGCAATTGAAAATACTGTTGTCGAGCATCGCGTTTATCATCTACTCGTTGGGCTTGGAACCTCGGTCAGGGCACGTTTCATGTACAGAACAGTTTTATGCAATTATGGTTCTTTGGCGTATGTCTCATTCAGCATGCAAGCTTCACGCATGGGAGTTTCTACAGCCAAGTTGTGCACATGGCCAGTCGGCAATGAACGAGGGAATTTGGGAATCAAAACACGTAGATCAAACTCTTTTCAGAAGCAACAGTTTTTTGATCTACTCGCCTGCAGACCCAAGAAAATGCTGTACGAGGCCTCTTAACCCGCGCGCAACCCTCGAAATCTCAGAATCCCTGGGCGGACGTTTGGAAATCAAAGCTCTCGGTCACTGTACCATCCGTCCAAATTTCCAGGCCAGGAATGGCATCGTCAACCATGCCGAAAAGTAACGGGTCGATGGTCGTGGAAGTCATCGAGACAGGTTCTACATCTTCCGCAGCGCCGAAAGCTTCATAGCCTCCTGCCGAGCCCACGCTGTCTTCTCTAGCCGCGAGCTCGTCCCTCAGCTTCTGCAGCGGCTCCCACAGGTTATCGTTGACGGCGAGGAAATCGATGGACGGCCGATTCTGGAACAGGCGCTCGATCCGCTGTCTCGCGGCACGGGCTTCGGGGCTGCAGTTCAGGGCTTCGTGGCGCAAAACCATCGAGAGCATGGTCGCAACCGAGTGCCAGGAAAAGGCGCGGACGACGGCCCAGTCCATGCTGTGTGGTGTGTAGAATTCGATGAGCCGCTGCGATGTCTTGCAGTAGTCGATGGCGAGCTGGTACATCCTGGGGCGACATTGTGAGTGAGCTTCATGCGCAGTCTGTTGGTGACAGCACGGGCCAGTTGGGTACGGTACTGGAATATGGAAAGATGTGTAATAAGTAGCTTACTTTGCCTCCAAACCCGCTCGTTCCCGCTCATCCAATCCTCTCGCGTTCAGAATGGGCGCCAGTTGCATCAACCTGATCCTCCGGAAGGCGTGTTCGTGGAGATCTCGGGTCAATCTCTGGAGGAGATCGTCAGGGTTCAAAGTCCGCAGGTATGCGATCTCCAGGCGTTGCCTCGTCTGCCGTACTACCTCGGATTGGAGATCGAGGTGGTCTCGAACAGCCGTGGTTCCCGAAGATGTGTACGGATGGCTGAGGACAAAAGTGATCAGCGATCCGATCTCGTATTGGATGAGCGCCGGTGTCATCTCGGTGAAGCCTGTTTGGGCTTCAGGGCGGACCGATGCAAACTCCGACGTGTCCCAGGCAGAGTCGTTTGAATTCTGAGGCAGGCCTGTGTCCGACTGGTCGGAATGGATCGTGGGCTGTAGCCCGTGGTTCTCCACGCACCAGGCATCGAGAAGCACGAGCTGATGCCACAGACGCCGGCGGAGTTCGGTCTGCCAGGGGCGCAGTGAAAAGTGTGACCCGTCGCGATTGAGGCCCATTCGTCGTGCTATGGCAAATGCCACGGCTAGCAGGGTGCTAACGTGCAGCATTTCGCCGGTCCAGAACAGCAACGTCTGCACAGGGCCGATCGACACCGGTCCTTTGTCAGCCCTCACATGCGCGCTCCGAGAGATTCAAGATGCATCACTCACGATGTACAACACGAACGTCTGGAGTGTGGACAAGGACTGGGTCGTGGTGAGATTCAACCGACTCATGCCGTGTTCCACATAGGTGCGATACTTGGCTAGCAGGACTTGTTTGGGTTCGTGGAGCCGGTATTCTACCACTGTCGGACACAGGGGGAGAAGCGCCAGGGCGTAGACGGTGAAGAGGCTGCATTCAAACTCGGTCGCCGCCGGCAGAATCCCGCGGCGGAAATGGTTCAGGTCTTGAAGCAGTGTCGGCTTGTGTAGGATCCGCACAAATGAATCGACCTTGTCAACGAAGGTCTGGATCAAAAAGTCACTTTCCAGGATCGGAGGATGAGCTCGGCTGAGTGCGCGGTCGCTGTCGAGGTTGGGGAATAGAAAAGAATTTCCCGATAGCTGCGGCTCTGCTCGGAGAGTAAACTTCAAGTCGCGGACCTGGGATGGTGAGCACTAGCCACCTATATGTGGCCGGTGTTGCCGGTGAGAGTGCCAGAACAAAGCTCCCCAACCATACCTCATCGTACATGGCAGCCCAGAATCCCTCGTGCAAGTATCTCGATCGGTCGCCGTCCAGCACCAGTTTGCCCTGCGTCGAGTCGGCGTCTCTATCTCTTGCTCGAGCCAGGCCGGGCGACTTGTGTACGATGCTTTGGGTTATGTTGGCCACCGGATGCCCTGATCATGCCAACGGAACGGGTCAGTAATTTCAGTAATCGTGTTTTCTGGGTCACCGGGACCGTCTGCCTTCTCTAGGAGCCGCTCTCGCGTATGTATGTACCTTGCTCTAGCCCTTGTTGGCTCAAGTTCCGCACGACTTCTTCTAGCTCCGCCACTCTCCTCGCAAGATACTCGGCTGGCTTGGGCGTGCGCCTGTTGACCAGGCGGCTTGAGTCTGTATAACTGCATTGGAAGCCGGAGCGTTCACAGTTGGTGCAAGGCTCCGTCTTGGAGCATCGTACTTTGCGCTTCCGGCATACGACGCATGGGAGGTCTTGGGACGCCAAAGGGATTTGCGACGAGCCACCGCGGCTGGAGTCACTGTTGCTGAGCGCCCCCATTGTGTGTCCGACGTCGGCATTCAGCGAAGCCTTGGGGGGATGAGAAGCATCTTCAAACACTTCATCGGAAAGGATGGATGTCTGAGTCGAAAGATATGGGTTCTGTGGAGAGAGGATCTACTTCCCGGTTTGGCAAATGCCGCACTGTCTCCATTGGACGAAAAGTACAAATATATGTGTGTATGTAACAGTGGTCTGTGTTCAAACCCGCCCATAGTCGAGCCTATAGTAGTCTCTTGATCAACTGCTAACCACCGAAATCTGACACTACTGGATACCGCTCCTTGCTAAATTCCTCCCGCCGCCTGAACGGTCTTATCAAGCTTGATCCAACGTGAACCTTGAAGTGGGGGTTGTGCCGCCCTACGCTCAGAGAGAATAGCGTGCGAGGTCCTCATCAATCGAGACCAGCATCGATGGCTGCGTCGCTTTGAATCCTAGCCTCGCCGCCCGGTCTCCCCGGATAAGCATGTTCGAGGCAATCAAGCCCTTGGGCCCTTCTCCAGCTTGTTCCATTGGCACACTCTTTGGCTCCGGGGATCCCACCACGCCTTTGGCATACAGCGTTTTTGCCAGAGCCGCTGCCAAGTCTTTCCAGGCGACTCTCTCACCGTGAAGCATGTAGTATCTGGAGTAGGCGCTGCCTTGGGGCTCCTGCGTTCCTGCGATGCCGACGACCTTCGTGACGAATGGGACGACGTCTGCAACATGGATCTGGTAGAAGAGTTAGATGCCGAACAATACAGGCTATCGGTGATAACGTACCGTGCTGACGACAGAGGTCCCGTCTCCCACGTAGGGAACATACCCCAACTGTTTGGAATTGGATGTGAGAATGGTGTAGATGAGACCCAGACTGGAGGATGGTCCGATGTTTGGTCCATATGTCGCTGCCACGCAGACGACGTAGGTCACAATCTTTCCTCGTTCTCCGGCCTCGAGGACCCTGCATTTCACACACAGTCAATTAAACGGACAGCAACAGAAGGAGAGACCATCGTCTGGCTTACGGAGTGTCGCTTGGCCCGTTCAGCATGTTACGGTTGATGAGCTTGATGTCCTCTTCATTGTCGTCCTGTTGCAGCAGTCAGCCCTGTTGTATTATACCACATCACAAGTGGTCTGGTCTTGTCTTTGGGGGGGTACAAAACACACATTCCAGACTTTGCTATCGGGATTGAAGCTTCCCGTAGTCCCATGGTCGATGAAGTTGCCTGTGCCGCTCAAGTGGATGAGCGTGCCCTTGGAGTGCTCAGGCTTCTCTTCCATGGCCGCAATGACCTGGGTGATGAAGTCTCCGTCGAACGAGGTCGCCGCGTTGATGACAATGTCATGTTCCTTGCTCAATGACCGCACCAAGTCGGTGTCAGAAAAGGACCCGTACACGATCCGGTCAACTGCCGCCGACTTGAAGTAGCTTTCCGCAGCTGGGCTGCGTACGAAGACGGTGAGAGGCCATTCGGGATGCGCAGTCTTGAGATCAACTGCCAATCGAGCTTCAAAAACAGGTCAGCGTCTCTGCGATCGTTGTTCATGGTAGCACATACATCCAATGAGGCCGGTGGCGCCGAAAAGGAGGACTGAAGGCATGGTGTTCGGGGTCTAAATGGACGGCTTTGTGACTTGTCCTGTCGAGTGCTGAGGTAGTTCGAGGTTCGTTGCAGAAGATTGCAGATTCCGAATACCTACAGCAGGGCCTCACAGCCCATATAAATACCATGCTCTCAGGGCACGCTCGCTGCTGTTAGCCATGGCATGCGTGTCATTTGTAAGCCTCCCGATATCTGAGCTGGATGACATTGCAAGTCCACACCTGGTGATGTTTGCACTGTCCAGCGAGAGCATGCTCGAAAACAGAACAACAACTGTGCGGACATGTGGAGATGCAATGACGAGGACAGCGCTGTTTTGAGAGTTATGGAGACGACTGGCTGTGATGAATAATGCTCCGGGGGGGTTCAGGAGGCTTTAGGTCAGCCTGAGGAGCCTAAACCGCCCAAGTAGGCAGGTAGTCCAGGTATGTCATCCAGGCTACATTAAGCCTAAGGCGCCCTTGGCCTCGCTCGGCGAGGTGAGTGCTCGCCGAGCGAGCGAGCCAATGAAAGGGTTCTAATTGCTATGACTGTCACCCACTTCGCATGCGACAATGAACTGCGACCCCAAGGCCGCTTTAATCTGCTCACACCACAACAGCCAGCTCTGGCAGCGAGGTCTCCGCCTGGCAAAGAGTCTCCTGAATTGGATCTGTATCTGTAGCGTCAGCCAACAGGCCTTAGACCCCGCACAGAGACGTCAATCGAACGCCATGGCTCCCTCCTTGCGTTGTTCTGCTTCGAAATCCACGGTCGCCCAACACATCACCGCCGTCAAAGGCCCGACGTCTCTGCGTTCGTCAGCGATGAGCATCGTATTGAAGCCTTAGGGCCTCATGAGGGGTTGTGCCTCCGGCGCTGGAGTATAAAGAACCCCTTCTGATTCCAGTTTTCCGTCGGGTGATACAGTACCAAGCAAGCATCGTTTCGCAGGCGTAATCTACGAACATCTCAAAGAATCCCAAGTCACTTGCCACAAATAACTCAAGAGAAATGGCGCAACAGTACCTCAAAGGCAAAACAGCCATCGTCACTGGTGCTGGTAAAATCAACGGCATTGGTGCAGCATCTGCCATTGCCCTTGCTGAGCAGGGCGCCAATGTTTGTCCAGCTGCAATTTGCCCTGATTCGTACGGAGACAATGACCAGAGAACAGGTCTTGATTCATTACAACAGTTCAGCAGCTGCAGCGGAAGAGGTGGTCGCCAAAATCAAGAGCCTCGGGGTCCAAGCCGCCGCCGTTCAAGCCAATGCCGCAGCGGAGGAATTTGGTCGGGTCCTGGTTGATGGCGCATTGAAAGCATTCAAGACCGACAGCATCGATATCATTGTCAACAACGCTGCAATAGCGCCCATTCAATCTGGAGGCATTGCATCTGCAGCTTTCGAAGAATGGGACGAAGTCTTCCAAGTCAATGTCCGCGGACCGTTTGTGCTCATTCAAGCGGCCCTCCCATACTTGAGGGCAGGCGCACGCATCATCAACATTTCCAGCATCATTGCCCGGCTCGGGTCGAAGATGCTGATAACCTACGGCGCATCCAAAGGGGCCTTGAACTCCCTAACGGTGGCGTTATCTGACGAACTCGGCCCAAGAGGGATCACCATCAACGTCGTCGCTCCTGGGCCCATTAAAACAGACATGAGCATGCAGGGAACGCCCATTGGAACAAGGCTGGGCAACAACCAGCATATCAAGAGGGAGGGAACACCAAGGGAGACCGCCGACACGGTCTTGTTCCTGGCGAGTCCTGCCAGCAGCTACATCACGGGGCAGGTCATTGGGGTGGATGGTGGCATTAGCTTCCCTTGATAGGGGCCGGTGAAGCACGAGGATAGTCACGTCTTCGCACTGCTTGACTGCGTTGCATTTTGTATGACACAGTTGGCGCTAGAATTTACATAAATTGTGCCAGAACTGAGCTTGTGACCAGATCGTTGTTGCCCCGCCAGACAGCGGAATTCCACCCCGGGGGCAGTTGCCGATGTCGTGTCGCGACGTGACGTTGCCTCGGCCGTTTGCCCGACGACAACAAAATACTACGATAGCAGTATACAGAAGGTGTCTTCCCATCTTCCCATCTTCTGCTCACTAGCACCGTCTATTAAGCCTTTGCACAGTCCCACTGGTGGATCAGACTGCTTATTGCCCACATTCCACGCAGACTTCCCAGGCCACAATGTCAGCAACAGTGCCCTTGGGCCAGTATCTCTTTAGGAGAATCAAGGACTTGGGAACCGAACATATACTTGGGGTCCCCGGTGACTTCAACCGTGAGTTATAGTCCTCGAGCCGCAGAGTGCTGCCTACCTTGGTGTGCATAGCTGACTGACTCTGTCCACCCCCCAGTCACTCTTCTTGACGAGATCTACAATGTCCCTGGCTTGAGGTGGGTGGGCTGCTGCAACGAACTCAATGCCGCCTACGCCGCCGATGGCTACGCCCGAATCAAAGGGTCTCCAGCCGTGCTTGTGACGACTTACGCCGTGGGAGAATTGTCAGCCATGAACGGGGTTGCAGGTGCTTATGCTGAGCATGCTGGAATGATCCACATTGTAGGCATGCCAGCAAGGATGCGTAAGTTGATTTGATGCTGCTACCGACAGTCATCTCTCCTTTTAATGAACCCCTACAGGGGTCCAGCTGACAACCTGTGTCCACAAACCAGTCCAGAAGGCCCGCGCGATGTTGCACCATACCATGGAGCCAAACATGGATCCTGCTGTTTACATTCGGATGGCTGCCCCTATCCGGAAGACCTATGCATATTTGATGGACGACAAGACCATGGCAGAAGAAATAGACCGCGTCATTGTGGCTTGTGTCCAGAGCAGACTCCCTGCTTATATCTATGTGCCTGCTGATGTCGTGTCTGTCCCCTTGGATGCAAAACGGCTCGACACCCCTTTGGACACAGCAGTTCGCAATTCCAACAGCGGCATCGAGGATCACATCATCAGCTTGGTTCTTTCGGAAATAGAAAAAGCCTCTCACCCCGTGATTCTGGCGGATGTCCTAACCATACGCCACGGGGGGCTAGAGTTGACGAGAAAGCTGGCAGAAATCACGCAGTTCCCAAGCTACTCTACACCACTATCCAAAGGTATCATTGACGAAAACGCACCCTACTATAACGGTGTGTATAATGGCAAAGGTGGGGCTCCAGTACATCCCTTTTTCGTTGAATTTGACTGACAGACCAAAGTGTCATTTCCGGGAGTCGCAGAAGGAGTCGAAAGCTCCGATCTGGTCTTGAATCTCGGTCCTTTACTGTCGGACTCCAACACAGGAGGGTTCACACGGACGATCAGAGACGAGAACCTAATCTATCTTGGTCACGCTTACTGTCAAGTTAAGGGGGAGAAGTTTGATGGCGTCCATTTCCTGCCCATCCTGAAACGAATTGTTGGGGAGCTGGAATCACAGTCCCAAAATTACAACGTCCCTCGTCCTCAGCAAAAGCCGCGTCTCGAGCCTCCCGTGCTGAGCAAAGCTAGTTCGGGAGAGATCAGACAGTCATACATCTGGCAACGACTGGGCCGGTTCTTCAAAGAAAATGATATCATCCTGACGGAATCGGGGACCGCGCAGTTCGGGGCACCTGACGCCACGTTCCCGCCGAACGCGAAGTACATTACGCAGATCTTCTGGTCATCCATCGGGTATACAGTCGGGGCCTGTCTCGGGGCACTCGTTGCTGCCAAAGAGTTGCGCCATCCGGGACGCGTGATCCTCATTGTCGGCGAAGGAAGCCTACAGATGACAGTCCAAGAGATTGGGACCTATATTCGATATGGGTTCAAGCCCATCATCTTTGTGGTCAACAACAAAGGCTACTCCATTGAACGAGCCATCCACGGACCCGAGCAGGAGTACAATGACGTGAGCTTGATTTGGGATTACCAGAAGATGCTCGAATTCTTTGGCGCTAGACAAGACAAGGGAGGCAGGGCAAAGAGCCAAGCCGCAAAGACAATAGAAGAACTTGAAGCGGTGTTGAATGATGAGGACTTTGGGAATGGTGACAGTATCCAGGTAAGTCGTCACTTTGGAATGTGCGTCTTGTTGGACGATCAGCTGACGCTCGTGTCTGTCTAGCTTTGTGAAATCCACATGGACAAATTCGATTACCCTTGGAGACTGAGCACGCAGGTTGACATTACACGAGAACGGATGAAGAAGGCTACCTCTTCCTCGTCGTAAAACACGGGAATTTGTCTAGAGTGCCTTTCTGTGGGCGGAAAGCATCTTGAGTCATGGGGGAAGGATGCGGTATCGGCAACTAGCTATCATTCCACACCCTCGCCTTGCTGTAGCATGCCCGTGATATGTATCATAGCAGCATCTATATGCTGTACGGACAAACTAGACTATGAGGTATCATGTCCTCAACACTTTTCTCACTCACAGTCACGGCTAGAACTCTTTCGTTAAACGTTGACCGAGGCTGCACAAGGCTGAGAACTTCTGACTTGTACGGTGGACCATCTATGCACCAAATGAACCGCAGCCTTGGCGGCCATGACCTCATCTGGAGCCTGACTGACACTGACTCTGGCACCGACTGACGCCGTCTGTCTGCGGCATTGTTTAGTGCAGACACTTAGAGTACCCCGTGCTTCATCTTCACCGACCCTTGACCCTTGACCTTTGACCTCGACCCTTCGTCGCGCTGTCTAGACAACGAACGTCTGGTGCCCGCTGCCTAACTCTGATCCTGCCACAATGGATGAAATCGCGCCTGAGTATGATGTTATTGTCCTCGGCACAGGTATGACTGCGACGGGACAGCGACCGTGGTGTCGTGTCTCCTAACTCACCAAACCCCGTGTTTATGTTGATGCGGGTGCTGATTTGACCCCGATCTCTGCAGGCTTGACCGAATGTGTTCTGTCTGGGTATGTGCGCACACCGTAAGCAGCTGCTCCAGAACCAGATCGCTGACCGGAAGATAGGGTGCTTTCCGTCAAAGGGAAGAAAGTCCTCCACATTGACCGAAATGACCACTACGGCGGGTACGAGATCACCATCTTTCCTGTATGAACCGGCGACGAAGTGAAGTCATACTGATTGAAATATACAGAGAGGCAGCTTCGTTGAACATTGAGGCCGTAAGCAAGACACAAGACACCGTCCCGTCCCGTCCCAATCACCGTCCTCTCTGAAATGGTCAAAGGAGTAGACGCCTATTCTAACATCTTGACAACAGTTATTCAAGAAATACGGCAACTTTCGACCAGGAGAGGAGCCTTGGAAGAAATATGGACGGGTCAATGATTGGAACATCGACTTAGTGCCCAAATTCCTCATGGCAAATGGAGAGCTCACAAACATCCTCGTCTCCACCGACGTCACTCGATACCTCGAATTCAAGCAAATTGCAGGGAGCTTTGTGCAGCAGGGCTCTGGACCCAGGGCTACAGTAGCCAAAGTCCCCTCCACTGCCGGCGAAGCCTTGAGTTCACCATTGATGGGCTTGTTTGAAAAGAGGAGAGCAAAGAAGTTTTTGGAATGGGTGGGTGCTTTCGAAGACAGTGATCCAGCTACACACAATGGTGGGTGCCAGATACCAGGGCCGACATCTGTCCGACACTGACGCGGCCTTTCTGAATAGGATTCAACCTGAACAGGTGCACCATGAGAGAAGTCTACGACAAGTTTGGACTTGAAGCAACAACCCGAGACTTCATCGGCCACGCGATGGCGCTCTTTCCCACCGACGAGTACATTAACACGCCTGGCATGGCAAAGGAAACTGTGGAGAGAATCCGTCTCTACGTCAACTCGATGGCTCGCTACGGCAAATCTCCCTACATCTACCCTCTGTATGGCCTCGGTGAACTTCCTCAAGGCTTCGCCCGTCTGTCCGCCATCTACGGCGGAACTTACATGCTCAATACGTCGGTCGACGAGTTCGAATACGAAGGCGGCAAGATTAGCGGCATCAAGGCTACGATGCGAGAGCGGGGTGAAGAAGGCGATGGTCTGAAATTTAGCACAAAGACCAAGATGATCTTGGGCGATCCTACATACTTTCCTGGCAAGGTCCAAGTGGTGGGCCACCTGCTCAAAGCCATCTGCATTCTCAACCATCCACTTGACAAGACCAACGACTCCGACTCTCTCCAGTTGATTATCCCACAATCGCAAGTCGGCCGGAAACATGACATCTACATTGCTATGGTATCCTCAGCTCACAACGTCTGCCCCAAGGGTTACTACATTGCAATTGTGTCGACGGTCGCCGAGACGTCAGCAAATCATCACCTCGAGCTTCAACCAGGGTTGGAGAGGTTGGGCCGCATTGAGGAGAAATTCGTGGGCCCGCCCATTCCATTGTACCAGCCTCTGGAGAGTGGAGTCAACGATCGGGTTTTCATCTCCAACAGCTTCGATCCGTCCACTCACTTTGAGACGGTGACGGAAAATGTGAGGGACATTTACCGCCGAGCCGTGGGCGAGGAATTGAAGGTGGAGGGGTTAAGGGAAGGACAGACGTTGGCTGAGGAGTGAGCGGTTGGCCATCTCTTACGCCGGTGTCGATGCGAACCGGCCCCGTCACCGAGTTAGGGAGGACGTCACAGAGCGCACGAATCGAGCTGGAGGGAGTAGTCATGGGATAACTATCAGCTGAAGGAGAGGAGAGAGCCGAAATCATGCATGGCGTCAAGGAGTTGCAAAGCAGAATTGAGTCGGAATTGCGAATTGTGCATTGTGCATTGCGCCTAGCCTTGCGGAATGGTCACCTGCAGGTAGACGGTCGGACGACACGCAGCACAGATCTTGCAGTTTTAGTCAAGTCAGCCTTTTGGGCATGTGGGCCTGTGACAGACAACCTTCTTGGATCTGAGTATCAAAGAGAGACGGTGCGGTGCGGCCCTGATTGGCACTAGGAAGGATATAAGCCAGGTCCGATGAGTTGAGAATTCGTGTTTTTTAGAATTGGCCTGACTTGGGCTAGGCAATTCTGATTCTGATCTTGGTTCTAATTCTGGTCTTAATTCTGATCTTGATTCTGATTCTGATTCTGATTCTGATCTTGATTCTGATCTTGATTCTGATCCAGAGTTGGTGACTTGCCTGATGCCTACCCTAGCATCTCCCACTAATATCAAGTCTACAGTATATGTCTGTGTTCTTTGTGGAATTATGGCAAGAACCAGAACCAGAACCAGAACCAGAATGGCAGCTCAGCGACGACGAGAACATGGAACATGGACAGCCTGGTATGGTAGGATATGCCGCCCTACCCTACCCTACTCGGCGTATAGTGCTCCTAGGTATTTTGGGTACCTAAGAGAGAGAGAGAGAGAGAGAGAGAGAGAGAGTGTGTGTGTGTGTGTGGTTGTTCGATATGCCTTATGTCTATGCTCTCTTCCCTTTATCGACGGCAACAGTCGTAGTATTCGTAGTTTCCGTAGTGGAGTTCGAATTCGAGTTCGAGTTCGAGTTTGCAGACATAATCTGTCGCTTGACGCGCAGAAAAGCGTCGGAGCCCATGAAACAAGCTGGATAGGTGGTCAGCGTTAGTAGCAGTTCATTAGGTGATATATTGGTGGTAGTAGTAGTGGTAGTGGTAGTGGTGGTGGTGGTGGTGGTGGTAGTGGTAGTGGTAGTGGTAGGATAGTAATAGAGGTAGTAGTGGTAGTAGTGGTAGTAGTGGTAGTAGCGGTAGTAGTAATAGTGGTAGGATATTATAGACAAACCAAACCAAAACCAAACCAACCCCCTGTAGGCTGGCTGGATGTCGGTGTAGGTAGGTAGGTAGGTACAGACAGGACTCGGGACTCGGAACTCAGGACCCGGGACAAAGACTCACCAACAACCAAATACGGCACGTACAGCGCATACAGATCGTTACGTTGCGGCGCCGTGTATCCCTCCCAGGCGCGGACGTCAACGACGCAAGTCAGGGTGGTGAGGGCGGTTTCGACGGCAAAGACGAGGAGATGGAGAGGGACGAGGATGTGGTCTGTGATCCAGGAGGGATGAAACGGGTCCCGTCAGCAGTGAGCAGTGAGAAGTGAGCAGTGAGCAGTGAGCAGTGAGCAGTGAGCAGTCAAGCACAGTCCAGCAAGATGTTTGATTTGGTCATGCTATGCATGCAGTGCCATGGGCCATGGTCAAAGATGCAGATGCAGTACTGCACTCTACCTTGGGGGAAAGGGAACTGAACCCCCCAAACCTCAAAAAGGGGGAGACAATAGGTACAACAGATAGTAGGTAATAGGTAGTAGGTAGTAGCACACACCTTTCGGAATATTCCACACCATCCACAGGCTCAGCGGCAAATGATAGCTCGCCTCGAGATACATGTACGCGGTGAACCAGGCTGGCGGGGCCTCGAAGTACCGGTCCCGATAGTGATCGCGGTAGAACTGGCGCAGTGTATAGGAGATTTGCGGACGCAGGAAAGCTGGCTGCAGAGGCGCGAGGTCGACCACTAGATAAGTATCAGGGGAAGAGGTCAGAATAGTCATGGAGAGTGAGCGCTCCGGTCATGTAGAGTGAGCGCTCCTATGAGTGTGGATGTGGATGTCGATGGAGATAGAGAAACTCGACTGACTGACTGACTGACTGACCGACCGACCGACCGACCGACTTGGATCCCTGTGCAGATGGGAACGAGAGAACTTACATAGCATGACTGGGATATGAATGACAAAGAAGGCGAGGTATACGATGTCCAACTTCCTGGCTGTCAGAGGGCGGCGGGGGCGGTGATGGTGTTGCTCTTGCTGTTGCTGTTGCTTCGGAGGCGGCATCTTGAATTGGAAGACTCGGTGCTCGGTACTGGGGACTTCTTGTTGATCTTGATATCGTTCCGTTCAGGCAGTATTAAATAGTAATTCAATACTATACCTACCTGGGAACCTGGGTAGGTGATGGTGATGGGTGAAGCTCTCGGGGCAGCTGGAAAGGGAAAAGGGGGTTTTGGAGGAGGCAGACTTGTACTGTGGAGGTTGCAGCACATACAGTACTCCGTACATACATAAGTATTACCTACCTAGTATGCACCTACTAGGTACCTCAGGTACTGTAGTAAGGATCCCTGTAGTAAGTACTAAGTATTACATAACTGCGTAGGCACCTAGGTACTTTAGGGACTGTACTCAGTACAGTGTACACAGGGTACCAGGACCAGGATCACATCCCCTTCCCCTATTCACATACTCTACATTCTCTACATACCATACACCACGGTCACTGTCTGTCCTCGCATTTCCAAATCGAGTGAGGGCCAAAACACAGTCTGTCAGTCCATCCAGATCATCTGTCTAGCATCTTCCCGCGCAAACTACCGCTCCAGTCCAGACTTTTACCTCTCCTTAATTGCCAACCCGGTCGAGCCTCATGTCGCTAAATGCAGCAAGCAATCCCAGCAAAAATCTCCATTTCAGTGCAATCTTGGGGAAACACTTCCACTCGATCCCTTTCCTCTTCCTCCCTTGACCAGTTTCACCACTTTCACAAGTTTCACCCCAAAAGCTGGGCAATCTTCTCCACGATGGCTCGACAGACCTGCGTCGTCTCATCATCCAAACCAGCCGACTTACTCTGCTGCAAGATCGTTTGAATCGTCTCCTCCACACGCGCCGCTCCAGCTTCGCTGCCAAAGATCACCGTCCCGGCTCTCATGGAATCGTGGAACCACTTGCCCACCACATACACGAGCTCCGACGCAATGTATTTTCGGCTCGAACCAATAAACGGCGCGTCGCCCGAGAAGAAGATCGTTTCCAGTACCTCGAACAGCCGCTCATGTGGGATTTCCAGGTCGACAAAGATATCCACTACCCAATGGGCCGGCGCCACAGTGCGTTGATGCTCAAACGAATACTTTTCGAGGATCGGTAGCAGTATATGGACCGGAAACGTGGTTTCAGACGCTCGAAGCTTGCTGCCCAGACTTCGCACCTCCTCGGAAATAGCTTCAAACGGCTGGATCTGATCATCCTCGGTGGTCTTGTCATGCACCGATTGTAACAACTGTTGCCACGTCTGTTTGATTTGCGATGCGTCTCGGTGGTCGGCCACCTGGTAAATCATCAGGCAAAGGTCGTAGTAGCCGGCATTATCGGCGTAATTGTTGAACAGGGTGTTGATGTCCAAAATCACCCCGTTGACCTGATCGAGCACTTCTCGTCTTCGTTCCGGCCCTAATCGTGGATCGTCTCTCAGACGTTGCAGGACCTCGTCTTGGATGGTCGCGATATCGAGCAAGTCCGAGATTTCTTGCAGCAATTGCTGCTTGGTCTTGCGGTTGCCTCCTTGGCTATACGTGGAAGCGTTCGCTCTAGCTCGGCTCAGGTACTCAATCCTCTTCTCCAGTGTCAGGGGGAACGGGCTGCGTGCAAGCTGCAACTGGATCTTGGCCGCCTCCGTGAACTGATCGGTCTGACCGTAGTATTTCCACAACAGATCCGCATACGTAATATCCTCCGAGGACTTGCGCTGCAGATAGGTGACGATGAAAGCGGACTCGGTGGCCAACAGTCTGTCGTACCACCCTTGCTGGACATACCAATCATACAGGTTCGTCAGGAAAGCCTCGTCCTTCGACCGGCTGATTACGTCGTAGGCTTCATTCCTTCTCGTCACAGCAAGTGTCGGGCGCCCATCGACAAAGCCAGGACTCTGCTCGGTGCTCCTGTCCACGGCAGCAATCACGTCGTGAATCAAGTCGTAGCATTGGCTCCGGATGTCAAACTTGTTCTTTCTGGCATCTGGATCGGGCCGACCGTCTGCCATCCAAGACAACGCCTCATTGGCTTTGTCTTTCTCGTGAGCCACCTTCAGAGCCAGTTGAATGGCTCCAGCAAAGAAATGCAGCTCGGTGTATTGCTTCACAGCGGACTCGAGGTAGTCACTCGGGAGACTGTGCGCCACCTGTTCAAAGAGTTTGAGGCTTTCATTCAACAGATTTCGTGACAGCTCTGCGTTTCCTCCAGCTTCCGCCGCTCGCTTCAGCTGTTCCTGTGCTTTGAATATCACTACATCCTCGGCACTGCAGAAGCTTCCGCACTTTCGCCGCAGAGCCTCGGCCACCGTCTCGACATTGGAACCCTTGGCAATATTGCGATTAACGATGGCCTTGACGAGTTCCTTGGCTAGTTCGTAGCCTGTCTTCGTGGTAAAGAGTTCTTCGAAGGTCAGTCTCAACATATGAGGTCGAGACGCCTCTGGAAGAAGCGGGATGATTTCAGCCACCTTTTCTTCAAAAAGCACCAGGATGAAAGAGAGACCTTCGATCGTGTCGGATGTGAATTTGACCAGGGAGTGAAGAGCACGATGCTCACCCTTCAGCGCGATTTCATCATCCTTGGTACTCGCACTCGAAAGATCATCCGGCCCACTGAGGCCTTTGATGAAGCTCTTGTTGGTCTTGAAAAACCGTTGCAGTGCCGACAAGGACTCTTGGACATCCCGAAGTTTTTGTAACGGCACCGCAGGAATGACCTGGTATCCAGAGGGGGTGGTTGACCCAACCGCGATCACGTTCTTCCAAGTAGATCTCAGTAGACGTGAGAGATACAGGGCAATGGCTGCGTGTCGAGGAGAGGGACGAACCGCGTCGATCAAGGATACAGATTTATCTGTGATGGAATTCTGATTGATGCTTGGTTTGCCGCCATATTCGATGAAGGTCTTTCGGGCGAGCTCAAGGATTTCAGGGTCGTTCACCCGCACCGGATGTGCGTCTTTGGTCACTTCAACTCCTTGGCCGCAGGCGACAGCAAGGGCGGTGGCAAGAGTTTCAGTTCTTCCGTAAGCACGGATCAAGTTGTTGACCTCGTTCTGAAAACCTTCTGTGCCACCACCTTGACGACTGAGGGCAGCGAAAATGTCGGCCAAGCGACGCCGTTTAAGGATATGGACGCCGGTATTGGTCAAGATTGCGACTTCCGGAATAGGCTTGTCGAATTGCACAGCTAGGTCATTGCCGTACCCGGCGGGCGTCGACGTTGGGGCCGAGTAAGGAACAGCCAAACCGATATCTTCTGCCCGGCTGCCCAATGATAGCCACATGGCGGATTCACTTGTGCGACTAGGCTGGCCAGGTTCGGCCGGTCTCGACAGCCTCCCAGCATCTGGGGCCGAGATGAACAACTGGTCCGTGGGCGCATTCGCATCTCGGGCGGTAAAGCAAAAGAAAAACCCGGGGGGGTATCTCGCGGCAAGCCGAGTCATTGTCAAGGTTTTAATAGGTTGGTGCACGTTGATGGACGGTTCCGACGCCTGGGCTGTCGAAGAGGTACCCAGGTTCAAATTCATGGGTGGGATTTTCACGTGTTGAGCCTGCATGCTGATAGGCGCACCAGATTTTGTCGTTGACCAGTAGCCGGAACTTGTTGCGCTCAGGTATATGCGATAGCCTGTGGCTGTGGTTGCCACGAGGTGGTATCTCGAGGCCTCTGAGGCAGGAATGGCTGATATTGCGACAATTTTGACCCGAACGTTGAGAGATTCGCTCTGGGTAATGATGTGACCGATGTTGGCATAAATCTCACTCGCTGGCTTGGTGATGAGAAGAGGCAGTCCGGCGTCTGGTTTGATATGGAAGACGCGGATGTTCGATGCCGAAGACAGGGTATACAACAGATCTCGGCTGTCATCCACTACGATCTGCTCCACGTACTCTTTGTGACCGCCCGCCAGGCTGCTGAAAGTCAGAGCCAAAGACTTTGCGGCTCCACTGGTGTGACAGATTTTTGAACAGCGACTTGAAAACCACCGGTCCTCCTGCTGGTAAGTCAGCTCGTAGATTTCATTCTCGGTCCGGCCGCCAAAGAAGACCCTTCCCGTCTTTTCTGAGCAAGCTATGACGCTGATATCAAGGCCCTTGACTGAGACGGACATTCCTGTCTGAAAGAGGGACAACGCACTGGAGGCACCAGGACTAAGATCTAGCCCCAAGCCCAGAAGAGATATGTCGGTCGTCGTAGCCAGAACAATGATGTGCTTGATATTGGGGAGGAAAACGCCTACACGAGGCACCCCCAGTTTGACGGCAAGGATACAATGTGGTTGTCCTTCAAACCCCAGCAGCTCGGGTTTAGACGAAGTATAATCCCACATGTACAAAGCATTGTCAATGGTTATCCAAGCATGTCCCAGCTCTGCGAAGAGCCCCATGCTGGTAGACAGCTGTGCATTGTTGTACTGTTCAAATATTTCGTCCGGAATTCTGCGAACCCCTGCCTTTTGAAAAGGTGCCCATGTTGTGGAGGACTGAATGTCGTAATCGGCAGAATACCCCTGCGAGAGATAACTATCAACATCTGGGAAGCGGGACTGGTTCGCCAAAGCCTCATTGATTGTACGGGATGCTCTTTCAAGGGGTTCGAGGGATTCGGGCTGCCTAATTGAGGATCGAGCGGGAGGCTCATGCGGTTGGGCGGCTGTCGTAAGGGCAGTTGAGGCAGAGGCCTGAGGGACCAAGGAAGCCCTGCGGAATGGCGTCCCAGGGGACTGGAACGAGGGGGCTGGTATCCCAGGTCGCGCCGCAGGTGTTTGAGGCCAGATTCCTGGTACAGGTCGTGCTGGCGTCTGTTGAACAGCCGAGGAGGCCATGTCGCGTTGCAGCGCCCGGTGAGACTAGTGAGAAAACTGCATCAATGACGGTGACCGCCGAAAGCGGGCGACAAGAAGCTCCTTTGGATATACTCCGCGCGAATAAAGAGAAGCGCAGGATCTTATCAAGAGAGACAGTGGGACGCAGAGGGCGCCGTCTGTGAGAGAGCGTACAATTCCAACGTCTACAACATGCGAAATGCACGAGCTCCGCACAACTTCTTGAACCGCAAACGCGCTGCGCTCTCTGGGCTACGCGCCAAGCCTCTGAGATGATTGGATCTGCCCCCAGGTGCCCTCTAAAGCGGCATCCGTTCTGGGTGCATTGGCGTTAGACTCAGGAACCTCTTATGTTAAGGTGCGTCCCCGATGGATCTCCAACTTGATCAGTGAAGCCAACCTAAACATTTTCCTCGCATCCCTGGACAGAATGGCGACGGCACGCGTGTCAAGACTGTTTTCTACCGCTGAACCGCCTCTTTGCGTGCGATGTCTGCAGCGGAGCGCAGCTGCGGCCTTGGGCTTGCGATGGAGTTCGTCGTCCACTGCTCCTTCATCCACCCTCCACTCCAGAATTCGGGAACAGCTGAAGGCCGCCATGCGTGCAAAGGACACTGCTCGGTAAGCAGCACCTTGATCATGCCATAACACTCTCCAGATTCTATTTCCATCATGGTGCTGAGTGCCGGGTAGTTTGACCGTCCTGCGTGGCACGATTTCCGAGATCAATCAGGCGGCCAGTGGCTCCAATCCAATTAGAACCGACATGCAGATCCTTGCCCTGCTGCGGAAACGCAGAGCTGCATCGGAGGCGGCTGAGAAAGAGGCACACGAAGCTGGTAGACCGGACCTGGTGGAGAAGCTGGAGAAGGAGGTGACAGTCATTGAGGAGCTGGTGGGCTCTGTGAAAGTAATGGATCCTCAGGATTTGAGGAACATTGTAAGAGCTACCATCGAAACACTGAGGGGCACGGTATCAGGAGATCTAAAACAGGGTGTGGTTCTCAAAGAGTTGCTGAAACCCGACGGAGAGTTGGCGGACAAGCCGCTGGACAAGAAAGTCCTGGCGGATGTGGTAAAGGAAGAACTCGCGAGCAATCACAACCCTTCGTGAGAGTTTGACCATGAGCACCATCGCTGTCGTGCTCTCCCTTGTATTCTTGTGTACGATTATCTATCAAGATGGGCGTCCAGTCCAACCCGCTCCAACATAATAAAAGTTTCCTACGCTCAGCATGCCAGCACTCCCGTTGCCCGTGTCACTTTACTGTTCGATGCGCGATGAGCCCCTACGCATAGTAGCCTGTCTTCTGCGCCCTTGCTGCCGACAGAACGCCGATCCATCTCTGCCCTGGCGATCAACCAGCTTAGGTAACCCAACAAACTTGTTGATCCAGTTGATGACGACTAGGTGCCAGACAAGACTGTTTTCTGGCTTCAGCACCCAGTGGTTCTCGTCCGGGAAGCTCAGGAACCGACTTTCGATGTTCCTCATCTGCAGCACGTTGAATGCTGATAGACCCTCTGAGATGGTCAGTCGGTAGTCCAGTTCATTGTGGACCACAAGCATAGGGGTCGCCCAGTGCTTGGTGAAACGACTCGGATCCCATTTGTCGTAGAGTTCTTGTCTCTCCCAGAGTGGCCCGCCTAGGTCATGGATCGGGAAATACTGTTCTTCCGAGGCCAATTGGCCGGTCATGCTGAAAACGCCATCATGGCAAACGAGGGCCTTGAACTTGCGGCCCAAATCATGTCCTTGAAACCAATTCATCATGTAACCACCGTAGCTGGCACCCAAAGCGACGGCTCGAGATGAATCCACAAAGTCCAGCTCTGACTCGATGAACTCGAATCCTTTGACAAGGTCCTCGTAAGGTAGCCCGCCCCACTGATTCCGAATGGCATCGGTAAACTGTTGCCCATAACCTGTTGACCCGGTTGGATTGGGACAAATCACGACATATCCTTGCTCTGCGAACACGGCAGGATTCCAGCGAGTCGACCACTGGTCGTTCCAGGCGCCTTGAGGACCGCCATGGATCAGATAGGCCAGAGGGTATTTCTGATCCGCTCGGAAGAATGACGGCTTCATCATCCAAGCATGGACTGGGTGCTCGTTGGCTCCTTTCCACCACACTGATGAGACTTGCTCGGGTGAAAGACCAAACATCGAACCCATGCGGCTGAGGGATGAGACCACCACAGGAGCAGCCTCGCCCAAAGGATCAATAATCGTGTAGGTGCTATTGTCGACAAGGCTGTTGCTTGAGACAAGGAGCAGGTTGGAGTCTGACGACAAGGGAGCCACATCGATGATATATCCACTTTTGGTCAACTGGAGAGGACGCCATTCAGGTCCAGGAGCTTCCGTTTCCAGATCGAGGGAAAAAAGACATCCTCGCCCCACATCTTCGGCTTCTATTAGTAGATATCTTCCATCGACAGACCATTTCAGAGCGGAAGGGGATCTGTCCCAGCCATCCGGGGTTTCAGTCGTTCGCATCAACTCCCTGGCCACGATATCGGTCTTGTCGAGCCCATGGACAAAGACAATCCGGCTCTTATCGCTTTCATAGCCGTCAGTCGCCATGTGAAGATATGCCAAGGATTCGCCACTAGGTGAGAACACGGGAGAGGAGGCGGCACCATAGAATCCAGGGATATGGATTTTGCGAAAGTTTGGTGGGCTCATGTCCATGACATCTTTCTTGGGGATGAAATAGCAATCACACTTGGTATGCGTTGCTGGGTCAAGAGTAGGATCCTTAGCCACGATGGTTAGTCCGGTCGACCCGATGTCGAAGTGGTCGCTCCCTCCAAAGGGCGGAATTGGGCATTCCAGACCGGTCCCCTGGAGAGCATTGTGGAAGCCAAGCAAGCTATAACGCCCTTGTCGCGACGTAACCATGGGCTGTGATTTCTGCAGCAATCCTGTAAAAATGGTGTTGCGCTGGTCGGTGACATAAGTGTCCCAATGCCGGACGAAGAGCGAATCGTAGAGGCGTGCGGAACTATGCTGTTTCTGGGCACCTTTTGGATTGTGGAGGCTTCCATCAGGATTGGCCTGCCCCGAAACAGCAACAGCCACCTTACCAGGTTCGGTGATGAAGAGCTTGAGATTTGATACTGTGCCGGGTACGGTACCGGCAGTGTAGCATTTCCCTGGAAGGGTGGCGTCGGTAACGACAAAGCTTGTATTTCCATTTTCGCATTCCTTCAACCAAACTACTTCAAAGCCTGTCCCCGTCCATCGCGGCTCTGTCGCTTTGGCGTCTTTGCTGACGGTGACCGACTGACCGGTGGTCAGATCTAGGACACATATTTCACTTGTCCGGGAATGCGTGTCGAAAGAGTAGGTGGATTGTGTGTACAATGCAAGCTTCCCATCCGGGCTGGGAAGGGCAGCTGACCTCCTTGGAGCACTCAAGAGAACCCTGCCAGGGTGAACTCATGTCATATATCAGCAAGGTGAGCACTTTGGGCTTACTCAGGTGTATATTTCTTTCGGACCGTCATGGCTTCGATGGCCACGGACAAGATCGAGCTGAAATGGACGCTATGGAAATCACCGACCCTGAACAGGATCCAGCGCACCAGACGAGGTCAATGACGGATTGTAGGCTGAGAGAATGTGGTTGAGTTGAAATTGACTCCAAGGAGTCTGAGCTTTCTTTTGTTCCAGACCCAGCGAAGATCGTGGGGGAATGAGCGGTCTAGACCCGTTCCGTGCTCTCGCACGTGACGAGCCTTTGCAGCGAGTGCGGCAGTGACAAATGGGTCTGCCATAGTGCTGTGTTTCAGATACGCTGTTGAGATGGCCGCAAAGGAGGAGTCTGGGTGGCAAGCAGGTCAACTCACAAGGCTCTGACCACGAAATATTCACGGAGAACTAACTCGGTTGCAAGGGAGACAGATGGCGGGTGAAATAGGAACGCTTCAGGTGCGTGCCTACGGAGTAGAGAGAAGCCTTAATTAAGCCTCTTAGCCTTGGTCCGGCGGGTTCGGAAAATGTGTTTCTCCGGCAAGTGCAAATACCTGCTAAACACGCGGATACGAAGTACGGATACGGAGGACAGGACCGGGGGTACAGAGCACGAAATAGTTGTACGCAGAAAAGTCATTCTGATATCATTGTACTCCGTACACCATACTACACTGGCATGACGGCAGTCTAAAATCCATTCGCTCTTCTAAAAGGTCTCTTCCCATGCAAACATGTCTCGCGTGAGACTGCTCAATCAAGTTCACTCTATAAACATATCGTCCGTCACATTCCTGAGCACCGCTTCGACGACGCCCAAAAGTCACCATGAAGGTCGAAACGCCCAACGGGAAGCACTTTTGTTTGCGCCATCCTTGACAGAAACGTGTCCCAAAGTGAGAAAGCGGTCGGGTAGACATAAAAACACTCGCTACATCAGACAACTTGAACTCCGAATTTCCAGACTTGTTGCACAGACAGATCCCCGTCCGGCCCTTCTTCAAGGACCACAAGGTCTGCATCCATACCCACGTCGAGTTTGCCTTTGCTCTTCTCGATATCTTTGCCCAACATCTTGGCCGGTGTGCTGGTAACACATTCTAGTGCCTTAGCCGAGCCGCACCCGGTAAATCGTCTGAAATTGTTGATACAGTCGATCAGATCCACAACACTGCCGGCAATGCGCCCATTGCTTTCCAGCTTTAGGACTTTACCTTCTTTGACGAAACGGTCCTCTCCCCGCCAATCGTACACTCCATCTGGACATCCGGCAAACTTTTGTGCATCAGTGACCAGAATGGCGCCTTCTGGATGAGCCGAGTACGCGATTTTGAGTGCTTGAGCCGATAGATGTATGCCGTCAGCAATCAGGCCAAAGAAAGGCTGCACGTATCGGGCCTCGTCCTCCAAGTCTGCTATGGATGTGCTGATGCTCAGGCTAGAGCGGGGCGTGGACCGCCTTGAAGACTTTGGCGAGCCTCGGGGAGAGGTCGATGCGCTGCCGGATCGACTGTGCTTGGGTGTTGTGACAGGTGTGGGAGGGGCCGATTGGCCCAGCAGCCCAAATATCCCTGGCTCTCTGTGCGCAAAGGGGCGCATGGCATTGAATAGATGTGTGATCATCGAGGCCCCGGCAACAATGGCTGCTTGTGCCTGCTCAAAGGTAGCATCGGAGTGTCCTATGGCGAACCCTATGCCTCTGGACACGAATTCGGGGATCAGAGACATCATATTTCCGCGCTCTGGTGCAGCCGTGATGTATCGGACGTTCTGGAGGTTTGACGCGCCATAGCAGTCTTCAATATCGGACCATGAATGAGCCTCGCGCAACACCTCACGGTTGTGGATTCCATTTCGAATGAGGGAGAGAAAGGGCCCTTCAACATGCGCGCCCAAGCTCTCGCATCCCTTACTGGCATCCCGATCCTTCCCAGAAGGGCCGAGATGAGGTAACACGGAATGATATGAGTCTGGCTTTGTACTGATCACTGTTGGGGTGTAGGAGGTGAGCCCGCTCTTGATCATTTGCCGGTGTGTATGTGCCAATTTTGACGCATATGCTGGGTCAGGCGTGGAAAAGTCGATATTGTAACAGCCGTTTATTTGGACATCGATAAACCCCGGAGAGAGGATTTTTCCGTCCAGGTCAATGACTTTGTCTGGGGTCAAATGAGCAGAGTAAAAGGCCGATTGCGGGCTGATAATTCGACCTGTTTCCGAAGATATCCAAAGATCTCCGGGTACGAGTTGGCCATCTCTCAAGAGATAACCATTGGTAAACTTTGTCACCCGCATTGTTGATGCAGGCATGCCAGTAACAATGAACTGCAACTGAAACTGAATTTAGGTCGAACAAAGGAAGGGACGATTGCTTGTAGGATAGTCCTACAAGAATGAAGGAAAGGATCCAGCAGAAGGGAAGACACGACTATGAATGATATGGTAGGAAAATGCTGTGGACCGGGACAGGGTCACGTCATCTGCTTTGGGATCGTGAGGCGAGTTGCAGATTCTACTGGCCTTGAAGACCTGGGGAACGGCTCCGACGGAATTGAGCGCGAAATAGATAAAAGGCATAGCTGAGGAACCTGACCGCGACGTTGATGGACAGCTAATTAGGCGTCGAATGAAAAGCGCCAGGCCTGTCAAGTCGCACTGTGGCAGCAGGTTCGGCCTGGACTGCGGTGGGCTGTGATGGCATCCTGGCATCTTCGTCTTCCATAGGAGAGGACGAGATGCTGTTACTGTTACTCATGATCTTCAGAGGCAGTCAAAGGCGCTGCGAGAGGATGGGTAGTAGGACGCTGTGTGAGGGTGAGGGTGAGGGATCGGATGCAACGATGGCAGTCCGGAAATACATATGGAGTATGGGTGACACTCAGGCTCCCTCTCGATGGGATGAGACGTCGTCGCAGGTGCGCAGGTGGCATGGCAGGCAGGTCGCAGGTCGCAGGTCGCAGGTTGCAGTTCGCAGGGTAGCAGTGATGGCTGGTCAGCGTATGTAACCCTGAGGCGGAGAAAATGCTACTCTCTTATCAGGTCACGTGCGCTGCCTGCGCTCCGCCTCCGCCACTGCACCCTAACCACCCTCCGGTCTACAGAGCGACTATCTGCGTACACCATGCCTCATCCAACCAACCTCTCACTCCACCCTCTGTCCCTAGGCCTGCCTCCTCGTTGTCGGCTCTGCTATCAAGCCCCGGACATGGCCAAACATACAGCGAGATCCTATCTGGATCCCTGAATGCGTCCAAAGGGGGACCTCAATTCCCATCCCTGGCGCCAGTCAATCTCGAATCTCCTCTACTACGGATACTCCCTCCTCCGCTGCGTGGAGTACGACTCTCTGATCTACGCATAGTCCAGAGGCTCCTGAAGTATCAGCCGTGCAACCGAACGAGGGATTGTAACTGGTTGCTGTGCGTTGCCGATATCAAATGTTGCTGTCGCTGTGTCGGTATGCTACGATGTCACTGCTCTATCTCTCTCTCAATATCTGCTGATACTCATGGTAACCATTGATTAGCGCGACATCGTGACTCTAGGTGTCTTCAGACCGGACGTCTGTTTCTCATCCTACCCTCTGCATGGTCACGAACTACTTCAATCCCCTCTCTCCCCTGTCCTTCGTCCTCCAAGCCCTCCAGAGAGCAACACGACACTCGAGGCTCCGCGACCAACGACGCCAGACCCCACTAGGACTTTGCCCCGAGACAGACCCCGGACTGTAAGGGCTCTCCACCGGCCACAGCTTTGCTACTAAACACACCTCAAGCTCACTGCGCTTTCGATCCTTTCCCAGTCCGCAGGTCTCGCCATCTCGTGCTGACCTGACCACCTTCGCCCTCTGCGTCTCCCTTCCTGTCCTCTACCACGCCCAGTATGTCGGACAATACAAACGAGAAGATGGCAACCACATCTGCTGACTCCGCTGGCTCCGCTCGCACCGACACTCCGCCACCGGGGATCGTTGGGGAAGAGGTCAAGCCCTTGGGCAAACCGTGGATGTATAAGAGACTCAAACTTGGTCCTGTCACTCTCCCTGCATATGCCAGTCCCGAGTTCCAGATCGTTTTCGTCGCGTTCGTCTGCTTCCTATGCCCTGGCATGTTCAATGCGGTCAACGGCCTCGGTGCTGCCGGTCTAGTCAGCGCCCATGATATCAACAACGCCAACACAGCTCTTTACTCGACCTTTGCGAGTGTCGGGTTCTTTGCAGGCAGTATCGCAAACAGAATTGGTCTCCGCTTGACTTTGGGTTTTGGAGGGTTTGGATACACTCTCTACATCGCCTCGATCTTGTCGTACAACCACAACCAAAATACCGGTTTCCTCTATTTCGCAGCTGCCCTGCTGGGTATCTGCGCCGGTCTGCTTTGGACCGCCCAAGGCGCGATCATGATGTCCTATCCTCCTGAACAGTCCAAGGGCCGGTACATTGCCGTCTTCTGGATGATCTTCAATCTCGGCGCCGTTATTGGCGGCTTGGTGCCTTTGGGAGAGAACATCCATTCCAAGAGCAATTCGGTCAATGATGGGACTTACATTGCCTTCATCGTCCTCATGGCTGCTGGCTTCATTCTTGCAGGTTTCCTGTGCAACCCGCTTCTCGTCCAGCGGTCTGACGGGTCCCGTATCATCTTGATGAAACATCCAACCTGGAAATCCGAGATTTTTGGCCTTTTCGAGACCCTCCGCTCAGACTGGTACATTCTCTTCCTGTTCCCTATGTTCTTCGCCAGCAACTGGTTCTATACCTACCACTTCCAAGATGTCAATCTGGCCAAATTCAACATCCGAACTCGTGCCCTCAACAGCGTCTTGTACTACATCAGCCAAATAATCGGCGCATGGGTCTTCGGTTTTGGTCTCGACACCACATACTTCCGTCGCTCTACACGCGCCAAAATGGCCGTCGGTAGCCTGTTTGTGCTCACCTTCGTCATCTGGGGCGGTGGCTACGCCTTTCAGAAGCAGTATAATCGTGCAGAGGTATCTGCCGACGGCTACGTCAAACTCGACTGGACCGACTCCGGCTATATTGGTCCTATGTTCCTCTTTATGTTCTACGGATTCTACGATTCGGTGTGGCAGACCACCTCATACTGGTAAGCTCTACGTTTTCCCGGGCATTCGTTTTCAACTAACTGACCTTCAATCAGGCTCATGGGCTCGCTGACCAACAACGGTCGCAAGCTTGCCAACTTCACTGGCTTCTACAAAGGCATTCAATCTGCCGGTGCCGTCATCTCCCCTGTCCTAGACTCAAACTATGTGGCCTACATGACCCAGTTCGCTGTCAACTGGGGTATGCTTGCTGGCTCACTGGTTGTCGCCGCTCCCGTCATCTGGCTCAAGGTCCAAGATACAGTAAATATCGAGGAGGACTTGAAGTTCACCGACGAAACCTTGGCTGACGTTGCCCCGCCAAGTGCGATCGTAGGTGCAGAAGGAATGATGAGCGAAAAGGTCGCGTCGGGGGTTGTTCACTAGGTTCGGATATGGACAGGACAGTTGGGATATAATCTGATACATAATTTTTGAGAGTTGGTGGGGAAATGCTCGAGCCAGTCAGTGGGATGGTTCGATTAGATGGATGGAAGCAAGGGACAGTGAATATAGGACGGGATGCTGATACTACGTACTGGGTACTGATACTCCTACCGCATTCCTCTGCCCATCTCGCCCACAGAGTAGCTAATATATGCAATCACGCTACATACTGATTCACGATTGCTCGATCGGGTTTGTTCTGGCGTGTCCGTGTCCGTGTTCGTGTCCATACCCGTGCTATTGGTTCTCTCCGGCTGAAACGAAACAGGAAGAGGGAGAGAGGGAGAGAGGGAGAGAGCTAAAGAGCGAGAGAGTAAGAATGAAGCTCTTTGTTTCGGTCGGACGGCCGGGACTCTGGCACTCTGGCACTCTGGCTCTGGCACTCTGGCTCTGGCACTCTGGCTCTGGCACTCTGGCTCTGGCACTCTGGCTCTGGCACTCTGGCTCTGGCACTCTGGCTCTGGCACTCTGGCTCTGGCACTCTGGCTCTGGCACTCTGGCTCTGGCACTCTGGCACTCCGACACTTGGGGATTTCGGGGGGGTGCTAATTACCTATAGTATGTGTAGATACCTAGGTAGGTAGGTAAGTAGGTGTGTACCTTGGGTGTGTAGGTATCTATACTCGTACGGAGTGGAGTGGAGGATACGTAAATACTGCAGACCCGCAGTTCGTGGTGTCACGTGTTCAGCCTGATCCTCCTGAAAGATGGGTCTCCGTACGGAGTACAAGGCTAGCACATCCAGGAGTGTGGGGGAAGAAATCTGAAAGATCTTGAATTAGGACGTTTTCTTGCCCTTTTCTTGCCCTTTTCTTGCCCACGAACTGAACTTCTAATATAGGCCCTATTCCCTATTTAATATATACACACACACACACACACATGTATATATTTACAAGGGAAAGTAAACGGACTGGACTGGACTGGACTGGATTTCTCTCTCTACAGACGGCCTCTGTGCCGACTAATGAAACCTGGCGGAGGAGGAGTAGACATGTCTGCGAACGCTACGACGCTGTAAAGTGGCACTCAGATCGCAGCACATAAAGGAGCGTCGATCCGTAAGAGTCCGACCTATAAAATCATCTTTAGGGGAAGGTTCCGTTTGGATATTGGGTAAAGAGCGAATCTATATAGTGGGTGCCAAACATTCCTCCCCTTGCTTAATCAACTTTGCTCTCTCACTCATGCGAATGATACTGAGCATATCACGCTCGCCTCACATAGTTCCAGTGGTACCCTAGCATCCATGCCAAGTCATCGGGTTGAACATTCCAGGTTCCTTCGCTAAGGCCGGAAGCCTGCGACCACCAGATCATTTTGCCAATTTGGGCCCGAATGTTCTCCTTTTCCAACCTTGGTCGACCGCCACTGGGCCACCTCGCACCGTGTTCTCTTCTCGTGTTCAGCAGCCGTTGCAGGAACATGCGCCCGCATTGGTGATGCAGCCACCTTCGATCACCGCGCTCATGCACTCCAGGATCAATTCCTCCTGGGTGCCCGGAGACTGTTTATCAACGCTGACAGTCGCCACGAAGTCGCCTTGTGCATTGGAGGGAAATGCACAGCTAGTGCCGCGGTAGGAAATGCCACGGCTCGGAGCTTGCTCTCGCATACATTTGTCGAATTGTCCACAAGCATTGCTGTTCCGTCCGGCGTCGATTTGGTTGAACTCAATTCGAAAGGTGTTGCCAGTGTAACCGTTGCCGTTGTAGTCGTATCCGTGACCGCCACTGCATTGTACCTGACCGCAGGCCTGGACTCCCGCGGATGCCAGGGCAAGTCCGAGAAGGATAGTTTTGCCGACCGAAGCAAGCATTTTGTTTGATTGATTGGAGAAGGTATAGATGGTGATTGATTGGAGAAGGTATAGATAGTGATTGATTGGAGAAGGTATAGATAATAGATGGTGTACAGCTTTGAAAGAAAGGCGAATGATTCTTTCTCTTCCAAGCCGATTGCTACAGCTCTTTATAGGCCCCAAGGACAGAGTGTATACTACTTCATGCTGACGCGGGACCACAATTGCTCACGTCAACATCTCACCGTCCTCTTGTCCACTCTTTCCTCGTAATTAGCCTAAGTACCTGAACATGCGATGCGAAATTACACCTGCACGTACTAGAGAGCCTATTACAACCTTGACGTTAGGTAGGATCCGGTAAAACATTGATCGTAAACCTCAAGACCCGCGATTCCATAATCATCGTTGACGTTGTCAGCCCGCAAAGTACATGAAACATGAAGATCGACATATTTACGGTTGGAACGTGAAATCAAGATATAAGGGTGGGCCAAATGTGGATCTTCTAGAATAGCGCTGACAACTGGAGCCTTCTTCGTATTCTCGGTATCCATAGACCACCTCCTCATACTGGTAAGCTCTACTTAGTACGTTTGCGAAAGGCAATCAATCTGCTTCCATCGATTGCCTATACTGGTCTGAGATCCACATATGCCCCACCCTCGAAGAGCCTTCTTCAATGCCTACAGTAATATCAGTGCCTAGGTAGGTTTGACATCGGAAGACCTGGTGCTATATAGGTAGGTACGTACTCAAACATTCAAGTCAATCAAGTGGTTGGTTAGCTAACTAAGGTAGCTACATAGCTGACGAGCTAGCTAGCTAACTATCCTGAATGCATGTGAGGCCTGTGGCTTGTAGCCTGTGACCCGTGTTCAAGCTCTGTGTCTCTGTCTCTCTGCATGGCTCAACGCTTCCGTGACATCGACAGCCTCCTCAGCCCCATAGCTGAGAGCGGATTCCCTAACCCTAACCCTGAAGGTTGATTTTCCTTCCACCCTTCGCCCGGGCAAGCCAGTTCTGGAAAGTGTAATGTATCCAGGATGATAACCATGGATATCTGAGAGACTTTGCCGCGTGACTTTTGTCTTGAAAAATCGTGTTCTCTGTTGTGGATGTGGATGTCGATTCAATAATCGATAACAACTCACAAGGGCTAGTTTTGGTTTTTCGCTTGTCGCTTGTCGCTGTCTTGTCCTTTTCTTGCATCTTCAGCGTCGTGTCGTGCAGGCGAGCTCGGATTGACAAGACATCGAAAGTAGGAATTGGACACATATCTGCGTCCTGATTTGGCCTTTGGCATGGACGCAGACACGGCTGTGCCTGGTGCCATCTTCTTCACTGCCGTCGACCTATCCGGCGTGTCTGGCCAATAGGCGAACAACGATTCGGCTGTGCTTGATGCTCTAGCTGTCTCGGATGTACTCCGTGCCTTTCCGCTTGTGCTGGTGGCGTTGATGTTGCCGAGAATGGCAGCGATCGCGGCATGGTCGGGTTCCTCACCAAAGAGACTTTGTGCCGCCTCAGTCTCTTCTTCCACGACGTGACGGCGCATCCTGTTGCCGTCAAGGAGACTTTCTGCGGCCTCAGTCTCCTTTTCGACGTGACAGCGCATCTTCTTGCTCATCCTCTCCAGCATCTTAAGCTGGCCCTCCACTTCCTCAGCCAACTTCCTCTTTGTTCCGCGTTGTGCCTGCTCGTCCGGAATCTCTTGTCCTTCCTGCTCCTGCGACAACGCATCAACCAACTGTTGGGCACCTTTTGTCATCATATCTTTCACTTCCAGATAGTCTTGTTGCTTCATGCGCTGATCGATTCTACGTCTGGCCTCACGGATCTTGTCGTCGTATTGCTCTGTGCTCTGTCCCAATTTGAGATTGTCCCCGAGTGCGAGCACCACTGTCGTAAGCTTCTCGACCATCTTCCCTTTGTCGGTGTCTTTCTCGAGCTCGACGAGGCATTCTAAAAGTTGATTCTCTTGATCCTTGGTCACTAGTAGTAATGGCATTTTCGCCGTTGTTCTGATTTCGATTCCGATTCCGTTTTTCAGTCGCCGAGTGTGGTGTCGGTGTCGCTGATGTCTAAGGTGAGGGAGAGGGAGTTTCAGTAATTATCAATTCGTGGTTTTGGTTAAACGCTGAGCATATGCTACTGCTACTGCGACATGTAGACTTGCCGAGAGTTGTTGGAGTGCTTGAGATACAGAAGACAGTCTGGAGTAAGATGATGGTGCTTGAACGTGGAGAGACAGAAGTGAAGAGATAGAAGTGAAGAGGCAGAAGTGAAGAGGCAGAAATGAAGAGGCAGAAGTGAAGAGACAGAAGTGAAGAACATATAACTCGGTCGAAGGAAATTCATCCCATCCACGTTAGTTGGCACTTCGGCTGGTTTACTACTAATTGTGACGAGATGACACCGACTTTGCTACATATATCACTTTCACGTAGAGTGAGCACTTTATGGGCAAGTTAGTAACTAGTACATGTGTCCTGCCCGTACCACTGTCACACCCTGCTTCCTTCCGCCTTGAGGAAGCCGATTCGAGAGGAGGAGTGTTATGTCTGCTACTAAATCAAGATCGATTCCAATCTATCTCTGCTCAAGCCAGTAAGTAGTAGAAAGTGATGTCGATGTTGAGAACGATACGATAAATGCTGAGGTAGGTAAGCAAGGCTTTTGAGACGCCCACTCCTACTGCTGGCATCTTGCTCGTCTCGTCTCATATTTCTGTGCTATGCCATACGGCCGAGGAAGACTGAGTCTGTGTCTGTGTCTGTGTCTGTTTCTGTGTCTGTTTCTGTGTCTGTTTCTGTGTCTGTTTCTGTGTCTGTTTCTGTGTCTGTTTCTGTGTCTGTTTCTGTGTCTGTGTTTGAGTCTGTGTTTGAGTCGTGGGACTCACAACACTCAGCTCTTGTAGACATATCTGTATTGAAGTCGGAAAAGACAGCTCCGATGTATCCAACACATATGCACGTCCGTCTCCAAAGTGAGTGGCGCTTTCGCTCTGGATGCTGATTTTGTTCCCTCAGGCATGGTGTTTTTCCTGAAGGTGAAGATGCTTCCGAGTATTGGAGCTGGAGCCAATGCCTGAGCGTTTCTTACTCAGCGTCATCAAACTAGCTATTGAGTCCCTCGTAGCTTTCCTGAGGCTCTTGAGACTGTCTCCTTTGGGCTCGGTCAGGTGTCCAGATGGATTGCCACGGAGAGGGGCTGACTTTTGGATTGGGGAAGGGGAGGGATGAGCGATATCGCTATCACCGTGCCATGGATCAGATTTCCCCGGCTCAAGCTGGTTCAGATGTCAGTGTTGATGGAATCTGAATCTGATGTAAGAGAATCTGACTTACAATTACGATGAAATCACTCCTGCAATGAGGACAGAGCAGTCCACCTTGCGACTTCTTCCACACATGCATGCAATCGTAGCAGACGAACTTTTCAGTCTCCCACTGGATCTCTTGTTGGTCTGTGGATTCGGTCTTTACGGTGACCATGTCCTCCTTGAGCTTCTTCCGCTTATTCTGCTGGGTTGCTTTTGCTGGTTGGTCTGTCGATTCGGTCTTAATCTTGACGGTGTCCATGTCCTTTTTGAGCTTCTTACAGCTACTTGTCTCTGACTCTGACTCAGTCTCGGTGTCGGATTCATCAGTGGACTCAGCATACCTCTTTCGCCCTAGTGTAGAACGGTGTCTGTCGTCACCATCACCGCGGACCGACTCGTTATGATCGACCTGGTGATCAAGTAGTGCCTCCAACTTGTCATCGAGTTCTCTTCGTTTCCTCTGTAGTCGCCGCACCTCTTCCATGTGCTTGGCCTTCAGCATCACTCTTGCCTTGGCTTTCTCAAGTTCGGGTTCATGTCGACCATGATAGGTAGGATGAGCTTGAAAGACTTTTTCCATTTCCAGCACAATGCCTACCGCGGTATCCAGGCTGCACTCTCCAATATCTGAGTCTTTGAGGATAACGATGAATTCGTAGAAGAGGTTATGAAACTTTCGTATCAAATCTTCGGCCATCATTGCGAGTTCTCTTCTAGTAGCGTTGGGATGGTCTCACAGTCCTCTTGTCCTGTGGCTCTCGACGCTCGACGCTCTAGGCCACGGAAGTGGAAATGGAAGTAACGTAGTAAAGGTGAGATGTGAGGTATATGGGGAGGGGGAGGATCAATAAAATAAAAGACAGAAGAAGGAAATGTGAAGTTAGAACAGAGATCATTGATGATCGCGTCTAGAGGCAGATCAGTCAATTGAGACTTCCCTGAATTGGTAGTCCATGAGCCCTCGGTTGCAGTGATTCTAGGTGGAAAGCCCACTATCCTGCGAGTAAGCCAAAGACCTTCATGTATAGCCAGATAGAGACGACTTGGTATGATACATGATACAGACCGTTTCTCTTCCCAATGTCACCTCTCCTTCGATGATGTCCTGGTCGAATATCTTCTCTCGAGGCCAGACATCGATTCTGTATGTCACACAATCTTTCCGAGTCCGTAATTGAGTACCCATCATCTTCCTAAAGTCATGAAGGACCAATTTCAACCCAGTTTCGGTCGCTTGTTGCGGTGTGGAGAAAGATTTGCTTTGAGTTTCTCAGTCAAGCCTTCCAACTTAGACAGCTCAGTTTCCACCGTATCTGACTTCTTCTTCCTCTTGTCGGTACTATTGATCTTAGGAGCCGGCGAGAAATCCGGCTTCTCTCCATCATACGACGATAGCGCGGCATCAAGGTGTTTGACCGCATTCTTCAACTCCTCCAAGAATTTCTCACGTCGCAGTTCACTCTCGAGCTCTTGCTTTCTGTGCTCGACGAAGTGTCTGGCCTTGGCCATGTTGTGATGGTACGTCTCCATTCCCAACCTCATAAGACTTGCAAATGCAGCTGCGCGGATTTCGTGGGTGAGTTGTGGTAGTGCGTATTTTGCTGTCGATTCCTCAAACTCTTGGAGGACCAGCACTTTGCAGAGGTCTGCAATGGCCTCTTCGCTGGAGTGCTGGCTGTGGTCGGGTTGTTTCGCCATGCTGATTCTATAGCTGTTCAGCGTTACGATGCATGCAGCTGTAAGTATATTTCAGGATGGACCTTACTGTAAACTCAGGTGTCCTCAGAGGTTTGCTTGACCGGGTACACGGAAATGGTGGATTTTAGACTACCGGCGGAGACTATTTTGTTGTTGAGGCTTTAAGAAGAGACTTGCCAGGAATGGTGGATAGTGAAAAGCATTGAAGAGTGTCAGATTCGATGGAGTAGGTCGAAGTTAGGCTGAGTGAGATAGACCGGATACCAGATTCAATCACAAACACAAGGGCTCAGGTGTGTGTTGATAGAATCACAATGAAGAAGGGAGGGTCTCATCCTCAAGACTTAATTTATTGTTGATATGCATGGTCGATCGAGAGCAAGCAAGAGTAACTCAATCACTACCTACATCCACGACTCTCTAGGGACTGTGGCTCTGGAGAGATGGCATCTACACACTCTCATTCAATGCCATGCCATGCCATGCCAAACCACTGTTGCTGATTCAGTACAACACCCTCGATTACCAGGCCTCACACTTAGCAGGGAGTCTTCGCCAATTTTTCTGGATAGACCGTAGTCGTTGCCAGCCTGCACATCCATGACTGGCGGTCTCGAAGGACAGTTACTCCTTGAACTCGCGCAATCTCTTTCGGAGATGCTCGAGATCCTGGATCTTGATGTCAAGTTCTTTCTCCCACTTTCTCTTGCTCCGGCGTGGCAAACCCGGATCCTCGTCCAGATCCTGATTGACCGTTTCAGCGTCGTCGTTGTTGTTGCCGTGGTCATCAATTGCCTTGTTTTCATCATAAAGATCCTTCAGATCAAGCCCTGGAGGGTTGTCGAGGAGCTCACTGGCGAGGTTGGCGGCGAGCTTCATCTTCTTGAGGATGATCAGACGTTTATGCCTGCGTATTCTCTCTTTTACCAGCCTCTCGCCTTGCTCGAGGGCCCTGATGTGCTCGTCGCATAAAAGATCACTGTTGGCCACTTTCTCCATCAAGGGCTCCATCTCCAGGTAGAGTTCGCCGCTCACTTCACTGAGAACCTTGAATTCTGGATTATCTGAATTTTCTGGGTTGGGGACGGCGAGTTCTGCTGTGGTAAGGAGCTGATAGATGAGTGAGATCGTATGCCGACCGATCTTGAGCTGGTTGGATGGGTCGAGCGGCATTGTGGCGCTGCGCTGCTGCTGCTGCATGTGTTAGGACCTTAGTTCTGGCGACACAAAAGCCAATCGCTTCAAGGGACGGGACTTACGTGACGAATAGAATGATCAGTAGTACTGGCGTCTTCTTTGTGCTTTGTACTTGTTGTACTAGGTCGAGAAAGTTTTGGACTCGGATGAGGATTAGATAGAGGACAAGGACAAGGACAAGAAAGAGAAAGAAAGGGCGCGGTTGAAGCTCTGTGAGAAATCAAGAGCGAAGACAATCCTCCAGAGAAGTAACTTCACCGTATTGCCTCATCCTCATCCTCACCCCGTCATTAACGTACCTGTCATATGGGGCCAGGCAGAATATCAGGGAGGACTTGGATTCTTCCAGAGTGTTAGGTGATTAATGGTTCTGCACAGCATCATATCTCTCTCGCCAACACCAGCAACCTCCCTGCGCCCCAACACCACCGAACACTGCCATGGGCACAGCAGTCTTCCTTAAACTCATTTTTTATCTTATGATATAGAGATCTATATGTTCTTCGGCGTTTGCAGACTCAAGATTGTCAAATCCCTGTTGTGTTGCACCCAGCTTGACAGCCACTCCGAAGCCCTGCCCAATTTTACTGCTGCGTGTCGGACATTATGCAAGGCCCCAATCCAGATACCAATCCACATGAGATAGTGTCGGTATCCAAAATGCCGTGAATCTGTTTATATTCCTCGGGCTGAATTGGCAGGTGTTTTGGACAGGACATAGAGCCCTGCAATCGAGTTAGTTCTGAGTCAGTAAATCCATTAAATTGCTCCAACACCACTCACCATAGTTCTGTTCCAAAGTCTGCCAGCCCTGGAGCTCGCAAAGCCCTGCACCCTGCCAGAGTTTCTGTCGTTCCCCGCCATCATATTTGTGGCTGGAGACGACAAAGATCTTCTCACCTGCTTTAAGGCAGTGACCTTCAAACCAGACATCCTTGCGTGGTATCAGGTACTGTTCATGCCGTCCCAGCTTGTCATTCCACTCTCCATGACGCTGCCATTCAACCTGATGAAATATATCCTTGCCGAGAATACGATTTGCATGGTCAAGCACATTTCGTATGAACTCCTCGTTTCGATTCTGCGGGTCGTTGTATGCGTGCCACACACTTTCCCCGTCCTTGCAGCCATCCAGGCCGATGATGAACAATGGCTCACTTCCACTTCGAGACGGGCCATGATCAAGAGCATGGACGAATCCGGCCAGGAATCCCGCGGCATCGGGCCGGGTAAAGCTACCAAGCGACGAACCCAACGAGAGCACGACTCTGAGCCTGGGAGCGTTTTCAGGTCTTTGCAACCAATGCAACCCGTCTTCATAGGTGCCCAGGAGACCGTGGCATGTAACATGCTTGAACGTGCCTTGGCACACAGACTGCAGTGTTCTCTCAAGCTCTGAGCGAGACAGATCAAGCGCGTAGTAGTCAACGGACTTCTTGAGGTTGTCCAGTGCTTGTAGTAGGATCTTGATCTTTCGGAGACATCCACTACCCAATTCGACGATAAGAGAGCCAGGCGCGATCCGGTGTGCTATTTCGTGGCTGTGCCGCTCGAGAAGCTCGATTTCGGACTTGGTAGGGTAATACTCCTCTGTGTAAGTGATTGATTCGAAGCGTTTCAAGCCCTGCTCGTCCCACAGTAGGAGGGAGGAGAAACTCGGCGGGTGGGCTTTCAGCAACTCCTGGGTGTCTCTTGATAAAGACAGCTTCTCGGCGTCTGATTGGATATCAATGATATCTACTTCTGGCAGCCTGTAGGACTTGTTGTGGGATCCCATTCTAGCTAGCTGAGAGTGCTTGTCATTGGGGAGTTCGGAATGAGATCGATCTGGAGGCGAATAGTCACAGGTACGGGTACGGGGTTCGCAAGCTGCTCTGGAACAGACCTAGGGCGGTGATGCAACCAAGAAGGCGGGGGAGAGGGGAGAGGGGATAATATACCTCGAAGGGACTCTAGGAATGCCATAGTATATCCTAGTCCAAGTATGGGCGACAGAGCCAGAGCCAGAGCCAGAGCCAGAGGTGGTACTGACTACCTAGTTAGGGGGTTGTGTTACTGTGCCTTGCGATCACAACCCAGCAGAGCAACCACTTATGGCAGTTGAAGTTGATATCGGCCAACTACAGCACATGATGAGTGCAGTGTCATGGCTGTTGGCAGAGTAGAGCTGAGGGTGGCCGGGAACAGGGGATGGGGATATGTGCCGCAAGGCTATGCATTTGCCGGGCAATATTGCTTCCATTCTGAGGTTACACAACCTGTAACCCGTCTGGTGTGTCGGGCGCCTGAAATCACGACATACTCCAGCCCGAATCAGCATGCTCCCTGCACAGCCGTCATGATTGATAGACAGGCAGTGAGTGGCCTGGCTTCTTTTGTGGTTGTGGTAGTTACGCCCGAGTAAAATGGGAGAAGATTGAAGTTGAGGGAGAAGAGACTTGCTTACTCTGTAGTATCAGCCTACCAGGTACCTACCTACCTACCAGGTAATTATCTGAGGTAGGTATTTAGGTAGTGCTGTCACCACTGTCACTGTCTCAGGTCTTGAAAGGATGTATTTAGCACAACGGCCAGTGCAGCCCGGTCCCGGTCCGGAGCGAGCATCCGAACCTCCTCTAGTATTTCGTATTTCGTATCCGTCAACCAATCCAACGCCAACCGGGATTCGGGGCCGAATGCCGTGCACACGTCATGTACGGACGGAGTACGTGACATGTCCGCATACCGAGTATATACCTACCAACCTGATGTGGTGGTGGTGGTGGTGGTGGTGGTGGCAGGTAGTAGTAGTAGGTAGTCGCCGGTCCCGTCGGCCACCGCTGCTGCTGCCGCTGTCTGTCTCTGATCTCTTGCCCTCAGAGCTGAGCATGGTCGAGCCCTCTGGCACGGGCATGGATTCCATCCCAGATCCAATTCCAGCCTCGTCAGGCCCGTATGGCCGCGCGTGCATGAATTGTTCCCGCTCCAAATGCAAGTGCGTCCAGCGCCCAAGCAACAACACCTGTGAAAGATGTCATCGTCTCAACAAACCGTGCCGCCCGGCTGACTCGATACGACCACGCCCACGCAATACGGAAAGCAGGGTCGAGTCCAGAATCGCCAATTTGGAGGGGAAGCTCGATGGTCTTGTCTCTCTGTTGCAATGCGCCTCTCAGTCCGCTACCAACAGAGACTCGGTTGCATCGGCGCTGTTGGATCTGAGACTCCATGTGAGAGACAACTCTGTCGACCATGACCAGGCTCAGGCCCAGGGCACCACCTCCCCGTCTCGTTTGGCCGGCATCGCTCAGACGTCAACCTCGTCGAGTGCCGTCACTATGACAGCAAGCTCGTCTGTACCTAACATGGACACTGGCGGCGAACCATCTCTATCTCCATCTCCAGAGGAGGCCGAAGAATGCCTGGCCATCTTCCGGACCCAGATGTTGAGATACTTGGCCTTTCTTCATCTTCCGCCCGACATGTCTGCTCAGCAGCTCCACGCACAACGGCCGTTTCTATTTCTCTGCATCACCACTGTCACTACAAAGTCGACCGAAAAGAGACAGGCGTTTGGTCACGAGGTCAGGCAGACGATAGCACGGCGCATGTTAATCGAGGACGGACAAAACATCGACATCGACATCGACCTGCTGCTCGGCCTTCTGGTCTTCTTGGCGTGGTGAGAAATCCACAATTCACCATCAAGTACTCGCCATGTGTGGAAGCTAACTTGGGCCTAGGGGAAACGATCAATTATACAATATAAACCGAAAGATCTTGTTCCGCTTCACTCACTTTGCAATGATCATGGTGTTCGAGCTCCGTCTGAACAAGCCGTGGCCGCCGAAAGACACAAACATGCTCTCCGCCGTCAATGTCCCCGCACCGGCTACTCATACCATGGAGGAGCGACGGGCAGTCCTGGCTTGCTTTCTGATGAGCTCATGGTGTGTAGCCCCGTCCCTCCCTCTGCGACCTGAACGATTGACATGTCCAGCGTTTCTTCATTCTTTGCACAGACCGACGCCATGCGATGGACACCCTACTTGGACGAGTGCCTGGACCTCCTCGGCAGAAGTCAGGAAGCCCCGTCCGACGAAATATTTGCGCACCAGGTCCGGCTACAACTGTTCTCCCACCGCGTACGACAAGTCATGTGGCCAGCTGGAGAAGGGGAACTGGCCGACGGGCCGACTGTGCCCCCCAGTTTCTATTTACAGACCCTTCAGTGGAAATTAGGGGAATTGAAGAGCGCTTTCTCTCCTCGGCTCCAGCACGACAGTAAGTGCTCCCCCGGCCCCCCGGTTGTGGAGAGAAATCATGTCACCAACGACTCCAACTCATTAGGGATTCTTCTTGCATCCGTGTATCATTCCGAACTGAGTATCCACGAGGTGGCACTCCAGAAGACGCCCATCACCGTGGACGGCCCCGGGTTCCGGCGACTGGAGGCTCTCTACAAGTGTCTGAGCACTGTCAAATTGGCATTGGACAACTTTTTCTCCTTGCCCCTGTCCGAATACCCCTACGTGTCCTTTCCCTACTTCGCCCAGGTTTGCCACAGTATCGTGATTTTGTTCAAACTCACCACCCTCGATGATCCAGCGTGGGACACTGGACTCGTCCGGTCCACGGTCGACCTGGGCCTGGTCCTGGATCAGTTTATTCACAACCTGAACCAGGCGAGCGCCACCGGTGAAGATGGCTCCGTGAACGGCATCTATGCCAAAACCGCCAAGATGTTCATGTCTGTTAAATCGTGGTACGCTGCAAAACGGGTAGCAGATCCTGTCCAGTCTGACGACTCTGCCTTTCCCATGGCAGATGAGAATAGCCTTTTGCAGGAGCCCATGATTTTGGACGATCTGGACGACGTGTGGTTGAGAGATGTCCTGGGATCTTGGACCGGTTGATGCTTGTGATCGGGGTTCGGATCCCGTTCCCGTTCCCGTTCCCGACCGGCCGTTCAGTTAAATATGGCCCATATTGCTCTATCAGGCACCTGTCTTTCATTACAACCCTCAATTCAACCCTGATCGCTCCTCGATCACCGTGAAGAACATGGAACCTCCAATACCGGAGCCGATCGACCCTCAAATCCTTCCGTGTGGTGCTCACGAAACACCAGACCTGCCCCGGTCGATGTCTTCACGGTCCGATCTTCCCAGGAAGCCTGAGAAAGACACGTTGCAGACAGATGATGCGACATATGCAACCAAACACGAGGAGGAATATGTCACGGGGATCAAGCTGTACATGATATTGGCTGCTCTGGTCCTTGCTCAGTTTGTGGTGATGCTCGATATATCCATCATGGCCACGGTACGACCAAGAAGCCTTTCCAGGCTGATGACAATGACTCGCACTGATTGCGACTGCCGATGCTAGGCCATTCCCCGGATCACCAATACCTTCAACTCCCTTCTCGATGTGGGATGGTACGGAAGCGCATACCAACTCGCGAGGTTTGTCACCCTGTCGTGTCTTCTTTCTTCCAGATTGGACTGGCAGTCTGACATAGGAACCAGTGCATCTTTGCAGCCCTTGACCGGCAAGATATACACATTCTTCAGGACCAAGGTATGTTTCCTATCTCCCTGTATTTCTGGCCCTTCCAATGGCCCCCCTCGCTGACAAAGACATTTTCGGAGCACCAGTGGACGTTTTTCGCATACTTCCTCCTCTTCGAGCTAGGATCATTGCTCTGCGCGGTAGCCACATCCTCCACAATGTTGATTGTCGGCCGAGCCGTTACCGGTATGGGCGCGTCAGGCGTGTTGACCGGTGGCCTCACCATCGTCGCGGCCTGTCTTCCAGAAGATCGACGGCCGAGTATGTCCTATTCCTTGACTAGATGCCTACAGCTCACAAACAAACAGCAATCTTAGGAGTCATGATAGCAAGTGAGTGGGTACAATGTGATGTGTTGGTGAAACGGTTTGAAGGCGTCTCGACTGACTTTGTCGATGTTCCTAGTCGGACAACTTGGTCAGGCCTGCGGTCCCCTCATCGGAGGAGCATTTACCGAGTACGTGTCATGGCGCTGGTGTAAGTGTCTGGGAGCTAAGGCTTTCTTCTCTGTCCGTTCCGGCCCCTGAGATGACGGAACTCGACAGGCTTCTACATCAACCTTCCCATCGGCGGCATTATCGCCGCGCTTCTCACCCGCATTCACGTCCCGGAACGGATTGCGAAACCACAGCTACGAAAGGTCCTCGGTACTGCCGTCGAGTCCTTGGATCTTCTGGGATTTGCAATCTTCGCCCCTGCGTCCATTCAGTTTTTCCTCGCGCTACAATATGGCGGTAACCAGTATCCCTGGAATAGTCCCACCGTCATTGGCCTGTTCTGCGGAGCCGGCGTCACCCTTATCCTTTTCCTCGGGTGGGAATACCGCAGGGGCGACGCGGCCATGGTTCCCTCTTCAATCCTGCGCCAGCGTATCGTGTGGTCGAGCTGTGCGGTCCTGTTCTTCCAAATGGGGGTGCTGGTCTGTGCAGCCTACTACCTTCCCATCTACTTCCAGGCGGTCAAAAATGCGTCGCCACTGATGAGTGGTGTCTATATGCTTCCCAACATTTGTTTCCAGATCCTCATGGCCTTGGTATCCGGTGGCCTTGGTGAGTGGATGGCCAAAGCTAATCTCCCTACGCCGGACCGGACTAACACCACGTGTTATGCAGTTCAAAAAGTCGGATACTGTCTACCTTGGGTAGTAGCTGGCACCACGTTCTGCGCCGTGGGGTTCGGCCTCCTCTCGTTGCTGACTCCAACGTACTCGACCGGCGCACGCATTGGATACCAGATCTTGTTCGGGATTGGCGGTGGATGTGTATTGAGCATGGTAAGAATCCCAATACCTATACCTGACATTTCTTCTGTTCCTAGACGGCCTTATTGACGGGGCTGCGTACTTCCGGGAGCACAGCCTTATATATCGATCCAAAACCTCGCCGCACCCGCTCAAACTCCCATTACCATGGCCCTCCTGCTCTTCTGTCAGAACTTTGGCGGATCCATCTTCCTCACCGTTGCGCAGACGGTGTTCAGCAACAGCCTGAGAGATGCCATTTCGACGAATGTTCCCGGCGCCAACGTCGAAGCAATCGTGGCAGCTGGCGCCACCGCGTTCCGGACCGTAGTCTCGAGTGCGCAACTGAAGGGCGTCCTTGACGCCTACTGCACGAGCATTACCCATGTCTTTTACCTGGTCTGTGGAGTGGCAGTCTGCGCTTTTTGTTCCGGATGGGGGCTAGGGTGGAGGGATCTGAGGGTGAAAAAGAGCCGGTCTCCGTCTCAACCAGCGCCATAGAACAGAGTCAGCCTTGTCGGCATTGTCACCCTTGTCACCCTTGTCAGCCTCGTCAGCCTTGTCATGTATGAAGTGTCAGGTTGATACACCTCACCTGTGGTGTATTTGACAAGACAAGAGAGGGATGTTGGGATGGCACGACTCAATCACTGGTTCTATTTGCTGCATGGCTGATTGCCGAACTACTGTACCGGGCTCATCTAGGTATCAAATGCGTCGGTACTGTATCCAGGACAATCGCCACGCAGCGGGATGCAAGTCACGATTGCAAGTCACGATTGATATGGCCTGTGTAGTGTGTACAATAAATACTCTACTCTCACCATTGACAAGTAGGTTTTTGCACACCCTTCAAACTAACAAGTAGGTTCAAACTTGAACGAACTCTTCAGACTACGTAGCATGAACATATCCATCTACATCTACACCCACACCATCATCTACACCTACTCCTACATCATCGTCTAAACCATCAAGTACATACACCCTCATATACACCATTCGGAATCTACACTTATGTCTCGAATAAAATCAAACACACATCACATCAAATCAAACACACATCACATCAAATCAAATACACATCACATCACATCGCATATCATTCTCACCAGGCAACATGGATACCATATTTGACTGCGCCGCTGACTGCGACTCTATGCTCCAGTGGAGCCGGACACTTGGTCCTAACTTCGAACTCTACAGTAACTGCTCTGATGGCCACTATCTCGCCAGGTCGTCGTGCGCCGTCCGCCTCCGTCTCCGCCTCCGCGACATTTGCAATTACAATTACAACAGGGTTGCTGTCCAAGTGTGCAATACTATCACTTGAGTCTCTGGACAAAGCTCACTTGAAAGCATGTATGTGCGCCCTCGCAGATCCAGATTCCAGATTCGAGATTCCAACACCATCTGACACTGATCCCTCCAGTCTGTAATCTCGAATCCCGAATCTCGTATGTCCCATCTCGAATCTCAATCTCACAGTTCTAGAGCTGGTTAAGCAAAGAAGAAGCGCTCGTAGTCTTCTTGTTTGATACCATCGATCAGATCTGGCTCGTTTTCATGTTCGTGTTCGTGTTCGTGTTCATGCAGATCCTCTTCGTTTTCGGAGTGGTGTTCGTCTTCGTAGTGGTGTTCATCTTCCTGTTCGTGTTCATGTTCGTGTTCGTGTTGGTGTTCATGTTTGTCTTCCTTTTCCACTACCGATTCCTGCCCATGTCCATATTCCGGTCCCTTTTCGCTGCAAAAAGGCTTGAGTCGCTTGCTCAACTTCTCAATGACATCGACCTGTCCACAGAAGGCTTCACTGGCCATGCGCTTCCGTGCCATTGCGTCCATGACACTGGCTGGCTGGTCTTCAGCCTCTTCGACAGCCTCAAGATGCTGCAAAGCCCTCTTCATTTCGAGCTTGATCCGAGTGAGATGTTGCTTGCGCTGGGTGTGTGCTATCTTGAGCTCGTATCGGTTTCGCGCGTGGCCGATGTCGTATCGGTTGATGTAGATGTGTGTCTGGGTGTTGGCTCTAGTCTTGACTGCCTGAGAGATGTTGGCCAACATGGTGTCGATCGCCGGCCGATTCTGCTGCGCGTTCCAAGGATGAGCTTCGGACTGCAGCGCCCCCAAGAGCTCCTCGACCAGTTCGCATGTGGTAGGGCGGGTATCATCGTCGTTGGAGATGGAAGAGGCTTGGGGGTTGTCACTTGAAGTGTAAAGGTCAGTCTGGAGAGTTTCGCTTCAGGGTGTACACGCTGAAGTGTAGAGGAGATTTCAGGGTGTATACCTTCTTGGCAGAGGAGATGAGAGTGTAAGGATGAGAGTGGAAGAGAGTGGAAGAGAGTGGAAGAGAGTGGAAGAGAGTGGAAGAGAGTGGAAGAGAGTGGAAGAGATGGGAAGAGAGTGGAAGAGATGGGAAGAGATGAGATGAGATGAGATTGGACAACAAGAGAAATCAAGTGTTAGTCAATTCATGATAGACAATATACATGCGCAACGAGCAGTGGGCAGGGTATAGTGGGTAGGGTGTAGTGGTTGTGTAGTGTGTAGTGTGTAATGTGTAGTGTGTAGTGTGTAATGTGTAGTGTGTAGTGTTCTTGTGTAGTAGCAGTAAGAACTAATCTAACCTCTTGACCTTCACCGGCACCGGCAGGTTTGTGATGTAGTCGAACGACTTGGTCTCCGTCTTCAAATTGGCCATCTTGTGGAATTGGGAACGCGAAACGAAGTGCAAATACCGCGCGGTGTCAAGAAGAGGTTGTTTTACCGGCTGTTGTTGTGTTTAAGAGGTTCTCTGACCGGCTGTTGTTCCTTGTGTTCTTCTTTTCAACGACGGCGAGGACGAGAAGAAGGAGAAGAAGAAGAGGAGGATGATGATGATTATGATGGTTATGATGAAAGTGGACGAGAAGGAGAAGGCGAGGAATGAAGAGAAGAAAGCAAGAGAAAGAGGAAGAGGACGAATTCGAGTTCCCAAGTCAGTACTCGGGTAGGGACTAGGCGCAGACTGAAGGTTTCCTGACTCTCTGAATCTCTGACTCTGACTCCGCGGGTGAGGGACCTGACAATAGTAGTGGGAGTAGTAGTGATAGTATTCACTGGTATTGTAGATGGTGACTATGTAACATGTAGGTTTGCCACACGAGGTCCATGCGTGAGGTGGCGGCAGAAATGCAAACAACAGCCACGAACCAGAACAACGAACAACGAATCATGGTAGCTAGTGTTGTGATTCACACGCAGCTATTAACGGACCATGGTGTGATTGTTACTAGTAGTAGGGATTCTTATTGTCATGTCGACTGGTCTGACTACCTTAAGGTACCTGGTTCTTTGAGATGAATTCACTAAGACTACGACTACGACTACGACTACACTGTGCCCTGCAGCGATGCCAGTCAATGCCTACCTACCTACTACCTAGTAGCTACCTACTGACTCTGTCCATGCCTGAGGTATCTAGTATCTAGTATTTGCTCTACAGGTATAGGTACTAAGGGCCTATGTAAGTGCAGGCACCCACTCGCCCACTCGCCCACTTACACTCACTGTGAGTACTCACACTCACACTCACATCACTCATCCACCCAAACCAGACTGATGACATGACATGACAGAAGACTGGACTCACCATCTGATTGGGATGCTGGCTGGGCCTGGGACTTGCGCTTTAGGATCAGGTTTAGGTTCAGCTGCCATCGGTCGTCGTCGCTGCGAACCTCATTTGGAGTAAGTATAGAGTTATAGAGTATAAAGTCTAGAGTATAAGTATAGATATGGTTATTGGTTATTGGTCGCTAGTCCGCACCGCGTTACATAAGCAGAAACCAGTGCTGGACAGGAGACTCAGCCTTGCCAGCTTCCGGGAGTCGGGACTAGGAACTGGCAATGGTCACGACGACAATGAGATGGGATGAGAGGAGATGAGAGAGAACTGGCCGTACCATACCAACTCAATTGGTATTTCTTTGCATACTTCTCAACGTATGCATCTATGATGACTCGTGTCTGAGCTCCCTGGCACTGCTCAAACGCCCTGTTCCGGTTCCACGCCTTGCTGCTCCTTGACCTGCGCCAAAGCAACTTGTTCGGCTATTCCCACACTTCCCTGTCCTTCACTCCCGGCATCTACTGCATTCCTACTGACCCCACGCGTCTCGGGGAGCCACCTCTCTTCGGCAGGCACCCCGAGCGATAATCCAATTCCTGTCCCTGGTGTACTGGTCGATGCTATCGAACCCAGTGGCGAGTCTGTATCCGGGTGCGCCTGGGGTGTGCTCGACCCCGACGAATGCGACAAAGGTTCCAATTCGGCCGGCTCTGCCGTCAACGGCAGCTCTGGCTCTAGAATTATATCTGGTTCAGCTTCTTCCTTGGCCGGCACGAGGTTCGTGCTCTGAGGGCTGGAGGTCAAGGTCGTTGCGATGGTGGCGCCTGTGACTTCAGAACAGTCATCCGACTTGTCCATCTCAGCTCGGGCCTGAGCCTTCCTAATCTCGTTCGCAAGCACAGAGTCGTCATCCCCATCGTCGTGACCGTCGTCACTGCCCTCGAAGAACCGATCACTCCATCTGGCACTGTCTTGACGAGCTAGCCGCGACAGAGCGGCCTTGCCCGAGTTCATGCTGCTGTAGCTGTTGTAGCTGCTCTCGCCGCCAACGCTAATCTTCGACACCAGCTCAGACAAGTCATCGCGAGACTCTCGAACCTCAGACTCGGTGCGGACTGCGCGCTGGCGAACCTCCCACCGCGTGTGCAGCCTCTGCAGATCCTGATGAGCATGCTCCACTTCCGCCGGACTTGCAGTCATCACAGATATAGCCTCGGCACTTCGCGACCGGTCGGCGTCACCTTCTTTACTCTCATCCTGGCCGTGCTTATCCACATCTTCCTCGACTGGCAAGTCCGTCTGGCCTTCGACATGTTCCCCATCCTCTCGGACAGCGACCATGCTTGGCTTCGCTCGCTCCGTATTGGGTTCGTCCTCGTCTCGAGTCCTCGCCGCGGCAGTATATGCAAAGTGGGTGTCACACAAATGCTTGACAACAGGCCATCCGTACGCATTGGCGAACATACGACGCACAATTATGTTGTTGTGAGCATCAGGCTCCAGCTGCACGAGTACCTTGCGCCATGATAAGTCCTTGTGATAGGCACGTGCAATCTTTTCTTCGATTTTCATGGCCCCAACTGCCTGGGGCGCTGCAGAGGACTGACTTGACTCTGCAGCGGGGAGGTCGCTGGGTGATTCAGGAGACTTGACGGGCTCATCACGCGAACCTGACCGCATCACCATGAACGTTCGTGGACGTTTGGCTGGCGGGGGCGGGATATCCTCAGGATGATAGACGCGGTCGTGCCAGATCGTCCTGGGTCGAGCACTGGGATCCATAATGAACTCTCGCGTCGGTAATGGGGGGCTGAGCAGATCACCGGCGGATTCAAAGAATGATGTTTTGGGGGGAGCTTCGAGTTCGCCGTTCTCCGAGCCATTCGTATACAAAGAAGAGCCTCGGACCACCCCTTTCCCATCATCGACCCCGTCGTTGTCGGGTCCTTCCTCTTGTCCTTCTTGGGAAGGCTCGCTTGAGCGTTGTGGGCCATCTGGATCGTCGTGATGCATTGTCTGGCCTCGTCGATATATCTTTTGCACCTTTCGTGGACTTTTCACCTCGGACTTCTGGTGACCGGCTTGTGGTCGGAAAAGATTCAGGAGCCCAGTCCACAGGTTTGGCGCCGACAATGTCGTGGTGGAACCATCCCGACCTTGCGTGGAATCCTGGACTGTTTGCTTCCCCATGAACTGACTCGCTTTCGGTTCTGCTCTTTGGTCGTCGTCAAACCCCTGACTTGCCTCTGCCTGGGGTACACTTGACTGAGGATCGGATGACGACTTGTCATCGTGGCTGCTCTCGTCGCCACTACCACTGCCACTGTAGAACTCGCCACTAGCCAGTGACTTCCGAGGAGTCGCCGCGTTTTGACCCGTCACTTCTGCCCAACCCCAGCTTACCATCGTGCCCACCAAGCCGTTTTCTCGCCTAGCTTTCTCCACTCGTCCTAGCCCTCGCCAGTCGAGGAAAAGAAGGCAAGATGTTCTCAAGGGCACTATCCCATCGTTAACGACATTTGAATAGACGGTTCGGTTTCGAAATTTCTTGAGAGCAACGTGCGCTGGGCCTGTCGGCAGTACGCGTAATAACGGCTTTGCCCCAGGATCCGGCTCTTTCTGTGCTTTCTGAGCTTCACTCGTCAAGCCATTGATGACGGCGCCCCATCCACTCTTTGCCAAGGTCGGGGCGCGCCAGGTCAGACCCAGATCTTGCCCTGTCCGGCCCACAAGGCCAAAATCAAGCGCAAACTTGACATAGACAGGATTCTCGTTGCTCAAGCCGAGGAAAGGGGTGGCGAGTGCGATAAAGTTGATCGGCTTAATCAGGTCGAAGAACTCCGGAGAGTGCTTTTGGATGTAGGCGATGGCATATGTCTGTACAACTCCGCCTAGGGAGTGGCCCACGAAGCTGATGCTGGTAATTCGATAAGGTAGATGGTGGTGATGGTGGTGTTCGTCTTTGATGATACTGCTGTTCTTGTGCGCCGGTTCCGTGGCGCCCTGCACCGTCGACTTCGAGCCTGTCCTAGACTTTGTAAGAATCTTCCCTTTCGGGCTCTTAGCCGGTAGGTAAGGTTGATCTGGATAGGTGAGCGAAAGCACGTATTTTGCGAGGCGCTTGCCGAGATATTGGATTCCGCGTTCTGTCCTGACGGCATTGCCATTGAATCCTCGGACTAATACTTGTTCCTCCTCTTGCTCCTCCTCATCGTCATTCTTTGCGGTCGCTTCATCACCTAGAGACTTTGACCTCCGATCACCCGGGTCCGGTCCCAATTGGGTAGATTCCGCCATTCGTCGTGCTCTCCGTTCTGACCGTTGCTTCTTACTGTCTTCTCGTGCCTGCTTGGCCGCTGTGTCGATGGTCTCTTTCATATAGAGCATATCTGCGCCCAGGTTGCTGTGAAGACCATGGGTGAGGAGGACGAGATGGACTTTCTTTGGTCTGCGTTGCTTGGTCTTGCTCTTTGCGGCAGCGTCGCGCTTATCGCCGTGCTGAGGGCCTTCTTCCACTCCGACCTCGACCTCGCCGCTGTCTTCCCATTCGGGGAACGGGGGTGTATTCCAAAGACTTTCGGTGTCGTCAACCGCCAGCCTGACGGCCTTGGAAAACACGCCTTTGGGCTGCGCGGCTTGTCTGCCTTTGCCTTGTTGATGATCCTGCAGCATCCCCGGGGTACCTTGGCTCGACGCGGCGATTCCCTGGAAGCCGAGTTCTAGCGACTTCTCATCACGCCCTACCAGGACTTCAAAAGACACAGTAGCCGTCCTGGAGAAGATGACTTGTGAAGCTACCTCAATGATCCAGGTAAAACTCTTCCGCTCGGCCTTGTCGGCCTCATTCCGGTTCGCTCCAGCATGGTAGGTGTCGTTCCGTACTTCTTCTGGGACAGTCAGTTTCGCATACCATTGGCCCCCGGCCTTCAGCTGCGGTTCGAAATCCGGAGCTCCATATTCCTTGTATCTTTCATGCTTCTTGTAGGGATTGAAAGTCGAAGGGTAGCAGGCAACGTATAGAGTATAAGGGCCGTGGAGGTAGGCGGCGCGCAGCGGGATCGCAGCCGTGTTCTTGATCTTGACATAGAGATGGGCCGGGGGAGGAAGGATGCGGTCATGGCTGGGAGTGTAGGTCAACGTATATCTAGAGGTCGAGACCTATCAGCAGGACAGCCATTGTCGTCAAAAACACCGATCAATGCCTACCGGACGACTTCCCCAACCTTGACCGCTCCGGTTTGGTGCAGGAGCAACATCGTGTCTCGTGTCTGATCTCGGCGCGGGGCGGATACCACTGGCAGGCCTTGTTCGTTTACACCGGCATCGACCGCAATACTTGACTTGGGAACTGGAGGAAAATCGCGATGAGTCTGAGACGAGCCATGTTGTCCAGCAGGCTAAGGCTTTCACATGCACACCGCAGGGTAGCGAACGTTGGATGCCTTTGGCGCCTTTGACCTTTGACGGAGAACGGACAACAACGAGGGCCGGCCGATCACACTGAGGTGGACAGCCGCAGCTGCGTTGTGAGAGGACGAGAGTACATATGACATAACTTCGGCTCTGTGTCACGCCCGCACGCCGATGACTTATCAACCACAGGTAACGTGGATGCTTTCAACCCGTCATCATCTGTCCTCTTCCAAGCACTAATTAGGAGAGAGAGAGTTGCTGATTAATCGTAGGGCAACTAGAAGGGTTTCATCCTGGTCCTGGCACAAGGGCGGATTATGATTATCTAGTGCTCTCGGAGAGAATGCAGGTAGAAAGCTATCCTATTATTGCCCATTGCTGCGATGTGAGAAAGTGAATCTATATGAGTCTGCTCAACTATATATCTTCTCGGGGTTGTTATCTAAGCCCTCGAAAGGCTCGTCACTGAAGCGGCGTAGAGCACAACACAGAAGACAGTAATCACAACTCCTTTCCACAGACACACACTCTCGGCTTGGGAAAAGGGTTCACCAGTAGCGATGCCAGCCCCAACCCAACCCACACCCCGACCGAGGCTTGTACAATGACCAATATCGTGTCCAGCTCGATCAAGAGAACATCGCCAGTCGCCAAATCCATCGCACCGTTGTACTTTGCCAGCAGCCCTCCCGGGACAGAGAAAAACAATGTGGGCGTCAGCACGATGGTCACCGTATTGTTCGTCCACGGACCATAGTTTTGTGCGAGAAGGCATGCAAAGAAAGAGCTGACCAGGAACAACGCAGGACCGCTCAGGCCAAATTTCACATTCACCCAGAACGCAGTCAGTACAAACGATACGGCCACCAGCACCATCCCCGGAAGTTGCTTCCAACGTACTTGAAGTACGAGACCATTGCATACCGTGAATAGCGCTATGGCAAAAGCATCCAAGCCTGCAGTGCGTGCTTCGGTGAGCTGAAACAAGGGGCTCTAACCATCGAAGCAGCCAAGCGGTTGGGGTGGCTGAGACCATGCGAACATGCCGTATAGTAGTTTGCCACAACCCATGCCGAAGCTCAACATTATTGCGTAGAGGGTTGCACCTGCGAACCGAACGGCTCCCTTCTTATGCTGGCCACGCAACACCTCCGAGGTTGCAACCAGCATGGTGTAGGACGGCAAGATGATGGCGATGGTCCCCTCTGCAAGGGCCGTCCAGCAAAAGAGTGGGCTTCCATTGAGTGAAAGCGAGCCCAGAGCAAGAGAAACGCTGGTCAGAAGAAGGCCCGCCAGGAAGGGAAACAGGTCCGCCACCGTTTTAGACCTTGTAGTCACGACCAGTTGCAACCATCCCAAGATGGAACCGAGGAGGAAAGCCGGGATGATATCTTTGAGTTGTGTATCGAAGGCATATAAGCCGATTGCGACGCAGGCGACTCCATATGCTGTGATTCGAACCGTGGTCGAGCGCAGTTTCATCCTTCTCTCCACCTCCAGGAGTTGAACAAGGCCAACATTGTGTGGTGAACGCCCTTCTGTGACAGCACGGTCAATTTGTGCCATGTCCTCCATCTTGTCAAACTCGATTCCTTCCTCCAGCTTAGAGCAGCTGTAAATCGGAAAGTCATTTCCGCAACGATCCACCAAGGGAGCTCCATACTTGAGGGTCAACTCGAGGTGTTTCGTGTGATAGTCTGCTTCGAACTGCTTTTCTAGCGGGGACTTTTCCTGCGCGGTGATAGAGATTAGGCCGATTCTGGCCAAGGAAGGCGGCCTGGTGGCAGGGGCGGTGCTTGGGCGATTGCCGGAAGGGTTACGTCGGGTGATGCCTAAGGTGGAGGTAGGATTCAGAGCAGGCGACATTCTCATAAGGTACAGGCATTGCTGAAGGTGAAAAGGTTATGTGGACAGGCGGTGCAGTCAGGTTTTAGCAAAAGTTCAGAGGTAACCTCAGCAACGCAGATTGATTCCTTCCCATGCAGTATCGTTCTTTATACCAACGTCTCGGCTGAGCCTGGCCCAACACGCCCTACACATTATGGATCAGTTGTTCTGAACGTGTTTACACACTCGGCAGTCAGAGCGATTGACGATCCAAAACCGCCATATCTTGGTGTCTGGTCCTCCTCGTCCTTTAATCACAGCCGTGATTTCACCATGTCGTGCGGAGTGATCAGAGGATCGTAGGCTCGAAGCCCGAGGGTGTCCTGGGGCACAGAAGCAATGTGGGCTTTCAGCCCGGTCGTGTCAACCATGTCTGGCGTTAAATCCTCAACCTTAGACGCTCCGATAAGTCTCATGTTCATCTCCATTTCATCTTTCAGCAGCTGCATTGCTCGATCAACACCGGCCAGGCCATACGCAGACATGGCGAATAGGAAAGGTCGTCCGATCCCTACACCCTTGGCGCCTAAGCATAAAGCTTTGATGATATCCGTTGCTCGTCGAACACCACCATCTATGAATATCTCAATCTTGTCTTGGAGTCCGCGTTCCCGGAGGATAGGCATCACTTCGGCGAGGACCTCGATGCCAGATCGAGCAAAGTCCAACTGGCGACCGCCGTGATTTGAGAGCACGACACCGTGAACTCCGGCCTCGATAGCCTTTAACACATCCTCAACTCTTTGCACACCCTTGAGGATGATGGGCATTTTTGTGATACTCAGGAACCAAGGAATGTCCTTCCAGCTGAGACTGGGATCAATGAAGCTTGAGATGGCTCTCGCGGCACCTTGTGACCGATCGACGTTTTGCCCACTCGTGTTCTGGACGTTAGAACCGACGTCTTCGAATTTGCTTCGCATGTCTTTTTCTCTTCGGCCCAGCTGAGGAGCGTCAACCGTGATGAAGAGACCTTTGCAACCTCGGGATTCTGCATGTTGAACAATCTTTTTAGTGATCTCTCGATCCTTGTTCACGTATAGCTGCAGCCACTGGCACTGATCGCCTTCTTTGGCATCACAAATCTCGTCGAAGCTGCATGACGCCAATGTTGGGATCATCTGTATGACATTGTGTTTCTTTGCACCTCTTGTCAAAAGCACTTCTCCTTCCGGATGGCCCAGTTTGCCCAGAGCGGTAGCGGTGACGTAGAAGGGGATGTCGCACTTCGTTCCCAGCATGGTAGTACTGTAATCGACTTCCTCAACATCCACCAGAACCCTCGGGCGAAACCATATCCTGTGAAAAGCAGAATGATTCTCCCTCATGGTGATCTCGTCGTCAGCGGCCGAGCTGTAGTATGCCCAAGCTGGCCTCTTCATGACTTCCCTGGCCACACTTTCGAAATCCATCAGGTTATAGCACGCCTCTAGCGGGGGCATGTTCTTGATGCGCTCTTGTCTGGCCTTTTCTTCCGGAGACTCTATCTTCTCCTCCTGCGCGACCGTCTGCATGTTTACCGGTCCGAGATGCTTTTCCTTGGGCAGAAACTTGTCCAGAGTGTCGGGTGGATGAATCGGGTCAAATTCTTCAGTGGCATCTTTGCCGGCATACTTGAGGATAATTTTGGGACCTCCCGGATGTTCTGCACATGCTGGTCAATAAAGATGCGGACCAGTGTATGGCACAATACGTACCCGGCAAGAATTCTGTCACATCATATGCTTTCCCGTGAACAATGACCCAGCAAGACTCGCGCGAGTTGTGTTTCGCCACTTCGTCTCCAGTGAGAGCGCCAACATCTGGCCGCTCGCCTTTATCTCTGTTCATCTTGACGGCGTCTCAATCACAATTGGGGGACAGGAGGGGTTGTCTCTCGGAATCCGGTTCTGGAGCAGTGGTACGGGATGAAGGAGGAGAGAAGAATGCGAGGTAGAAAGCGAGGACCACAAGGATGCAGAAGATAATTATCAAAGCAGGGCCGATTCTGCTGAAGAGAGCATCACCGAGGACGGCAGCTGTATGGAGTGCGTAATGGAGATCCATGAGGTCGGCGATTGGACCGAGACGTGACGCTTGGGACATGAACTGTTTATCCGAACTCTGGAGGCGGGGACAAGATCGATGGAGTTCGCGCCGAGCTGGTGACCGGGTTTGAGATATTGCCGTCCACCCGGCATTTCTGGGTTTGGGGATTTATTACTGACTTGGAGAAATCTGATTCTTTGCTCTTTGTAGCACCAGAGACCGTCTTCGCCGAATGGTAGGGGCTATGAAGCCGATGCAGTGTGAAAGAAGAGGAGCTTTGGGGTTTGGTTGGGATCTAGAGGTCTGCTCCTCCCAGCGTGTCACCACAGGACTGAAGGTATACTGAATTGATGTGCCTTCATATGTCTGTTAGGTTCGGTACTCGGAGTATCCAGGTACCTACCTAGTTGAATAGGTGTTAAATAGATAAGGTACCTACAGTAGCAGGTGCCTAGCAGGGGCCTAGTGATTGCAGGTGGCTAACATCGTCCCCTGGCCTCGGAGTATCATTGTTGCGCCTCGTTAGCCTGCGCCTGCGCCCTGGAGTCTCGGGCAAGAATATGCGTCTGCACTCCGTACTGAAGGATTAGGATCCAACTTTCCTGCCCAGGTGCCAATGAGAGGAATGCTTCGCCTTCTAATCAAATCAGTGCTCGAGGGTCGTGCCAATAGACATGTCCAGTACAAGAGTATCTACCTGGTTCGCTCGATATCTACCGTGCGGAACGCAGCGGATTGGCAAATGAAAGCAATAAAATAGACTGCACCCCCCAGGTCCCCAGGATGTCAGCCCGTCAGCCCGTCAGTTTGACCACGGTCATGTCCTCGTGATATGCATTTGTTGTGTATATTTCTCCTCGGTGGTCATCAATGGGCTCGTGCTGCGATAGCCACAACGGTGATAAGCCTAAGCGTGGAAATTGCACAACCAGCGGGGTATGGTTGACTCTCTTACATATGTTGAACGGGCACACGGGCAAGGGAGAAAAAGGAAAACTGACTTCGAGACCAAACTGCTGAACCTTTCCGTCCAAACCGCTGCAAACCTACTTGTACCCTCTCGTCCAGTTCGTCGTTAGTCCTCAACACCTTCCCCTGGTTTCTTTCGCCTTTTTCTTTTCCTTTTGGTTTTTTCCGTTCTCGTTGTGATTTTTGTCTAGGATTGACTGTCACTAGGCGGCAGACTCTTTCCACGCCTGCTGATCCGTTCTTCCACCCTGCGTGACTCACTCAGTAGGAACGGCAGGCATCACACACTTGACTCCGCTGCTCTTGCGTCGCCTCGTCTGCAAATATGAGATAGAGAGCTCAGCTCAGAACAAAACGTTCTTCTCAACTATTCGGGTCTCCTCTTCTCTTGCTTTCCCACCAAACCTAGGCAAAATGAACGCCGCTCCGCCTTTGACCACAACCTCTGCTCCTCAACCCGTCCCTGCAACCTCGATCGAGGCCAAACTCGTCGTGCTTGGGGCACAAGGCGTTGGCAAGACCTCGCTCGTTTCGCGCTTCATAAACCCGACCGCACAGCTGTCCAAAAATGTACAGTCGACCATTGGCGCATCCTTTGTGACAAAACGCATCACCGACCCCGATTCCTCCACCGTTGTTCGATTGCAGATATGGGATACTGCCGGGCAAGAAAGATTCCGAAGCATCTCGAGGCTCTACTACCGGGGCGCAAATGCAGGCCTCTTATGTTACGATATCACAAATGAGAGGTCCTGGGAGGAAATGAAGACCTGGTTGGCAGAAATGAAGGAAAACTGTGAGGACGGTGATGCGATGCCCATTATTCACGTAGTGGGAACTAAGAGCGACATCGTCGCAGAGGATCCCTCCAGCAGAGAGGTGACGTTCGAGAGAACGATCGCCTATATGGCCGAACAAATCGGAGGTATCACTGCCCAAAGTACGGCGTCGACCCCGCCTTTGACCATGAGGCCAGGCAACGGGACCCTCCAGAGCCCAGACTCTAAGCGAAGCTCCGGGTTTTGGAACCAGGACATTGGCTGGGATAGCTGCCATGAAGTGAGTGCTAAGGACGGAGAAGGGATTGAGGAGGTTTTCCGGGTCATAGCCCGGAAATTAATTGAACAGAAGCATCAAAAGGACGCCACGGACTTGTCACGGTTGCAGCAAACACCTGGCTATCGCAGCGAAGCCGGTGAGGACTACTTTGCAGGTCACCCGGGTCATTCTGGCAGTTTCAGAGTCGGGTACGGAGACAAACGACGAAGCTGGCTCGGGCTACCCAGTGTTGGACTCGGTGAGCCGGAGGGCGGAGGTTCAGGATTTGGCACACGGGACCCCGATGAGGCTCGCAGGAGAGGACGGTGCTGTTGATCTGCATGCTTTTTTACGATTTCAATCGATTTTTGTTAGGCGTCGAGGCTCAATCAGCGACATGGGTTGGCATGACAGTAATGGACCACGGTACGCTCCGAGAGGCATCACGACAACGGTTGGCATGGAGAACTGCACGAAATTGATGGGCATATTGGAAGGAAAGGCATATCTTGCTCTTGCTCTGCGGGTTCGGGTTGCATTTGCGCAGTTGACTGGGACGATTCCAAAGCGTTTTGAGGTGGCATGTTTGATATGACTCTGAGTATGATACAGTTGGTTTCATGCAGTTCTTTGCTGCACGCATTTGTATCCAATTGAAGCATGGGTAGCGGTTATCCGATCAGCAGTTTTGTATTGTCTCGTTGATCCAGTCTCGTTGTCGGAGCATCGAGCGCCGTTGAAACGGTTCATGCCAGGGCTCAACCTGGTGCTAAGAGCTCTCTCTTTTTCATCTTTCTGGTCTTCTTGCTCTATCTATACGTAGTAGCAGAGTCATCTCTGTTTAATGTACAGGTACGGATGGATCCTCGATACTCGATACTCAACGTAAACGTCCACCAGAACTGAATAGAGTTGAAAGATTATACATGTATATATATAAATATGTGAATATTTGAACGGAATTGAAAAGGCAGGCTCCAACATGAACCAAAAAACGAGGCAGGGAAAAGAGAAGAAAAAGGAGGCCCTGGCCGGCCAGACCGTCTGCTTTTGATCCATCGCCGTCGGCGTCCACAGAATTCACAGATCCCCACCAACCCAACGCGGCCTACTCGTAGGGCAGTCCAGTCCAACCAGTCACAACCACAATCACACACATCCTCCGAATCTGCATCCTGCATGGCATGTACATGTAATGCGCCTGAATTTCCTCCTCCTCCTCCTCCTCCTCCTCCTCCTCCTCGTCGTACGCAGGGTGGGAGAAATTGCGTCAAGTCCCCATCCCCAGACATGATGGACAAGACAGAGGGACAGGCACAAGGAGAAGGAGAAGGAGGTTGAAATGGAGCTGGAGATGGGGAACAGGACGTGACATAGGCAATAGTTGCGAGACATCAACAAAAGTCAAAGCAATGACCTCGATTCGGCATGCTTGCTCGACACGTTCTCACTCTGCGCTGCACGGACAGTAAACTCATGTCGCTTTGTTGCAGGTGCTGACTGTGATTGTTGGGGTTTGACGCATCGCCTCTTGTTGTGATGGCGGTCGTGGTCGTGGCTGTGGTCGTGGTCATGCTTGTCACTAAAAAGCGTCTTCGAGAGGACAATCGACCGAGTCGTGCCCATCACGCTCGCACAAGGCGCACCATTTCTCCGGATCGATGACGCCTGTCGTGCGGCCGGCCAGCATACCTGCTTGCGCACCAGTGCCTTCGATTAGTGCAGGTGCAACTCTGGGGGGTGCTGTGGCGTCGGATTTGGGGCGCGATGCCGACGGCGACGGTGAGGTGTCGTCGTGAACAGGAGGAGAGGGAAGTTCCGAGGTAGGCGGCGGGTTGGATGGGGTGGAAGCGGCGCTGTTGCTGGTGTTCTTCCGGCTCATCAGCGGCGCCGGTCTGTCGGGCTCTTCCAGCCCCCCTAAGCCCGGTCCTACACGACCGCGGTCGTAGTCGCCGCTGCGCTTGAGCCCTTCGCGAACGGCATCCTTGCCGCTTCTGCTCCCTAAGCTGCCGTGTCCCGGACCGTGGCCTTGGCTCTGGCCTTCGCGCGCAGGGCCGAACATGTTGGAACAGCTCAGGATGTCGTGCCCGCCTTCTTCGCAAATCTCACACCACAGACCTGCATTTGCACTCGAGGACGAGACGTCGGTCACGCCGTCATCGGAGCCTGCTGCATCGCCGTCTCGATCAATGTATTGGTGATGTTTGACCGGCGAGGTGCTGGCGTCATGCCAGTCTTGTGTCTGTTGGCTTTGCTTCCGGGCGTGTATACCCCCCTTCGACTTCGAAGAAGCGGGGCCGACGACAACGGTTCTCTGACTGCCTGTCGTGCCAGAGCTCAAATGCTTGCGGTCCAATTCCTCGCTGTTTCCACGCGAATGTCCGGCGGATCTTATTCCAGTGTGGATGCCGAAGGCTGACCCTGGCAGGGGGAACTTGGACAGCGTGACGCTGTTCCGCAGCTGTTTGACCTCGTTCGCCAATTCTTCTTCGTGCGCGCTCTTTTGCTGGAGAAGGGCCTCGAGGTCGCGGATCTGCTGTTGTAGGCTGAAGCGGTTGTCATCCTCGGGCGGAAACGTCGTCTTTTCGTTCAGAGGGTGGCCGTTCCCGGTTCCATTCCCATTGGCATTACTGGTCGTGCCATTCCTCTTCGAGTCATCCTTGTGTTGTGACTCGTTGAGGCTCTGGATGATCACTTTCAACCCCCGAATTTCGTCGTCTTTGGCGCTCAACTGAGTTTCCAGATCTTGCAAATTGCCCGGTGAATACCCATTCAATTGCTCTTCTGTCCTCAATCGTTCCCTTTCCCTCCGTAGTTCAGACCGGGATCTCTCCACCTCGCCTCGTAGAAATTCGACTTCGCTGCGTGCTTCGGCCTCGCCGCGCCGAGCGTCTTCCAGGCCCTCTTCGAGCTCCTGAACCAATTCTTCCAACTGCTTAAGTTGCTGGGCCACGCTCTCGACATCTTCGCTGCGGTCTTGCAGAGTCCGGATCTCGTCGAGCAGCTCGTCGACCCTCTTCTCGTACACTCGTTCGGTTTCAGTACTCGCCATTTCCAGAGTGTCAATCGTGGAGCGGAAGTCCGCTCGATGTGCGTCGAATTCGGCAGTCAACAGCTTGATCTTCTCATTCTTCTCCCGTACGATGTCGCGAAGAGAGGCGACATCTCGTGGCAGATCCTCCTCGTCATCCGCACGACCTCGCTTCCCGGCTTGGTCTTCCTCCAATGCTGGCAGTAACTTTTGCAGCTCATTGAAGTTGCGGTCCATTTCTGCAATATTGCCGCTCTGTTCACGTAATTGTCGTCTTGCTTCACTGAGCTCTTCATTCAACTCTCGTATCTTGACCTCGTATTTTTCAACATGAACATCCGCCGAGCGACTGGCATGGGGTGTTGGCGTCGGCGTCGATTCCGCCTCTTGCTCTCGGGCCTCGTCGAAACTTGATTCCGGTCCCAACGAAGGGCTTGCGCCTGTTTGGTTCGGTGTGGAGGAGCTCTGTCGCAGACTCCGGCTGAAGTTGGTGGTGGGCCGCTGTCCCGGTTTGTAGTGTCCCGGACCTGCAGTTGTACTCTTTGCGAAGCCGATGCCGCTCGGCCTGGTTTTGGGCGTCCCCAACGACTTCGGCGTAGGTGTGTTGACCTTGCGCAGTGGGCTTGCTGGCCGCGGTAGAGATTCCCTTCTCACTGGCGGCTTGAGGGCCGGGCTTGCGGCGCCAGTCCTCACGCCAGGGCCGATCGATTGACTGAAATTGGGCTTGACCATGCCCGGCGTCCTGCCTCCCTGGTTGAAACTGCTCAGTCTCGTTGGAGTGCCTGGTCCTGGGCTTGCTCTAACTCCCAGACCCGACCTCTTGACGGCCTTTTCCAACGGCAGGAAGATGCCCGAGCCCGGTATAGTGGTTCTGAAGTAGTGTTTGCCATCGACTTCGCCCGAGTTCTTCCCCCTCGGAGCGTATTCAGGCGCGAGTTGGACACCCGCAAATGTTCCTTTCTTTCCTGCAACCGGTCCGATGAACTTGACCACGCCGTGCATGTCGCCCGGGACTGTAACCGTGTCCCCAACATTAATCGTGGCCATGATGGGCGCAGGGGGATTATCTCCGGTTTATCTTAGGTCTCGGTTTATATTGGAGCGTGTGCTCGACTCGCGGGTGGAAGGACGAGGACGAGGCTGGGAAAGAATACTGCGATTACGCGAAGAGCAAAGATTCAGAGGAGGAGGTCTGGCTGATAGCAAGCCTTTGTCGCAATGCGCTGACCTCTGTACGCAGCCGGCTGCGCAGACAGTCCTCAGGTGGAGGAGGAAGGATTAAGGATTTGGGCTTCAGGTCCCTGGTTGAGCAGCCGCAGAGTCGCGTCGAGCGAGATAGGGGCATCCGCCAGGCGTGATGGTCAGGGGAGGTCAGGTTGCTGGTGGCTTGTTGCTGATTGCTGGTGGCAAGGATGGGGATGGGCGCGGGTAAACAAAAGACGTAAGGCGAACAGTAACCCGACCACAGTTTTAGCCTGTCGCTGGCTCTGGCTGGCTCTGAGCTGTCACGGCGGGCGGCAGCCGTTCAAGCGTGCGGATGAGGAACCAGTACGGAGTACTAAAATAGTATAGGGGCCTAAAGGCTACTGTAACCTAGGGCCTTTAGCCAGAGGCCACTTGAGGCACAGCCAGCGACATCCAACCGGTCAAGAAGTGATACACTGGCAGTAAACCCTCCGTACATCATCATCAGTGCCAGGGACGTCTACGGAGTGCGGAGAATCACTCTGGCTCTATGTAATCGAGGAGGCTCAGGCCACAATCACACAATGGAGGGAGGTTCTGCTATGTCCAGCCTCGTCAGCCATGGTCAGCAACATCAAACTCCCCCACTACAGCAAGTACTCAAGAGACTAATAAGTACTTTGTGGACTTTGTATACTTGGTGTACGGATACTTTGAGTCTATATCACATTAGATTCCATCCAGATCAAGTGCAACAAGGCGTTTCTTCATTCTTCCAGACATCGTGCCCTTTTCATATGTCCTCATATGTCCTGTCGAATCCCCGCCATCCCATCCGCCATCTCTTTGAGGTATGCTGCTATGCTGCTATGCTGCACACTCGTTTCCTCCCCCTGATCACAACTGCAACCTAAAGGTTGCCACCTCAAACGGTCGCAGCTCAATGGCAATGCTAATCTTGTTCTTGCCAGATACCTCCAGTGTTTCCAGATCATCCTCCAGAACATTGGTCTTGTAGACCTTCTTGACCGGCAGCGTGGTCTCGATGGTCCCCCTACTCTTGCCCCCGAGACTCTCGTAAATCCTCAGGATTACGCTCTGGCCAGACCGTTGTGCCAAGTCTCCTCGCGATACGTCCTCGTCGTCCTCTCCACGCTTGACACAATCCAGAACAAGTGATTTCGCTCCTGTTAGATGAACAGCGTTGAAGAGTTCTTTCGCCGGCTTGTCGTCCACCAACGAGGCTAGTCTGAGAGGATGGTTGAAGTTGTATGCAGCTCGAACGGTAGTGCTGCTCAGCGCGCCTTGGTGTGGCAAGATCGCCCATTTGATGTGGTGTCGACCCATGTCGGCGTGTGCATCTGGGGCCTTGGGAGCGCGCAACAAGGACAAGCGCATGAGGTTGCCACACGTCGCAAATCCGTACTTGGAGTCATTCAGAACCGAAACTCCGTAGTCGGATTCTGAAAGGTCGGCAAACTTGTGGCAGCAGACTTCAAATTTCGCCATGTCCCAGCTGGATCTGTCAGTCTGGAGAGCCCCATTGAGAGTCAGATGGCCCAAACTTACCTGGTATTGTAGTGGGTGGGACGGCGAATGATCCCGTATTGCGTTTCGTAGCTTGCCTCAGTGTTGACCACATCCACGGGAAATTCAACCTTCAAGAACTTCATGGTCTCGTGCCATTCGACTTCCGCTGCCACAGACACATAGCCAGACTCACTCTGGCCGTCACTGGCATCGAGACTGATTGTGGTTGTTACCCAGCTGTCTTTGCTGATTTGTGTCTTCGTAGCCACACTGACTCGGAACGGTCCATCTTCAACAATTTCAGACGGTCCTGAGCTCAGCTCTTTTCTAGAGTCCAGGTGGAAAACTTCCACATCCCAAGCTTGCCAATATAGCGGTTTATCGTCAAAGATAACCAGCTGGTTACCTTTACCACCTTTGGCAATAACTTCGCGATCAGCTTTCAAATCAATGAGCGATGTGATGCAGCCTGCCTCGACTTCCACGTGGAACAGGCTGTTCTTGAGCACAAACACGCCCTTCCTCGTCTCCTCCACAGATGCTGTGGATTGGATGGCCGAAGCTGCATGAGTCTTGACGACACCTGGGCCGCCGGAGACAAAAGTATACTGCTGCTGCTGCGGCGACTTCGCCTGAGCGTTCGGAATAGGAACCAGTTCCGATCGCTTCCACGGAGCTGTGTTGACAGCCACCATTTCGGCGTTAGCTTTGATGTGTCCTGAGAGGCCAAGGACGGTGAGTGCTTCCTCTTTTACCTTCTCTCCTAGTTTCGCATTGTGAGCGTACAGGGCATCGGAGTCATCGTAGCACATCTCAATCGAGCTGCCTGGAAGGCAGTCATGGAACTGACATAACAGCACCTTCTCCCAAATCTCATCAATCTCCTTTTTGGGGTACTTGTAGCTTTTGCTCTTCAAGCTGGCCAACGTCGCCAGGTATTCAATGTCATGCAGCATGATCTCTTGTTTTCGATTGTTGAGTTTGTTGTTGGCCTGAGTCGTGTATGTGCCTCGATGAAGTTCAAAGTAGAGCTCCCCGTACCAGGTAACGAATTGGGTGCCTTCTGCAGCCTTCCTCTCGAGATTGGCGAAGAAATCGTCCACCGAGTTGCCCATCTTGACCCGTGGGAGTAACCCGACGGTGTCACTCAGCCCGCGGCACCTCCTCAATTTTTCGAGCATGTCTCTTGTGGGACCTCCGCCACCATCTCCCTTGCCAAACACGAGGAGGGAGGTGTTGTCCTGGTCCATGCTCTTGTGTTGAGACACGCTCCTCTTCACATCTCCAAAATGCGCGTCCGCCGTGTACGTCTCACTAGGGGCCATATGGCAAATGACTTGACTTCCATCCAAGCTGACCCAGTTGAATGTGGTGTGTGGGAAGTTGTTGATATTGTTCCAACTCAGTTTCTGGGTGAAGAAATACGACATCCCAGCTAAGCGACAAATTTGAGGTAGTTGAGCAGAATATCCAAATGTATCTGGAAGCCAGAAGGTCTGGCATCTCTCGCCAAAGTTGCTCTCAAAGAATCGTTGGCCGTAGAGAAACTGTCGGACCAAGGACTCTCCGCTAGGCATGTTGGTGTCGTGCTCAACCCAGCTTCCACCGATCGGCTGGAATCGGCCTTCCTTGACCTTTGCCTTGACTCGGTCAAAAACAAATGGATAGTACGTCTTCAGCCACTTGTACTGTTGTGCTTGGCTGCATGCAAATCGATGTTCGGGATATCGGTCCAAAAGATCACATTGGTTCGACCAACTTCTTGCCACCTTGCGTTTGGTTTCGGCCCAGGGCCAAAGCCAACAGGTGTCAATGTGGCAGTGTCCGATGGCGAACACAATACTTTTCTCGTCCGACTCGTAAACCTTTGCAGAGTCGATATTTTTACCGAGATATCTCTGAGCGATCTCACGGCCCTCTTGGATGGAGGCAGTGGAGCCTTCTCCCGCGATAAATGCATCAATGATCTGGTTGCCGACCTGTAAGGCTTCATGCCTTTGCCAGCTGTCGCCTGGAAATTCCCTGGCTGCGTCTCCGATGATCCAGAAATCGACATACAACTGCCGGGCCGCAAGGTTGACATCAACAATCTGGGCCTTTGACAGCGCAAAGTATTTATTTGGGTCTGGGGGTTGGATGCTGTCCCCACCGGGGGCATTGCCAAACATCCCATTGCAGGCCATCTCAATATAGAAGGTGTGCTCTTTTCCGTCTCGCCAGCTCGAGGGTAGGATCCATTCCGTACGGTCGCCACCGCCAGTCAAGCCTTGTAGAGGGTCTCCGTCGTGTGTCCATACCATGCCCTCATTGTTCGCGTCCCAGTGAAACTCCAGATGTTCGCCATCTCGCATGGCCTCGGGGACGGTGAGTTGGATCTTGAACCAATGGGTAGACCATGAAGGGCCAAAGTATTCGCCGCGGTGAGTAGGCCTGAAACTATGCGAAGTCGCATCTTTGAAGGTTGGCCGGGTCAGATTTGGCGGGGAGTAGACAGAGAGTTTCACATGCTCCTCGTCGTCACAGATATTGTGATATAGCTTGCTATGAGGACAGGGTCAGCGGATCCGATACCAACTCAACCACAAGACCGGGGCTTACGCAAGAAGGGATTGCTTCTCATATTGCCCGCCAGAGGTAAATTGGCGTAAACGGTCCGTATATATGTTGCTGATTTTCTGCGCGATGGGACGGGCGGCAAGCTTGGGATATGAGGACATGACACGGGAGGACGTCTCGCCGCCCATGATTGCGGCTCAAGCAACGGCGATGGGCCGGCAGGAGAGTAAGCGGGAGTATGTGCAGAATAGTACCAAGAGCAGCAAGAAGCCAACAGCCAACAGACAAGATATCAATGAGATAGATCAAGCATAAAGAAGAGCTCGAGGAAGACGGAGGTTGGCGGAGGTCAGATGGACGACGGATGTTTCATACAATACAAGGGGTGCGGGGGGCAAGCTGCGATGATGATAACAAACAGCATTGGAGAAACTCCTTATTTAGGTACCTAGGCTGGTACAGTATGTACTCCGTGCAGGTGCGGAGACTACATAAAGGACCCTTAAGGACCCTGAGCACCTTCGTACGCAGCCTCGTCCTGCCTTGGCGCTCCCGACAGATGCCTGGCAAGGCTGAGCTGGCCAACATCTTCAGAACAGGCACCACTGGGACATGTATGCTACGACATTCGATTGGCCCTCACGATCTACGTCGAAGAAGCGATGCAGAGAGAGGGCTCCTTAGGCTATCTACTACCTTTCAGCGATACCTGACTCCTCTACCCAACGACCCGAAGTCAGATCCACGGACTGTCGCTGTCTTGTGCGAAGCGCTCCATTGCATCCATGCTATCTGTCTTCACCAAGATAATACTCTGCTTCAGCTTCCTTCGCCGCTTTTGTGATGTATTCCTGGACAGTTTCCGCTTTGCTCCCTCAAGCACCCCCACAAATTGACTTTGGCCACTCTGGTAGGCGGACAGAAAGGCCGAAGACCTCCCCCTCTCGTGGTCGCGCTGTCCCTCCCTCTGCTTCTTTTTCATCTTGTTAGACCAAATTTCTGCACCATAGACCTGATACGGAGTTGCTGGAACAGCTAGTTGCCTTTCACGAGGCGGCTCTTCATCGCCACGGTTGGACAAGGAGAGAGTCCTTAGCAAGTTGCTAACACCCTGTTGCAGGCTGGCTCTGGCGCTGCTGTTACGCGGCTTTATCCTGTCTCGCGAACTTTTGTTCATGCCTGGGTATTTTGCTTCTGCGTAGGAAATGATGCGCTCCTGCTCATTTTCGGACAATATAATGTGGCTTCTGGTGCTGCTTGCTGCGTCAGGTTTACCCGAGTCTGACACCAAACTTTGGTTGACAACGCCGTCATCCAGCCAATCCTCGGACGAGCTTCCGTCAACAGCAGGGTGATGGACCTGCTCACCACCCTGATCATCAAGGCTCGCAGGATGATACACACTAGGATAGCTTTCCCAGTCATCCATGATTGGGCTGGGTGGACTGGAACTGCTCAACCTCAGTGGAGGCGGGAGAAGGTCGGAGTCATCGATGTCTGATATGGTCCCGGACATGGCATCAGGAAGCGGCGGAGTTTGCGAGACAGAAATAGATTGTTCGACAGAAGAAACTTGAGGTGAAGGTGGAAACAATTGGTCGTACGCGGCCTGCCGGTGATGGTCAGATGACGTGCCCGACAGCGGCGAGATTAGCTCGTTCCGGCGATCTTGAAGATTTCGAGAGAATTCGAGAAAGCTCGGGGCGGTCTTGTTACCCATTCGCAGCGTGCTGGTTTGAAGAGCTGCAGACCTGAGGGAGAGGCTCGACACGGTTTCGCGAGAGACGGCACTGGGAACCGGTTGTAACGAAGGAGACTGGCTAATGCTCAAACGTTTGATGAGCAACGGTGCCACCGTATCTCGGTAGGCCTGTGGATGGTGAAGTGTGGGTACTGGTGAGAAATCATCCAGCTCACGGTAACCACCACCACCACCACCATACATGTGGATTATATTGCTTATAGTTGTGTCAGTGCTATACACACTGGAAGACCGCCTCTTTTCACGGGGTTCAAGGGGCAGAGGCTTGTCCCGATCGGATGGCGTCGATCTTGCGGAGGCATGACTCGTGCCGACATGTAACGTGCTCGGTGATGGTGGGACTCCCAGTTCCAACCCCTGCTTTTGAAGGTTCAGAAGAGCAGTGGATGGCGGGGGGGAGGTCATTCGCATGCGCTGAGAGAAGCTTGGGTGTGAGCTCATTTTCAGTAAAGGCTTGGAGAAGCCTGCACAATGTCATCCTTCAGTCAAAATCAAGTGGAACTGGGCCACAATCCTGCTGGCGTTGCAGAATCGCCGGGAGAACAAGGCCATCACGGTTGCACCTCTTCAGCGAGCCTCCTGTAGTGCAAAACATGCACTGCCGCAGGAAGCATGGTTGACAATGAACAAAGGTTGCCGTTTTCAGCTGCGGCATACCTGATGTCCACCGTCTCATTGATGAGAGCCATTGTCGCTGACTACCACGGGTAGTGAACCGTCAAAGGCAGTCGATATTACCGAAGCCGGAAAAGGGAGGACTTGATGGTTGGAAGAATTGGCTGGTGGTGATATTTTGCAGAGAATATCGTCCACATTCCACTGACATTCCGGCCAGCAAAGGGTCCCTTGCAACCACAAATATGGATCTCTTCAGAGCTTTGCAGCTCTCACCAAATCCTCTTTCGTGAGCTCATCACCAGGACGCCTTATATCTCCTAATCGTCCAACCTTGCGCAGACGGACAATCATGTCCTCATCCCCGAAGTGACTGTTATGATCGAACTCCGGCTCTTGGTCGTAGGCGTAGCGAGCAGCATCAACAAGGATCCTGGCAGTCATACCAAACACTCGGTACCTCTCATACTGGTCCAGGTGACTCGCAGTAATCTTCTGTCCCTCACTCTTCTTCGGTTTAGTAACAATCTGGTTTGTGACGGGAACAAAGAAATTGTGCATCCGCCATTGGCTCTGGTGCCAATCAGTCCAGGCTCCTTTATACCAATCGCTTGGCTTCCCGGGGAGGTCTGGTTGACTGGGTAGATCTTCCTGGTACAAGAAGTTCTTGAAAGGGGCTGAGAACACAGCAGCTACTTCCCTTGCATCCAGTCTGGGAAGCAGCCTTTCAGCAACGTTAGCGTTCAGTCCTGTCTCGGGGTCATGCGAATGTAGCAAAGCGACACAGGGACGAACAACTAGTTCTGTTTTTGCCAGGTTCGTGGGCATCTCGCATAGGTGCTCGACTCTAAAAGGCGGTGGTAAGGCCTCGTTCCGTTGTGGAAGGCCAATCTCTTCAGAGGCCTCACGTCGCGCTGCTTCGAACGCGGTCTCTCCTAGTTCGGCTTTGCCTCCTGGCAGCGCTGCTTGGCCGGAATAGGAACTCAGCGTACTTGCACGCATCGTGATGACCACTCTCAGATCGCCCTTTTCATCCGCAAACAGCAAAATCAGAACGGCGGCCTTTCGTGACAGCGGCATCGATGCCCATGAGGTTTCTGGTGCGCGATACGCTCGCAACCTCTCGATTGCTCTCTACTGAAGCGGTTACGATCGTTACGATCTCGAGTGGAACCAGCACTTACGAGAGATTCTGGTGATAGAGGTGCCATCCTGTCGCTGTGACTTCGCGACACGATGCTTCGAGACGTTGGAAGGAAATACCGCGCTGGCCACCGGATGCCAGTTTGAAGACACCTGCGAAGCATTGATCGGTCTGCGAAAAATCAGAGATTGAATATTACACAAAGGGCAATAATGACAGGAAATAGTTGGTCATAGTACTGTTGACTGAGGCTTATCCGAGGAGAGTTCCAACACAGCCGAGGCAGCAAGCCTCAAGCCTACTAATAGTAAGGAACCCCAATTGTCCCTCTACTAATTGACTACCCAGCGGACATGGCTCCTTTGGACCACTCACACTGAATTCTCCATGTTATCACGCGCCTTTGGAAAACTAGAAACCACATTTTGGTTTTGAGCTGATCATCTTGAAACTATGTCTTGTGGTAGACTATATTTGATCCTAGCCTGGCTTCTTAGATGCCGCGTAGCATGTTACCTGCATTGGTCCGCCGTTGCGCACAATATCCGCGGAAACATCAAACACTCTGCAATTGCAAGGTTTTCTGAAAGAACTGGCTGTTCTCATCTTCGCCAACTCCGGATGGACACGAGTGGCATGTAGTGCGCCATGATACTGTCGTCTTTCGATTCCAGGGGAGGAATGGGCGTCAGGGCCCGACCAAAATGACACTCGCTGCCACACTGTGTCTCACTTTGAACAGTATTCCGGCCCCGAAAGGCGTGTTCTGGAACACACCAGGATACCTCCATCCTATGGTTTCACCTGTCAGGATGCTTCGGCAGAAATGTGCGGAGCCCAAGATTTTGCTGTAGCCGGCTCCCAGTCAGAGCAAGTTGACTGGACAGGAATATGCCCAGTCGTCGACAACCAGCGGCCGCTCATTCAGTGAATGTCGCAGCCATCTTCTTGGGATTTGGATGGACAACTGGTGGCCGAAAGCGCTAGATAGCATGGAGTTGAGTCGTTCTCAGCAGATATGATTTCGTCCCCAATGGCAACAGCCAGCATTGTTCAGAGTTCGAGGCAAGCCACTCATGTAGATGTTGCATCATCCTTCAATCGTCGTGTGCTTTTCTAGAGTTTCCAAATGAGATCTTCTGCCGTTTGTTTGCCCTTCCCTCTGTCTCGTCATCGTTCGCTGCAATGCTCTTCTTTTTCTTCTTGTCTGCTCCTCGCTCGGCAGTGAAACTGCCCGTTGGCGTTCCGGCGTGATTCGGCGTACTGGTGGCACTGCTGGGCGAATCCGAGTCTCTCAAATATGACACCGAGCTCCGGGAGAATATGCGATCGGAATCGTTCACAACAGCTTTTCGACGTCCTGCTCCAACTCCGCCACCAACTGCGCTTCCAGAAACTGTACCTCCTGCGGAATTGGCCGAGGACGAGACGGCGGATGCCTTGATGTAGTTATCGAAGCCTTTCACAATGTTTCCCGCCACCGAGGTTTCTTCAAGGTATGCAGTCTCCTGACGATATATCTGGTCTTCTATAGCAGCCTGTGACGTATGAGCGAAGAGCTTGACTCCAATGGGTGCGCGAAACTTACCATGTTGCGGTCAAGAAGGCGCTTTTTCTGGATTGTATCTCGCAGGTCTCGTCGTAGTTTCTCGTAGTATGGGAGTCCAGGTCGGTCAGTAATCGCCGCAGCCTTGGTGGCAGCGCCTGGAGGGACATTTTCGGCCATTGTGAGCGATGCGCTCGCAAGAACGGTGCCTCGAGGAGCCAAAGGTGTCGGAATTGGCGCAGTTTGAGATCGGAGGACTGGCAGCGAGGGGGGTTTGTTTGTTGTGTTTGCACTGCCAACCAGCAAGCGGGAGCCAGACTGCGTCTCCAAGTTGCAATCAACGATTCACATCACAACAAACGGGAGTGGTCACTTCACCATAGAGTGTCTACTTTAGATCTACCGAAGTCATCTTCTGTGTATTATTCTCAGTCCACAATGATGGATCATTCACATATGGGTCATGGCGGTATGGATCATGGTGATATGGACATGGGTGAAGGGCAGTGCTCCATGAATGCAAGTCTTCCGGAAGCAAGATCAGTGAGTGCTGTTGGCTGACTGCAGCAGATGCTCTTCACTTGGTCTTCGAAGAATTTATGCATCGTTTTCCGACAATGGAGAGTGACGGGCCCCCTCTCGCTGATCCTGTCCTTGATTGCCATCGTCCTCCTGGCTGCCGGCTATGAATGTGTACGGGAGATCAGTAGACGATACGAGCAAAGCCACAACGCGCGCATGGCTGCATACAGCACTGGTGCTTTGAGTATGTTTCCCTTGTCGACTACATATCCCAGCTGTCACTGAGTCTGTCAAGGCGAACCTGCACAATTGAACGAATCAAGCTCATTGCTCGTCGTAGGAAGAGACTCGAAGGCGTCGGCGGAACGGCAAGGGACAATTATCAAAGCAGCTCTGTATGCTGTACAAGTCTTCTACAGCTTCTTCATCATGTACGGTGATTGAACTTGGATCTTAGGTCAGGACTGACCACAAACAGGCTTTTATTCATGACCTATAACGGCTGGGTCATGTTGGCGGTGGCAGTTGGTGCTTTCATCGGATACCTTGCGTTCGGCCGCAGCCTCACGTCATCCAAATCGGTTGCCTGCCATTGAAGTCTCCAGATTGGCCAGGATAGCGCAGGCCTAGTTGCTTAGACTTCCTCTTCATCAACGTCGCCGTCAAATCCAAAGCTGAACCCCGATTGATCTCCGCCGACCTCCTGATTAGATACCACCTCCTCCCATTTTCTCTTCCTGATGTTAGACTCATCAAGAGCTGCCGCTAGATCCGGATACTCTCGCTGTAGCTGCTCCATGAACAGTGCACAGGGATCGGCGACACCGTCATTGAAACCGGACACCTGATCAGCCTTGTGTTTGAGAAATCTGTACGTCGCTCCAACATGTGATGTAGGCACAAAGTTCTGGGTAATGGCGATCGCGGGGTCGAGGTTGACAACCAAATGCCAATAGCCTGATGGGACATGCAAGACCTCGCCCTCACGACAAACACCTTCCAGACAACCCGGGGTTCTCCTCGCTTCCGCATGGAAGGATAACAGCCACTCTGCAATGCTCAAGGGAGATGTGACTTCACTCTGGTCCTCACTCATATAGACCCCTGGCGGTAGGATAGAAGCAGGAAACATGATCCAATATTTCGAGCCTCGAATAACGGCATTCCAAGCACTAGTTGCATTTGGATCTTTGTGGAATGTGCTGCCGCTCCGTTCTGGGCCAATGATCAACCACCTGTGGTCTGGTCTCTTTTCGCCCAAGAGCGCGAATAGATCCTCCTGAAAAGCTGGTGGAGGTTCGTAGGCCCCGAGGCTACCGACTTCCAGGTGCATCTTTTCCACGAAACCGCGATCAAAAAGATACAGTGGGCTTTCATCGCTTGTGTTGTTCATGTATTCAACATACGTTCGAAGTGGCCAATCCACTGATTCCGCCCGGAAGAGGACATCTCCATACCTCGACAAAAGATCCTGTTCACTCCATTTGTGGAACACCTGCCATCTTTTCACGGGAGATGTGAGGATGAACGGTTTGTCGGCCCAGGACTCGTTGAACTCAGTAGGTGACAAGTCATCCATGCGAGGAATTTCGTTGTGCAGAGGAATGTTCGTGACATAAGGGGTGAGAGAAATCTGAGAGCAGAGAAAAGGGCGATGGAGAGCATCAGAGAAGAGATACCTGCAATCCACTTTTGCCAGTTTGGCTGAAGGTAGTCGTCTCAGAGATGCTCGCCAACTCCCACGCCATGAAAATTCCTGGGTCATACTATTGACCGCAATATCCCTCCATAATTGATCAAACGAACAAAAGGCGTACAGACCTCGACATGTACTTCCTAAGCTGACCAGGCTCGGCTGGTCAAGATACTCCAGAACCATTAGCAACAGGGCATCTGGCACGTTTGCGAAAAGGCCCATGAAACCCTGAGCATTTTCCCGAGAGGTAAGAGCATTTCCAGCGGGTCTGATGCCCAGAGGATGTTGGTCGGTTTGAGTCTCGGAGGCATCTTGTCCTTGACCAATCCCCTGGGTCTCGGTTGGTAGATCTGGGGAGCCATCCTCCACCTGTACCGGTATCTCTGCCCGTCTTCCGGTCTGTGTAGTGGTGGTTGCGCTCATTCGTCCAATATAGTAAAAGAAGGCAGGCCTGGAATAAGACTCGAGGCAAAAAAGGCGCGGCACGTGATCAAACTCCGGCTATAACTTTGAACCAAAGGGATCATCCGAGTAGCATCCAGAAGAAACGAGAGTTGAGTTATCAGTACAGAAGTCGCATTTTGATCAGAACTGCGCCACTGTGGAAAGGAATGGACAAGGCTGGACTGGTAAACGAACGGCACATGAGATTTATAGCGTGTTTTAATGACAAAGCCCGTCGAGGATGGAGAGGATGGCAAAACTTCTCTAGCGCGACGCCAAGACTTCTGCGAAAGTCAAGTAGTAGCCGCCGTCCAAAGCAGCCCAAAAATTTTGATCCTTCATTCTTACCACCTACAAACAACAAGACTACCACAACAGCTTCTCTGATCACTTGGATTCTCACAGAGAGGATCCTTTGACAGACTTCGCACAACAACCCCAGTTTCAGCAGACTTAGACGCACGCGAAGCGCCTAAGTCTTACACGCCACTTTCAACTCCCCACGCTCTCAGATCACCGGCGAAGTCGCCAGTGATACCAACTTCTTTCGCAATCATGGCGGACAAAGGTCTCGAGGAGGTTCCTGAAAGTATGTCATATCCCATTCGAGCTGCTGCTATCTAGATCGCGTCGACTGTACAGACATAGACACGTCGGGACACGCAGCCTAATCAGGGTCACGAAATTTACTAACTTTCGCACCAACAGGCCAGATCGAGTCGAACTACGATGAAGTCATCGACTCCTTCGATTCGATGAACCTGAAGCCCGAACTTCTGCGAGGTATGTAGAATAAATGAAAAAAATCTCCCCACAGTGAGCTGTTTTCTGACTGTTTATAGGTATCTATGCCTATGGTTTCGAGCGACCATCTGCGATCCAACAACGTGCTATCATGCCCGTCATCAAAGGTACGTTTTCATTGTATGTGGGAAAATTCACAACATTTGCTAATCTTTTGCAGGAAACGATGTCATTGCTCAAGCCCAGTCTGGTACTGGAAAGACCGCCACCTTCTCCATCTCTGCCCTTCAGAAGATCGATCAGAACCTCAAGGCGTGCCAGGCTCTCATTCTTGCACCGACGCGTGAGCTTGCTCAACAAATCCAGAAGGTTGTCGTCGCAATCGGTGATTTCATGAATATTGAGTGTCACGCTTGTATTGGTGGCACCAACGTTCGGGATGACATGAAGGCGCTCCAAGAAGGACCACAAGTTGTCGTGGGTACTCCAGGACGAGTTCAGGACATGATCCAGCGCCGTGTGCTGAAGACCGACAACATCAAAATGTTCATCTTGGATGAGGCCGATGAAATGCTGTCGCGTGGATTCACCGAACAGATCTACGACATTTTCCAGCTCCTCCCCCAGTCCACCCAGGTGGTCCTTCTCTCCGCCACCATGCCTCAGGATGTCCTTGAGGTCACGACCAAGTTCATGCGTGACCCTGTTCGCATTCTCGTCAAGAAGGCTGAGTTGACGCTTGAAGGTATCAAGCAATTCTACATCGCCGTCGAGAAGGAGGAATGGAAGCTTGACACTCTCTCCGATCTCTACGAGACGGTCACAATCACACAAGCTGTCATTTTCTGCAACACCAGAAGAAAGGTCGACTGGCTCACCGACAAGCTCACCGCTCGTGACTTCACTGTCTCAGCCATGCACGGTGATATGGAGCAGGCTCAGCGTGATGTTATCATGAAGGAGTTCCGATCTGGTTCTTCCCGTGTGCTCATCGCCACCGACTTGCTAGCCCGTGGTATCGATGTTCAGCAGGTCTCTCTGGTCATCAACTACGATCTTCCGGCCAACCGTGAGAACTACATTCACCGTATCGGTCGTGGTGGTCGTTTCGGACGAAAGGGTGTTGCCATCAACTTCGTCACAGCTGATGATGTCCGCATGATGCGCGAAATCGAACAATTCTACAGCACTCAAATCGAAGAGATGCCAATGAACGTTGCTGGTAAGCTCTTTCAGTGTTTCAGTACTCAAGTCGAGTGGACATGTGCTAACAAATTTTTTAGATCTCATTTAAAGGACCAACTGGCTCCTTTGGCAACGAATCCGATTCTTTCCAAATTCGGCATGTGGATGGCGTTGGTTGCTACAACTACTACTATGTGGCCGCCTGAGAAAAGTGGGATGAAGCCTGTTTCCGACTGCTTGGCTCAGAGCTGCCGCCGCCGAAAAAGTCATGTATTTTCACTCTTGTCACTATTGTCTCTTTGCTTGATGGCACGAGCGCGGTAATTCCACACTGGCGACCTAATGGTCGTTCTTGATGTGGCAGAGGTCGCGGGCGCCATTGCTTGTTACTGCTAGCTTGCAAGTGTTGGCTATCATTCTCTCCTACTGCACAAAGGAATTCGACGCATTCTCACGTGTTATGAAGGATGAGGAACCTTTGCTTCTTGCGATAGACAGGTAGAGAAATTGATTCAAATCGAAATTCCCGTTTCAAATTGCTGTTTGTCTTTAAGCTGTGCTTTCGCGAGTCTCATAAGAGGTCTGCTTGTCAATGGTTCCTGCGATACTGTGGCCACAATTTTTCATTTTTGTTTTGACATGCATCTGCTTTCGCTCTGATAGATCCTGATACTCATTGCAGTGATATCTCATGTCACGCAATTACTAGCGGCCCAACGTGCAGAACGCGTTCCTATACCTAGTAGTATGTCGATTCTCTAGTTATTGTGAGCCACTTCACTTTGGTCACCGCTGCTCAACCAGTATGCTCTCCGACCGAAAACACACGGTCAGCTACGCAATTGACTTGCTTCGAGCCCATCAAATCCGCCGCGAGAACCTATTTTTGCATGAAGAGTTGAAGAGCTGTCGCAAAGAGATCGCTAACCTACACGAGAAGGTGAAGGATGCCAGGACGGCTATCCAAGCCAGTCACGACGCTTCCGAGAAGACACGGTGCACGTTGGAGGAACAGAACATACGCTTGATTGATCAAGGCGATGGTCTTCAGGCTCTCCAACAAGGGTACGACACGATACAAAGTGAGGTTTCATCTCTGAAGACCACGTACAATCAGGGTCTTGAACACACTCAGGCGCAGTGGGAACGGCTCAACAAAGAGATTGACACTGTGAGAACCAATTGTCAAAATGTCGCAGACGTCCGACAGAAGCATGAAGGAATCATGGCCTCGCTCACGAGGTTGGAACACACCATGGTTGGCAAAGCAGATGCCTCGGTCGTTGAAGCGCTTGCGGTGCAAGTCAACGAGCTCCCGGGGCCGCCACCAGCAGCAGGTGGCTCGTCGGCTTCGGTCAGTCGCATAGAAGATAGCTTCGAGCCTCAGTTGTCTCCTTGTGTACCAGGTAGCATATCATTGACCTCTGTCGATGGACGAGATCTGTCTGACATTTTCCCATGCAGGGAACAATATGGTCCAGATCCGAGATTCGCAAGGCGGCCGGCCTCCAGGAAGGACAGAGACACCGCACGAGCAACATTGGCCGGATCACCTGCATAGAAGAGAGGCGACCTTACCAGACGACCTGGATCTCGACGAGAATGCGAACACTTTCAGCTACGTTGGCCACCAAACAGCGGCCCATCAAGAGGAGATTGACACATTGCAAACATTGCCACAACCCGACATGCACACCTCTCAGTTAGCCCGAGTCAATCTCCTTCGGCAAAGAAGGTTTGACGATTGGGAGTACTATTACTCTCAGGGCTTGACGCTCATCGAGGCTCTTCCACGTACCTTTGAGGAGACGATTGTGCGGAACTTCATCAACGGCATGTTCCTAGAGGCTCAACGAAAGCAGTGCCAACAGTTGCTGGACGCGAAGGGGTGGACATGGGACAACGTAGTCCTGTTTGGGAAAGTATGCTCCCAACTGTCCACCGGAAGCGAAGCAGGCACATTGGTGGAAAACGCTGAAGCGTCCAAGTCCTCGAGAAAACTCACAGAGGCCCTGGGTAGGCTTGGGAAGTCGAAAGCACAGCGAAAGGAGAGAGCCCACAGGAAAATAAAGGCTTTGGGATGTCAACCTGGGGCCGATACTGGACCGTTACGTCGAAGCCAGCGGCTGGTAGAAAAAGAGGACCGAAATCAAAGACAATCGAAGCAACCCCGGGCAGGGTCGAGGCCGCCTGATGCACCCTTACCAAGAGCTTGCGGAATGACTGGTACGACGAAGTTGGGTACAAGATCTGAGATCGCCCAACCAGCCCTCAGACAACGAGCAATGCAGCAGAACAATCCTTCTCCCCGAGTCCAGGATTCATCAGCTGAAGTGGCTGTAGAGCGACAAGGTCAATTGGATCAAGTTATGGCTGGTGTCCAGCCGGTCGAGATCGTGGTACCGGCGCAAAATTCGGACACTGCCCCCGGCAAAGACAGTGGTGTACCCGAGTCAGTACGCCCACCACCGATCATAGCGGGAAAGATGCTGTCGAAGCCAGCTGTTTTTGATCTACAGCGAAAGAGGGCAGGTCCAGTGCGATCGATCCCGCGACTCGTGCCACACAAAAGGCGGGTAGCTGAGTCTGCAGGAGAAAGTAGCAACGATGAAGGATTTCTGCGGAAGCCTCAGGCGTTGAAAGATCTCGGCTGGGGAATCAAGGGAACGAAGCAGAAGAAGCAGGAGAAACGACACCTTCCGCTACCACCTCCTCCAGAGATCCCCATTCTACCCACATCAAGTGAGGAATAGAGGACGAATACCGCGGGTAGAAACATGAGGATATGTGGGGAAAGCGCAATTCTCATAGTCGGAGCATGACCGTTGAGCTGTGTTCCTTTCAGAGGGCAATGTGTATGACTGACTGCTTTCGGTGGTATCACCAGATCCTTTGCCCTAGATAGAATATATCAAGTCTCCGAGAAAGGTCTCGGTGTTGCGGAATTTTGATATCATGTCTCTTTGAATTCATACCCGCCTTCCGTCTGGTCATCCACGACTTCCACTTCAATCTTTGCTTCAACCACTTCTCTACCATCGGCCTCTAGACCGCACTGGACGAGATCTCCGCCCTTGAGCGGTCCAACGCCCTTCGGTGTGCCTGTCAGGATGATGTCTCCCTCTTCCAGAGCCATGACTTTGCTGATATCACTCAGGATCCTGGGTATCCTAAACAACATCAGGTTCGTGCTGTCTCTCTGTTTGACCTGCCCATTGACGCTCAGCCACAGCAGGACGTTGTGGGGATCCGGCAGGCGGTCCAGAGGAATTTCATGACTGATGGGCAGGAATGTATCAAAGCCCTTGGCTATACTCCAAGGTAGACCCTTCTTCTTTGCCTCGTCTTGCACATTCCGCGCCGTCAGGTCGATTCCCAAGAAGTAAGATCGGATGTGATCGAGGATCTTGGGATCGGACTCTTGCAGGTTCTTCAGCGGCTTGAGAGTCTCGCCAATCACCAGGCCGAGCTCGACTTCATGGTGCACAGTCACGCCTTTAGGCCGGACGATCGGGCCCTGCTTCGGCAGCAGGATCGAAGAGGGAGGCTTTAGGAAGAAGAAGGGCTGCGCTGGACGGGCGGAAGACAGTTCAGTAATGTGGTCACTGCAGCACACCGTCAGTCAAGTTGTCCTGCGCCAGTTGGTGGTGGGAGAGAGAGGCAGACGCATAGTTCCGGCCGATGCAAATAACCTTGCGACAGTTGGACTTGATGCTGGCCATAGTGATGAGAGGCCGTTTCCTCCTTCCTTTCACCAGCGCTGCTTCTGCTGGTATTAGTCAACTGCAACTGCAGGGATGAAACTCTTCATCGATCGTCGATGGATTCGCACGGTCTGTGTCGTTCACAGCTCTGGACAATTGGGTGGGTCGTGCCTTGCACCTTCGGACATGTATCCGAGCAAACATCCAACGGCGGCAATGCTGCCTCGCTTCATCATCTTCAAACGTTCACCCGCCCATGACAACATTGAGCGACCTCGACCGCCTCTAACCACTGTTCTCTCTCCATTCGACGCGTAAGACTAACATGTGTCTGTATAGTTCCTGCTCCGACGCAGTCTAGGCGCACGAGACATTCTGAATCATACTCATGGGAAGTCCGTTTCTAGTATTCCATCCAACTACGGTTCTCATCTTAGTTGCATGTACGGCTTCTTGGTCATCTTTGTCTGAGAGCCTTCGCACTCAGCTGTGAGATTTGTCGGTCCGCCAGGGTTGTACAATGGCTCTTCATCCCTATTGCGAGCATGCCTCCCAGACTAGGCTGTCGCCAGCAGCCCAATGCCATCTTGCCGTCCACTTTCTACACGTGCATGAAGCCTTGAAGTACGCTTCCTCCTACTGATTCAATACCATCCTCCTCGCGCGAGAATGATTCTTCGCAGGGACAACCTATCGAATTCTCTAGCGACGGCTTGGAGCCCGCTTTCATCCGATCAAGATTAGTACTATTTCCTCGAAGAAAGCCCTAGGACGAAGTCTCCGAATCCAGATTTGAAATATTTTCGACGCTGCCATAAGCCAGTGATCCAGATATGAGCCTCACAGTTCCTCGGAGATGCATTTGTCACCGCTCTTTAGCTAACAATGTCGAGGTGTTGAGAAATCACCACGCCTGGTTGGTTCATATTCTCTCGGCTACGTCACTATTGCGGTTAGCCGATCTCGCACGGTCAAGGTGAGTACTCCGTATAGTCTATAGGATGGATACACAAATCGACCTTGCGCTACCGCGTCGAGCCTTATATCGAGTAAGCAGTATCGGGGACTAATCGTTGAGAAAATGACTCTCACAAATGTGGCTTGAGTTCCGCATCTATCCTTGGCTGACCATCTACGATGGTCACAGCTGTGTTGCGGCTTTCGTTCGGAGTTGGCTTGAAGAGCAAGACAAGGACATGCCTGTGTCCGCTGTTAAATAGGTGAGTGTCCAGCATGGGTGATGGCTGTGGAATCCGCAAAATCCAATGTCATCACGGCGAGGTAGAGGAAGATCTAACAGCAGCAACCCAGATTTCCTTTGGGTGAATCGGACCCCTGAGTCGGACCGACTATACACAAGCCGACAAGAACGAGACGAACTTCGAACCATCACCAGTCATGCTAGGCAATGGCGTGCCGGTCTACGACGCCAGCAGAGGCTGTACGCAGCCCAACACGAAGCTACTCGCGCGCAAAGCATTGTAGGTTGGGGCAGACAGGGCAATGTCTCAGAGACCAGTTCCGCCGAAACTTCTTCCGCGCCGTCTCCAATTCCTATAGCCCCGACCATGGGCGACACTACAGATTCGTTTACCTACTTGGAAACACCAGATGACGCGCAGTGGTCGCAGAATGCTTTTCAATACGCCGTCCAAGTCTGGCTTCCCTCCGTGTTCCGGGACGTGGAGATACTAGATGCAACATTGGCATCTTCTGCTTCAACACAGGCCACGATCGAACGCATTGTCCAAGGCTGTCTCGCCAACAGGATGCATATGTTCTCGTTGCTTGCAGCCAGCACTGCCTTCCAGAAATACGTCTTGAGACTGCAGAACTACAGACATGACACTCCAGAATATTGTATGGGCAAAGCGCTACAATATCTACGGCACCACTTGGCGAGTAACCCGGAAGTAGATGAACTCCTTATCTTCGACCTCGAGACACTTGCAGCCTTCGAGAGATACGTGGGTAATTTCCAAGGAGCTAGAACCCATCTTGTCATGGTCCAGCATCTGGTGCGATCCTTGGGCGACCTTGGAAGGCTCCAACCATCTATGCGGCCGCTGTGCTGGCTATGGGATTTGGCAGTGGCTGGAGGACTAGGAGAACCTCCTTTGCTGCCTCTTTTGTGGGATCATGGCTCCCTCCCCGGCGAACAAATGGTGGGCGCTATTCTCCCCGATTTGTCTCGGGCCGGGATTGCACCCAGTGGCTCAGCCTTGCTCCGATATACGAACATAGTCCATCCGGTACTCTCAGATATTATTGTCGACACTGTTCAGTGGTTTCATGTACAACAGCACCATCATGTTCACAACTATGCTCGATCGCCCACCCAAAGCTGGGCATCACGACAAGTATACACCCTGGTCCATCGTCTTCTTTCGTGGTCCGCAGATCCTGCTGACGCGTCACACCAGGAGATTCTGTACCACGCAATTGCCGAGAGTATCAAACAGGCTCTTCTGGTTGTCATTTCAGACATCGAAAGGGCCCCGAATGGGAATGCCAGGACGGACGCAGTATCCATGTCAGACCCGACAATGTTTTCATGGTCAAATATCGGCCGGCTTCGAGCACAGCTTCTGCCAATTTACAATAATCAAACTTGGACCGAGCAGGATGAGGAAATTGTGCTGTGGATGGTATGCTTGGGAGTGCAACACGCCACAGACGCCCAAGACCGAGACTGGTTTGGTAGTTTTGCTGCTCGGCTCACGCGCAGGAGAGATATCACCAGAGACGATATGATACAGTTGATGGCTCGATATCTGCACCGTTGCGAGTCTACAGGACGACCTGACATCGACGGACTGCAGACCGCGTTGGCGCAATGATGGACAACCAGGCCATTCATGAAGCTACGAACCACGAATCAGGTCGAGGTATTGGACAACAACAAGGAATAGAGGTGAGGTCGGTCGTGTTTACTTGTATCAGGACTAGGACTCGGGTTTTCTTACATCCATGTACCATCATCTACGAGTTGGGATGCCATACGGTTTGGAGGTCAAGGTCCACAGATATTGAAAGGACGCCTTACCAAGTCCTATACCATAATACTTGTGTTACTATTTTGCTTAATAGCTCGATATACTTGCAGGAGAAGCGTGCCAAAGGTTGAGTACGAGGGCGGGACTGGGTTAGTGGCGTCGCTCGGTCACGAGTATCCATTGTTGTTTGCAAATAGCGTCTACCAACTCTATATCTCTTGCCCACTTTCCTATAGCGCAGATATCTCCCATATTTGTTCAGCCATATAAAGACGACTATGGACGAGATAGCCAGGACCATTCCAGTGGTTGAAACATCGTCCATGGATAGTGACATTTAACCCTCGTTGCCGGTTGCAAACAGGTTCGCCGAACTTTTCGAGGAAACAGGATAATCAACAATTGGGGTCAGTCAGTGTGATGACGAGCCCAAATACACAGCGGACCGAGCTGCGCCGTACTCTAATGAGTACTTCGAGCACAGGAATCGACAGTGTATAACCATTAGATTGTGGTTCCGTCATGCATTCGCATTGCCAAACAAAATCCGGAGTATCTGGCGGGAAATGAAGCAGATGGCAACATCTGTCAGTTATGCTGCTCCGGGTTCTCTGATTGATTTGCCCGTTCGAGCTTATGGGACAATACGGGACGCGCCCGGAAGCTGGTGTAAGCTTCCGAGGTCCCGTACGCGGCCATCCTTCGTATATCAATGGCATGCCTCTCTGGACGGTGGGATCGAGTCTGGCTGATTTGGAGCTTCTTTCCAGCTTCGCCAAAATTGAGTCATTGAGTTTGTGAATTCCACAACTTTTAGTTCAAGGAACATTTTCTAGCGCCACAGCAACAGCGGCACCGAGAATAGCGGCCTCGCTAGTCGGTTCTAGGACGACCTTCCGCGAAGAAAATACCCTTGTTAGAGAGCCTGCCTTGCTCATTTGTTGGATGAACCCTTCACATCGAGCCTTGAAACCGGGATATTTGAGAATGACGCTTCCGTTGCATGCGATCGATGTTCTTGGTCCTCCTGACGCTGTTGGGTTTATCTCGGGATCCCTTTGCAGTGCCCACAGTGCATGGACAGCAACGGCAATGTACGCTGAAGCACGGTAGGAGATAGATTCAGTCGCGGCTCGGAGAAACGAGATCTCTTTCCGTGTGGGTGGTACTTTTAGTCCAAAAGCATCCTGAATCATGAACACAGAATCCTTCAAGTTCCAAGAGTTATCCTGCTCCAGTTTGGCCAAGATTTCGGTGTCGAGTGAGTAGCGCTCTAGCAGAGATTCAGGCATGATGCCGTGGAACAACTCTCCCATTTCAACGGCCTCGACAATGATCAACCTTAGCAGCTCTCCAAGATAACGACCGGTGGTCATATACTCGAGCGGTTGAAAGTCCGGCATCTGGTGCTGTGAGTTCAACAACTCGTCCCATCGAGTCTCGGGCAGGATATGTTTGCCAAACATGGATAGTTCGGTGTTCGTAATGACTTTCTCTGCTCTGTCGAACCATGCAGGGTCTCGAAATCCAAACTTGGACTTTCCCATACAAGATGTTGGGAGGTATGCAGCAGCATTCGTTCCCGTCCCAAGGATTAAGCCCATCGAGGTGGCAGGGTCAAGGTAAGCTTGAGAGAGAAGGGTGGCGGAAGAGTCGTTGACAATGGCTTCGACCCGAACTTTCAATTGCCTCCCAGCACAGGCAGCTTCGACTAATGTACCCAAGTCCATACCGATGGTGTCTTCATGGCAGGTAAATCCTTTTCCCATCCCTTGCATTTTACCCCCACGGTGACTTGTCTGTTCAATGGGAAAGCTCCAGGCCAGACCGAGTGGCAGGGGTTCATCTGACGGCAACGTCACCTCCTCTTGTTCCAGCATTTCTTGTATCCTACCAGCCATCCAATCGAAAAACTGTGCGGAAGGAAGTCTGCGTATTCGTTCGTCAATCTTGGACGTGGTCATCCGTTTGACAACCAAGGGACTTGGCCGTGCATTTCTCCCCTGAAGCTCCACCAAAGCCACCCTGAACGTGGAGCCCCCAACATCCAGTGAGATATATGTACCCTTCTCTTGCCCAGTAGGAAGGGAGTGACAATAGGAAGGCAACATACAAGCATCGCTCTCTTGCAGTTTCGTCTTGTACTGAGTACGAAGGGCTGAAGACATGGACAGCATTCGACGCATGGTACAAGGGTCTCTGAACAACCGCATGATCTCGTCCTTGAGAGAATCCAACAAGCAAATGTCGTCTTTGGGCTCAACCAGCGTGTCTTCTGTATTGGGAGGCTTGTGCGAGACCGCCATGTGTTTAAGGGTGGAAGGAATGAGGAGCATTGCAGCCAAATGGCGCAGGATGCTGCGGAAGAAGTCGAGGAGCGTCATGGCTGTGGGACGGCGGCGAGGAGGGAGGTGTTCGCTGGGTCGGTAGAGGTTCGAATGAACAGTCTAGTCGAGAAGGACGAGAAGGACAAGTCCCAGTATCATGGTGGGCTAGAGAAATGTCTTCTTTGTGCCAATGCACGTAAGGAACATGATATGTCACGAGCAGGGAAGATTGTGGAAGAATCGTGGTGACATGGCAGTCAGTCGGTCAGAGTAGTGAGTAACGGTAGGAGGAGTGGCAGCGGCTGGAGAGGTTGTAGTGGTCGTAGCATAGTATCCCTTAGGGAGATGTCGTCAACAACAGAGAGGGTGCTAGGGACATGTGAGGCCCTAGGACCATTGGATCCTCGAGTGAGTGCAACTACGGTAGAGTAGGCAACGACGAGGGTGGCTAGGACGGTGGTCCTCCGGATCGATGGAAGGGATAGCGATAGGATTTCGGCGCAGTGGTGGATAGATGGATGGATTGATTGATGGATTCGATCAGTCGACTATCATGGCAACCGATGGACAGTGACGAGGGACTCGGAAAAATGAGACAGTAGTAAGATGCGATACAGTGGAGGGAAGAGAGGGCGCAGGCGGGGAGGAACAACAGCCACCACCACTGCTACCACTGCTACCACTGTACGTAGACTGTAGGAACGTGGTAGTAGTAGCTGGTAGCATAATAGCAGAAGTAGTATCACATAGAACTAGATGTTACCGTGAATCAATGTCACTGTAGAGTTGCCTTCCAAGTCAGGTCACATCAGTAGCATTCTCTGTGCCGCCAGAGTTACATTCTCTTCTTCACCCACTCACTCACCCCGAACGATGACCGTGTTCCCTCCCCTCTGATAACGCAGTTCAGTTGATGCAACTATCATATCAATTGATCGCCAACTCGCTGGTTTTCCCGTCCTATCTATCCTCCAGCTAATTAGCGTCCGACGTCCAGTCCTCTCCTGCGCCCTGCAACCCCCACAAGCCTGATCAGCCGACACCTGGCGCGTCTTGAAGATATGGTCCAGATACAATCTGCAATTCCCTGTAGAGACGGTAGCGTCATGTCAAGGGCCGTTCTGATGTGCCCAGTTCTGCGCTCGAAATGATCCTTTCGGTCTCTTCGTGAGAGATCTTCCTCCTTGGGAGCGACTAGTATCATAAACTCAAGCAGGCCCGACTCTGCTCAGCCAGCCATCTTTGCAATTGGCTGAACTCGTCATCGGTCATGAGCTGGCTGACGTCTTACCGTGATGAAAAGATGTTAGGCTATAACTGAGATGCGGAAGCTCTTTTCTTGTCAGTCTCAACATGCTCTGATGCCTGAGGCATAGTTGCACTCTGGCATCTGTGTCTGACAACGAAGCCGCACTGCTCTATGTCAAGACCAGAGCTGGGTGTGGGTGATGAGTGGACCACGCACAAACACCGTCTAAGACCCAAGTGGTCAAGTTCAAGATTCGACTTTCTGAAATACCATGACCCTCGAGTATGACAGACAACGATGCTTGTTCGACCAGTCGAGGATGGAAGTCTGTCTCAGTCTGGCAGAAGATGGAATTCGAAGGGACAACACACCAGGTTCATGTATGCAAAACTGAACAGCGACTCCCGTGTCGATAGTGTGACACAATGGGTCGTGCCGAACAGCGGCTTGTTCTACGACATGTGAACTGAACTCATCGGCACTGCATGGGCAGCGCGATAAAGGTAAAGACATCCATGAGACCGTTTCTTTCTGTCTTTCTTGCTGGCCAACTAGAGCGCCGTTGAGACAAATACACAGACAGTCAGTGGCGTGGGCCTCGCACCGCACCGGTTGGTTCTGAACGAGACCAGCTGTAGTCCAACCTCCAGGTGTAGGGAAGTGACGAGTCTGCATACCATTGCACGATGAAGCCAGACCGCCAGTCTGCTGAGCTACTATATCGAACATGACAGTCACCGCAACCATTTTGCTACTACGAAGGATGCGTGCAGGATCAGCGATGCTATTTTGGAATATTCTGCACTCAGTGATTGATGCTGCCATGGAGTCTACCAGGTGGGATGTAAAAGTCCGCGCACACGGTTTACACATATGTGCTGTGTTATTGCAGACATGTGGGCATCGGGCTCCTCGATCTGGACTATGCTGAACATGCCTTCGCTCCATCGCGAGCAGTGAGACAACAAGTCGATTCAGGTGTGTACATACGATGACAATTGACCCTCTCTCCCGCCCCGCTGGCCCCAGGGCCCCAGGGTCCCCTTAGCTAATAGCTTGGTGTTTCGGCAATTGAGCAACATCCCGGTCGCTCCAGGGCCTTGAGCTAAAGAACGCCCTGCTCGTTGAGCTAATTGAGGATGAATCAGAACACCCTTCAGCTTAGGGCTTCAGCTATGGTCCCATCTGGCATCCTGGCAGCCCTCGATGCGCCTTTCTTCCTCGCCTAAAATCAAATCAACTCCTCTCCTGGCTAAGTATACTCCGTACAGTATTATAGTGTGGCCGATCGAGCGTCACGTCAGTTTCCGAATCCCGGACTCGGCCGGATCTTCAGAAAAGCGAGAAGCACTGGGGCTGTGGGGACCGTGCTTGTCTCAGGCATTGCTGTTTCTTGAGTGTCGCAGACCATCTGCGTCTCTGCGTCTGCGTCTGAGTCTGACTTGATGACAGCTCCAACAACATATCTCGCTTCCATGTGTATATACTCCGTACATACACGGGACAAGCAAACAGGTTGACCAGGCTCGTCAAGGTTCAGCCTAGACAACGCCAACACGCGTTCGAGGGTTGCTATCTCTTGTTTGTTGTGGACGAGTAAGGCACAGCACTTTGGCTTTCCAGGGCGCACGCTTGTCTCCTCCGCGAGCCGTGTGTTTACCGGTAGCTGTATGGACCTCTGCAGCTCTCCTCCAGCCAAGCAATCAGCCCATCGCCTTTGGGGTACGGAGCATTGGTATGACACTCTCTGATTGCCCCGGGGCTGTCGTGGGTCGATCCAACAGCCAACCACCGGCTTTTTATGCGTCTCCGGCCGTGGTTGCTATACTTTACTGGGCCCCGGATCCCTGCCCGATTTCACAGTCTAGTGCCTGTCTTCTGTTCAACGCAAAACGCCTCTTTTGCGCAACTTCCAGCATCATCCTTGTCCACAGTCAAATCATGAGAGATTTGCTGCCGTTCTCTCGCAGCTCCTCCCCCCTCTGCCAAACTTACGAGTCTCTTTTTCTTCGCGTCTGCTCCACGTTTCTCCTGTTGTCGACCAGAACATTGTGATCTCGACATACCACACTCGTTTTGCAGATTGCATCTGAGCTCATCTATGTATGCCAGCTTCCGGTCCCACCATAACACTCTACTTAAGCACGTCAACCTCCCGCTGACGTTCCCGCTTGCCACGGGATTCCCGCCCGTGCACGTGCAGCACTCTCGGAGTCAATGCGCAAAGGAACCTTTTGTACATTTGTATCTGAGGCAGAAGCATGGAATCTAGACTGCGCAAACTCCTCTCGCCTCGCAAGATCCATGCGCAACGGGCGAACGATGTGGCCGAGTTGGATCTGCACAGTGTTCCCTATACTACCGCTCCCGCGCAAGGCCGGCTGCCTGTATTCATCAATCATGCCTTAGGGAAGGCTTCCACGAGCAAGGTCAAATCAGATGCAACGTCCGATCTTCGCTCCTTTTCCTATGAATCTACCGCACCAGGAAGGCCGCCTCAACTGGGCGACAGACCGCAACGAGGTAATGGGCCCGTCAAACTTCAGACCAGTCGGCGCCTCAGCTCTGGCGAACTGCTTGTCACTCAGCAAGACTATGATCGCACTCTGGATGATATTCGCCAGGGTGATTATATTCTCGGTGGAAAGGATCGAAGGACATCTCAAGCCACATCAAACCCGAAGTCGCCTACCCAGCCCTCACAGCCTTTTGATCCGAAACTCTTCTCGAATGGCCCGAGTTCTTCTAGAACGCAACCGACCTTTGCCAGCCCCCGGTGGGCGCCTCCCTCCTCCATGAGTGACGATGCCGTATTTGGCGCTTCTGCCGGACGACATGGCTTTGGCGGCCCTGGGGATCCTGTGTATTGTGGCTCGAATTCTTCCATGGTTGGTCTTGGTATCTCTACGCCGACTCAGCCATTCTATCCTCGGCACATGGCCTCTACAAGCTCACTGCTCGAGCCACATGAGGAACGCAATCCGACCATTCAGGCTCTGTGGAAGGCCGAATATAGTCGCCTTGTTTCAATCTACGGGCAGGCCGGAGTCGATCGAAATATCACTCAGATCAATCGGGACTATCTAAACAAGCCACTGCCTCACATTGGCCAACAGCCCGTGCCAACCCGAGAAGACACTTCCTATTCTTCCATACATTCTTTTCATCAAGCACTTCGACCGCTGCCTGAGTCTGCCCGCCCAGGACTGGGATCCAGAAACTTTGCCCCAACGCCTCATCTTGAGTTCGAGTACCAGGACGACTTTTCCGAGCGATCCTCTGACCGAAGACATTCACTGCTTTCTTCCAGTGGCACTTCGTCCTCCTTCACCACCCGGACGAGCATGGCGGAAGACCCCGTGACACGCCGAGACGAACTCCGCAAAATTGTCGACGACATGCGCATGACCTACCTTCATGCCCTCGAGGCCCATACCCCTCCACCTCAACCATGGTCGGATCCACCACTCCGAAAACCTCGATCTAAAAAGCAAACTCGCTCACTCACTTCTTCCGCCTCGGTCGAAAGCGGACTCCGGCAGTCCAAAAACTCTCGCTCCAAGTCATGGCAATCCCCGACGACGTCACAGCATTCCGCCCGCTCCTCATTGCTCAAGCCATCGAGTAGACGCACAAGCTCGGCCCCAGGTCGACGGACTTCCAACCTCCCGGCGGCCGGAGTTGCGAGTTTACCTGCAATTCAAGCGAGTCCAACCCGGGATCAGATTAGGTTAAAGCCGGATGAAGTTGACGTCGGACTGAAACGAGCCGATTCCACGACTTTAGGTTCGATGGCTGCAAAGCTTACTATTCTCGACGACCGCACGTCCAGCCCCTCTTTCAAATCTTCCTCTGCCGCCGCCGCCTCGACCTCTTCGCCGACATCTTCCAATTTTTCGGGCTCGGAGCCCCAGCATGGCCTGGAGACCCCCTCTCCTTCTCTGTCCCCCAACCCGTCTCCAGCCAAAAAAGCTTCGAGTTCGGTCCAGCCGACCCCTGACCGACATAACCCTCCGCTGTCTCATGAACCACCGGCTCCAGAATCGTCATGGCACAACGGGGCCGATCGCCTCTTCGTCGACGCAGACCTCGACGTCGCATTAGATATTGATCATTTCGAAAGTCTGTGCGACGGCCTGTTCAACAGTCCTACCCTCGGAGATGCACACCTGGACGCCTTTCGAAACTGGGGAGCGGATGAGAGAGTCAGCCACGACCTGTTACAGCGTGACGGAACATACATGTCCACTAGCAGTCCATCCAACTCGAACAAGCACGACGGCGTGCGCATGAGTCACACCGACTGAACGGACTTAGGGGGCTCGACCATCTCGATCCCCCTTTGGTCGTTCGAGCCAGTTGACGGGCTGCCCGACCGGACCATTCTATCCCGATGTTGGATCTCCTTCTGCTTGCTCGCAGATTGGAACGAAGCAAATCCTCAATGTCTTTACGCTTATGTTTTACGCTTATGTTTATGTTTATGCTTATGCTTATGCTTACGCACTGTGATGATCGATCTATGGGCGTGTTGCACACGCCCTTCGGGGGAGATGGCAACCCACCAAAAATGGGAAACAGGATACTGAAACGACCACCACCACTTCAAGAATGAATCTGGTGTGAGGGAAGGGAAATGGAAATGGAAACGGAAATGGAAAATCGGAGTCTCGTTCTCGGTATTATGAGGACATGTGATTGCCGGATCTCGATGTTTGCTTGCTATGTACGCCGCCCGCCGATGTTATGATGTTATGGTTTCCCTTTTCTTTGGCTTTCAGGATTATGAGTTACGTCGATAGATTTCCCGGTCTCTTTTGGTGTTGGGACGGAATACCACACTGCGTCCCATTGAGGTTGTTTGGTTGGATCGGCCTCGGTTGGAATGCGCCTGTGTGGAGCGGATACGGGATACACGTGTATACGGTATATCGATTCGGATGACATTTCCTTTCCGGGGGAACCACCGTCCGTCCCTGCTTGTGCGATGGGACTCGGTGAGATATACTACAATGTTTGGGTGCGAAGGCTGCCGTCTATACATCAGGTAGTGAGATGGTCAACTCCTAGGCAAGACTGCCGACAGCCTGTGGGGCTCAGACCATTCATCGCCCCCATCTAAGCTATATATCATGCCATCCTCAGATTCAGAACAGGTTCCGTGTGGCGGCGTGAATGACGATCTCCGTTGTCGACTTATGTAGGTTGTTACTAACGGAGAGTAATGGGAGGATAGACGTCCATCAATGGGAGGAACGGCAACTCCCATGCCCACCTAAATTTGGTAAGCCTGTCGTTCGACAGATCTCATTCCAGTCTGATCGATGTTGTAGCGTTAGCTAGCTGGCCGATGGTACAGCATCGAGTATTGGCGGGATGATTTCTCTCGTCCCTGGTGCTCCCACACGGCTGAGCAATGGGATTCTCTGTGATTGCATTCTCGAATGCAAAAGGTGAGGCTAGTAGTCGTGCTCAATCCTTGCTTCCGTACTTCTCACCATAGGCCTTCATCTGCTCCAACTGTTGTGGTCCAACTCCGGCGATTTGACCGGCTTCAATCGCCTCAACTAGGTCCTCGAACTTCAGTACTGCCCGGACTGGAACACCAAGTTCGTCTTCTGCGACCTTCATTGCACTTCTCGGCTCGGTGTCGCTCACTCTCTCCTGTCGCGTCAGCAGGACCACTACGCCGACCACAATCCCGCCTTGTGCCTTGATGATTGAAACAGCTTCTCGCAGAGCCGTTCCTGCGGTTATGACATCGTCGATAATTACGACACGCTTGCCTTTGAGCGGGGCTCCAACGATGACGCCGCCCTCTCCGTGGTCCTTGGCCTCTTTTCTGTTGAATGAATATGATATATTTGCGAAGTGTTTTCCACTGAACTCCAACTCTCTGACCACGATTGCACTCAGGGGGATCCCCTTATATGCCGGCCCAAAGAGGACATCGAAGTGAGGAGAAAATGACCCGTCGGCTTCGGAGCCAGCTTCCTCTGTTCCCAGCGGCAGCGAGAACGGAGGAGATGCCAATACTGAGGCATAGGCACGCGCCAGTGCACCCAGTAAGCCCGAGGTGTGCAGGAGAGACGAGGTGAGGAAGTAGGGCGAGGTCCGACCAGATTTGAGGGTATATGAACCGAAGGACAACGCTGAAGCCTGTATGAGCAGGGGAAGCAGGGTCTTCTTGTAGGAATCCTCGGTCGCCATGTTTGGCTGGATCGGTGCGATTTCGCGGGCAGGTTCTGGAGATTCTCGGTGACTGCTTTTTTGGTTTGGTTTGGAGTATTGCAGACAAAACACAGAGAAACAGTGAAGGAGTGATGAATACACGGGAAACCTGCACTAGGAGCCGGCGATAGCAAGCCTTGCCAGTGGGAGCCAGAGATGCAACTGTTCCTGCCAAGCCGCAGCCGAGAAGCGTTGCCAAAAATCCCACCAAGCTTGGGGGGCACCTAGAGCTAAGAGGAGAGGTGAGAAAAAAAGAGGCGAAGGGTCCTTCGGTGTCGGTGCGTTACTAGTAGTTGATGGCTAGTTCCCGTCAGCCTCTTGATTCGTCTCCATTCTCCATTGACCGGCCTAAGGCTCGTCCAGAAATTTCCCCTCAAGTCACCGCCACATACTGAAGGCAAGGCTCATTACTCTCATATCCTGGATATACACGGGACACAACGGCATTGAGGAGGGTCCTCAATCTGCCATGCTATCCTTCGAATTCCTACTCTGCTAGAGTCAAATCCAGGTCCCGTCTGGCCTTCCTCTGCAGCCTGTACTCAATGCATCGAGAGCTGGCCGATAGGTGGGCTCGCAAGCGCTACTTTGGTTGATTTAAAGGAAAGAAACCACCCCCCGACGAAGCGTTACACGAAAACGCAACAGGCTATTGCCAGAGGCAAACAGAGGCTGGCAAACAGCTGCACGTCTTCCACATTTCGAGTCCCTTTCTCCTTCGCATCGATCGTTAGCTAAACAGCACCACTGCCCTACACTCGCTTCCTACTCAATCCAGCCAAGATGCATATCTCCCAAAAGCTCGCCCTGGCGCACGAGAACAAGAAACCAACCATCTCGTTCGAGTTCTTTCCGCCCAAGACCGCCCAGGGTGTTCAAAACCTCTACGACCGAATGGACCGCATGCATGATCTTGGTCCGGCTTTCATCGACATTACTTGGGGCGCAGGAGGGAGACACTCACAACTGACCTGCGAAATGGTCAATGCGGCACAAAGTCATTACGGGTTGGAGACCTGCATGCATTTGACTTGCACAGACATGGAACGCACTCAGGTGGACGAAGCTCTTCGACTAGCCTACAAGGCGGGATGCACGAATATTCTGGCCCTGCGTGGAGATCCACCCCGAGACCAGGAAAAATGGGAGGCAAAGGACGCCGGCTTTCGCTATGCAAAAGACTTGGTGAGATACATCAGGGCCAGGTATGGCAATCACTTTGACATTGGAGTCGCTGGCTATCCTGAAGGCTGTGACGATCACCGAGATGTTGATCTGCTCGTCGAACATCTCAAAGAGAAAGTCGACGCGGGAGCATCTTTTGTTGTTACACAGATGTTTTACGATGTGGATATCTTTTTGGGTTGGGTGCAAAAGTGCCGCGATCGCGGAATCCACGTTCCAATTATCCCTGGCATCATGCCAATTTCGACCTACGCCGCCTTCATGAGGAGAGCCAACTGGACCAAGTGCCATGTTCCCCCTGAATGGTATGAGGCGTTGGAGCCCGTGAAAAACGATGATGCTGCGGTTCGAGACATTGGAAAAGTCCTCATCGCGCAAATGTGCCGCCGGATTCTGGATGCTGGCATTCTTCACCTTCACTTTTATACCATGAACTTGGCACAAGCCACTCGCATGATATTGGAAGAGCTGGCTTTGACGCCTGAAACTTCGGGCCGGCGGCTGGAGAAGCCGCTGCCGTGGCGGCAGTCTCTTGGGTTTGGCAGAAGAGAAGAAACTGTCCGACCTATTTTCTGGCGGAACCGTAACACTTCATACGTGGCGAGAACCGCCGATTGGGACGAGTTTCCCAATGGACGCTGGGGTGACAGCAGGAGTCCTGCTTTCGGTGAGCTAGACGCATATGGAATTGGGTTGAAAGGGACCAATGAGGCCAACATCAAGCTATGGGGAAAGCCCAGGTCTCTTCAGGAGATCATCACGCTCTTTGTTCGATTCGTCCAGGGTGATTTGGATAAATTGCCCTGGAGTGAAGGCAGCATCTCGGCAGAGGCTGACAGCATCAAATCAGACCTGATTGGTTTGAATCAAAGGGGTCTCCTAACTATCAATTCGCAACCAGCAATTGATGGTGCCCCTTCATCTCACCCTGTTTACGGATGGGGGCCGCCTGGTGGCTGGGTCTACCAGAAGGCATACCTCGAGTTGCTCGTCTTTCCGTCCATTTTCAACACGGTCTTGGAAAGACTCAACGCGAACGAGAATCTAACGTACTATGCTGTCAACCGCAAAGGTGACCTTCACACCAACACCAAGGATGAGGGGCCCAACGCGGTGACTTGGGGCATTTTCCCCAACAGGGAGATTGTTCAGCCCACCATCGTCGAGACAGTTTCCTTCTTGGCGTGGAAAGATGAAGCTTTCAGACTCGGACAAGATTGGTCAAGATGTTATCCGGCCGGTTCTGGACCACGAAAGCTCATTGAGAAGATGATGGACGAATGCTACCTCGTCAATATCGTCAACAACGATTTCCACCAGACACATGAGATCTTCAAAGTGTTTGAAGACCTGAGGGTGCAAGATCTCGACGCGGTCTTCGAAGACACTCCTGTTGATCTTCACAAAAACGGCACACGAGAGGTTCTTAAAGGTGATACGCCAGTGACTGATGTCGAAAAGAGTATCCTCAACAGGGATCAACAAAAGGTCCCCTTCCAGACGACCGGTGGTGGTCTGCCAAACTAAGCGGCAATTCTGCGCGTTCAACAAAAATCGGTGTTTTGGAGTTCGTCTTTCAACAATCCTCCATCTCCATCTAGATAATTGATGGTGATGGATCAGCATGGGAGCAGCATTGGAGAAAAAGTATCTCACTTCAACATGATACCCCCCGGCATGGACAAAAAGAGTTTATGAGAAATGACGTTTATGAGCCTTTCAACATGGGCAGTGTCAAAACTTTGACTAAGATCAAGATGTCTTTTACAGCCGTCATCTAGTGCCAGGTTAGATGATATCGAGAAGGATTATCTCAAACTGCCTGCGCTTACTTGACCATAAATTCCCCAAGCTACCTATACTTACCTTGTTTACGTTTCGTCCAAGCAGTGCTCAGAAATTCTTCATCCCTACTCATCCAAGTGCGATTCTGATTATGATTCTACCCCTCATTTACCCTGCCCTATTGTGCCATGCTGAAAGGCTATTTAGATCACACCGCCCAGATCAGTGTGATCTATCGGAGTCGCGAGGCTTGCAAGTCCTGACCGATACTGTTCCTCTCACTTCTTTCACAGCCCTTCATAAGATACCGCTCTTTTGGCGGGGGTGGACACCCTATCTTCAGTTAGCTTCAGTGAGTGCGAGCCCAAGCTATACACAGCATGACGAAGTGCAAGTGTATCGGATGCCATCCCCTGACCGGAGTTCTGCGAGTAGCCAGACTTGCTTGAGAGCTCTCCCGCGTGTAGAGCCAGCTGTGCTGACCTGCATGTAGCGGTCTGAGATAGCGGTGTGCTTGTGGCCATGACGGGGGGCTTTCTGCAATCTGATCAATCGAGGTCAGCGTTCGGCTTACTGTGTGCATTCAGCTTGCTTTGGTCTGCTCTGACCTGCAATGGCTGCGGATGGATAACCACATGAAGATGAGCAAACGAGGACGCCCGAGGACAGAACTATATAATGTGGGATCAGTTCATGGTCCCTGGCTCAGGTTGTCCCATCCCAAAAGGCAGCGGCAGCAACGACAGGACAGCATCAAACTGGCCAACGCAAAATCCCACGGTGTCTTCGGACTCATCGAGCAACTAACTCTCTGGGTTGTTTTGTTTGTAGCGACCGTTCGACCATGAAGCTGCATAGTCTCCTGTCATGCTCGCTCACACTGGCCGGCATGGCGAGTTCGGTGCAACTGACGTTCTATGGCTATCCCGACAACGCCCCTCCCGGCGCGGGCACGGCGTACAACTGCGGAGGACGCAACTTCGTCGCAGGCGGATCGGGCACCCATGACGACCCTCTCACCATAGCCACGGCGCCGGGCGAGCTCAACCAGTGCGAGGTCATCTATGTCCCGTACCTGAAGAAGTACGGCCGCGTCGAAGACAGCTGTGCCCAATGTACCGACGACTGGAAATCAGGGAAGCAGCACATCGACATCTGGACCGGTAGCAACACGGTCGACGGCGGTCAGCAGCAGTTCAATTGCGAAGACGCTTTGACCCCCAACGCGCAGCAGACCATCATCAGAAACCCAGACTTCAACCTTGAAGTCGACAGTATGTGATAGCCCCCATTGGCTTCTCCCTCTTGAATCTGACTTCTGAACAGACGCCGCGCTGTATGATCCTAACACGGGCACTTGTGGGACCAGCCACACATATGGCGTTCGCCAGTTCTCTCACCATTTCCGTGTGTTGGAGTTCGACTTGTAGGTGAAGGGCCCGGACAGGCCTGGGAGATGGGAGCTGGGAGTAGCTGAAACCCCCTGAGTGGCGGGATTGGATCGGTGTTTGGTGCGGCTGAGGGCAAGTCAGGAATGGGTCATGGGTCATGTGTCATGGGTCAACTGCTCTCGGGCTCATATGTTGCTGACCATGGGCCATGTCAAGGGGACATGGTGGGAAGGCGAACGCCTTAGGCCGTCATGATCCATGATCAAGAAGAGGCATGGGAGTGAGAAGACTGGACATTCGTTGAAGGGTGAAGGTTGTAACTTGGCGTAGTTATGCAGAGTCACCTTTGCAATCGAGCATACCTTACAGGTGCTTTGGTCTATGGAATACAGACGAGGTCAGCAGAGTACAGAGTACAGGGTATACCTTGTGCACCAAGTTACTAGTAGTCCTTACCTATAGGTAGGAGGCCTTAGGCTCTAGTCTGTACGCCTGAAAAACACCAACATATGAGGCTGAAGTGTCTAGTGTCTTGATTACATAACATACATGTACGTACACTATACATACCTACTGGTGCTACTAGTGCAGTAGTGAGCCCCCTAACCGGATACAGAAGACCCTCTTAAAGCAGCAGGCCGTTCCCTCCGCCGTACTCCTCCGTACATACCAACTCACTCACTCACCTTTCTACTTACTCATCCACTACAATTTCGAATTGGTTCGGATCGGGTGAGTAGGAGGTCTCATGGTAAATGAACTCATTCCGGTCCACTCCAGTCCCTCCGGCCTGTCAATGCTGTGGGTTGTGGGTAGATGTACTCCGTACTCCGGACGTCTTCACCGTACTCCGCCGAGGTGCGCGCCCCGAGCTTCGGCGGAACAAGAGAATGGCTTGCCAGCCTTCAGCTTCGTAATCACAGCATTGCGTTGCACGTGAAGATACAAGCCAGAAAAAAACTCTAAGAAGCCTTATGATGGCTGCCTCTTCCTTTCTCGAACACGGTTTCCTTCAAGTGCTCGAACCGACCCCTGACATCTCGCCCTCGAAGTCCACAACTCACAGCAAAGCAGCACAAGAGAACAAAAGGATCGGAAATCAAGGAATAACCTTCCCACTGCTACTTACTAGAGTATATCATTTTCAACCCAGCACAGGGATCCCAAGAACTTGCTATGACGAGTCCCAACATACCGCCCGAACAAGGCCATGACAGCCCTGAACCCTCGCAAGATTCGAACGCACTAGACGCAGATATTGCTGAGAAAGGTGTCGGCGATGCCGAGCCGGACACAAGTCCGTATTACCACGGCAAGCGCCTCGCCATCGTCGTGGTCTCTCTTCTGCTCGGGACTTTCTTGATAGCTCTGGACAATGTCAGTGGAATGTGCCTGGACAAAGACATGTCTGACCTGACCTGTGAGCTTGAGCTAATCTCTTCTGTGCCAGACTATTATCGCCACGGCAATTCCACGAATCACCGACGAGTTCCATGGCCTCGACAAGGTGTCGTGGTACAGCTCAGCCTACTTCATGACCTTTGGCGGGTTCCAGTCCACCTGGGGGAAGATTTTCAAGTACTTCGACTTGAAAATCTATTTCCTCACCGCCATCGCCATCTTCGAGATCGGCAGTCTCATCTGCGGTGTTGCTCCGGGGCCTACGACATTGATCGTTGGCCGGGCCATCGCAGGAGTCGGCGGCGCTGGCGTAGCCGCAGGCGGATTCACCATCATCGGCTTCGTTGCCGAGCCTAAGCTGCGACCTCAGGTGATAGGCTTCAACGGGGCAGCGTATGGCATCGCTGCCGTGCTCGGCCCTCTCCTCGGCGGCGCCTTCACTGACAATGTCAGCTGGCGCTGGTGCTTTTATATCAACCTACCCATCGGTGGGGTGGCCGCTGCCATTCTGTTGTTCTTCTTTTACACCCCGAGTCACGCAAAGCCCGCTCAGGCCAGTATGAAAGAGAAATTCCTGCAGTTGGATCTCATTGGGGCGGCTCTGGTCATGAGTCTGATCGTCTGTTACATCCTGGCCCTCCAGCGCGGCGGGCAGGCCGAGCCTTGGAGCAGCAGCACCGTCATTGGCCTGCTCGTTGGCTTCGTCGCCATCACTGTTGTCTGTATCGGTTGGGAGATCTACCAGGGCGAGCGTGCCATGTTGATCCCACGGTTGGTACGCAATTCCTGTTTATTATTTGTCCGACCTGCGTTGCCTTGTCTTGACTCAATCCTCGGGATATCTGCTGACCTGGCTCTCCTGTGTCCGCGATACAGTTCAAACAACGATCGGTATGGGTCAGCTCCATCTTCCAATTCTTTTTTGCTGGCTCGTACTTTGTCATCCTCTACTATCTCCCGATCTATTTCCAAAGCGTCTTCAACGTCGATGCAGTCGGATCGGGCGTGCGTAACCTTCCCCTCATCATCGCGCTCACCATAGCGGCCATCGTCGGAGGTCCGCTCCTGGCCAAAATCGGGTATGCGACGCCCTTCCTGCTGTTCGGTGCTGGTCTCGGCACGATTTCCTGTGGCCTCTTTTACATGCTCAATGTCCACACTTCGGCTGGCAAATGGATCGGCTATCAGATCCTATGCGGCATAGCCAGTGGCGGAACATTCCAGGTCCCCATCTCCGTCGTCCAAGTCCAAGCCAAGCCGGAGGATATGGCCGCTGTCACCGCCATTGTCTTCTGTGAGTATCGCCCTCTTCTTTCTCTCTCTCCACACAGGTTTCCTCCTTTCTCTCTCTCCACGCAGCTTTCATTTCCACCCAGGAAAAAAAGACGAACAGCTGAGCTAACCAAGTCATTGCTTGGCCCAGTCTTCCAAATGATCGGTGGATCGTTCACCCTTTCAGCAGCGCAGTCGGCATTCAACAACAGAATGCTGTCCACCCTGGCCTCCACGGCTCCGGGCGTCGACCCGGCCACCGTCCTGGTCACCGGCGCCACGCAGATCCGCGACGCCTTCACAGCTGCCCAGGTCCCGGGCGTGGTGGCCGCGTACATGGAGGGGCTCAAGGTCGTCTTCGCCATCTGCATCGGCACTTTCGGCACCGCCTTCCTGTTCGCCACGTGTGCAGGCTGGAAGAAGCTTGATCCCGAAGGTCTGAAAGAAGCGGGAGGTGCTGCGTGAGCATCCGCACTCGGAATCTAAGTGCCCTGGCCTGGCCTGGCCTGGCACGGCACATACTATAGTATCTTCTTTTTTGGGGCGGGATTTGACTCGGACTGGTCGCCGACGGTTGAATCGGCCATGGATTGAGCCAAATGCAAAAAGGCAATCGGATTTGGTCAATTTCAATCAGTTGGTCAGCTGGTTGCCGACGCACTTCAGGCTTGGATGCGCCTCACCGCAGAGCACGAGAAAAGTGTGGCCTTGATACAAAGCCATCGAAACGGACATGTTTGTCCTTGGAACATTCTCGGCGTAGTATTGACAAAGCTCCCCCTTGAAGTCACTTGATTGAAAGGTTCTTCTCTTTTTCTTCCTCTCCATCCATCCATTAATTGAAGAGGCCCGGCTGGGGAGCGCTATAGATGTATAAATAGAACTTGGAATATAGAATCGAATAGATATATAAAGGGCGAGGCTTGGAATGACACTCGAGTTAAGGTATCTAAGGTAGATAGGTATGTTATATAGATAAACTGTACAGTACAATACATATCACCGGTCTCGAGTTGAAGTCATCCCCTAACCCCGATTCGAGACCATGTCACTACAGAAACAATACCTAAAGCAAAGCTCCATTTCTTCATTCATGAACTAAGGGGGGGGGAAGTAAACAAACTCACGGCGAATCCCAATCCCAATCCCAAGAGTCCATCCTAACTCGACGTGAGTGAGCGTGAGTGTGAGTGACTCTTACGGTCCGGCCAGATCACCATTAGCATGCGCAGCTCGGACCCAATCGGGGGCCAAGGCTCCAGTTCCTGCTCCTGCTCCTGCTCCAGCCTGGACATCGGTCATGCCGGGCATCATCAACCTGTCGAAGAAGGCAGTGTCTACGGCCGAGAAGGCCCAGTCATCCACCATGGCTGGCATTGGCATGGCGGCAGTACCACCCGGGTATGAAATTGCATCTGGCTGCATCATGAACTCATGGGGCGCCATGGTATTAGTGAGCTGGAGCTGATGCTGCTGCCGCTGCGCACAGTCAGATACAGATACAGTGCCGGCGTGTATGTCTTCAGATTGCGGTGAGGGCGTGATCCAGTCACCCATTGGCAGACCTGCTGGAACAAGGGCACTGGTAGTGGGTTGGCCCGAATCACAATCTTTCGCCACGTGTGCCACGGAATGGTCGATGTGGACGGAGCCGATGCCGCCGATCGTAAAGTCCGCTCCGAGATCCTGTGTCTGTGTAACGTGGGCCCCTACCGGGGCGAGCGTGTCGACGGGCTGGATGCCGTTGCGGCCGATTTTGATACTGCCAAAGTAAAGGCTGGTAATGAACAAGGCGTTGCATTCATCTTCATCACCATCACCACCAGCATCACCGTGGTTGCTCTCGGGCTCGGGTTCGGTCTCTTGAGCTTTGTGTAGACGATGACTCTGCCGCTGGGCGGCGTCTGCCTCGAAACGCAGCAAGTGGCGCAGCAGGTCAGCGCACCTCCCGACCACCGTGTCTCCGTAGATGTCACAGTTCGCCTCCATGTCGTCCAGGGCTTGCTTCATCGTGGCCCGATCCCCCAGCCGCTGATGAGTCAAGACTTGGTCTGTTTCTTGGTAGCGATGGTTGTCGAGGTGGGCGAGAATCAAAGTCACGCCGGCTATGAGAGCGAGGTAGTCGGCCAGACCGCAGCATGTTGAGATGCCGTAAAAGGCACGGAAGGAATTGATTCGCGTCAGGATCTCGCGGCTGGCATAGACACAGGAACTTCGGGAATATTCATTTTCGTGCTTCTGCTTCTGCTTCTGCTTGTTGGTTGTGTCGGGCCCGAGTAAATACGGCAGATGCAGCTGGTTGACTAAGGTGAAGTGAGTCACCTGGTCCCTGATGCGCATTGTCTCTCTGAATGTCTCATCTGCGTCCTTCCCATCGGCAGTAAGAACCGGCAGCCTCCAGAAGTCGGCCGGTAGACTTTCAGCCGCCTTGCGGAGGTCCCGGTCAATTTCTAGGGTCAGGGCCATCGTGCGCTCCGACAGACCGAGCTGGTTGCGTTCGAGGATCTTTGCAATGATCTTGGAGTGAAGGCCCTCTAACCAGCCCCTCGGGGTGTCCCTGGCGGTGCCATTTGCCAGGAGTGTGTCCGTCGTCTCTGGCTTCACGTCGGTGTGGCCTGGAGGGAGGGCGAGTGTCAAAGAGAGGAAACGGTCCATGTAGACGATGTTGGACCACATGACTTGTGGGTTAATGTTGGTGTCGGGATCTAGTTTCTTCGGCGGAGGACAGTGTGGGCGGCAGATGCCGATCAATTGGGCCGACACCATGGCTCTTCGGAATGCCAGCCAGGCTCGTTGGATGTTCATGCAATTCAAGTGGTAGAGTGCCTCGAGTAGAATGCATTCCAAGCTCTCCACCGTCCCTAATAGCTCTTCATTTGTTGTCACTAGCCTGATGGCCGCGTCGGCAAGTCTCTCCATGATGACGCGGTGATGCTCAGCTAGACCCGGTACGTGCTGCCGTGGCGAGAGCCCCATCGTTAGCGAGCAAAGTATGAGCATGTACTTGGCTATGAGAACTGGATGGGTGCGAGGACTGGTAATCTTCGCTTGCTGCGCTTCATCTTCCACTTCCACGCGCTTCTTTCGGCCGTGCAGCATGTTGCTGACCTTGAAACAAAACTCCGCAGGCCCATTGCACGCCTCGAGTAGGATCTCAATGTCGTTCTGGATGGGGAAGGCTGTAAGGAGTGCTTGTGAGATCTGTTCAAGATTGTGTGTATTTCCGGCAGGAGCGGCCTTTCTGGCGGCTGGAGATGTCTGAAAGACGGTAGGCGTGCGGAGTGACGGTCTGGAGTGAGAACGACTCGCATCCTGCGCTCCTCGAGGATAGTGCCTTCCCTACAAGAGTGAGCGAGTCAGTAACGGGGGCGGAACTTGGGAGCAGTCGAACCCACCGACGAAGACTCATGTGAGGATGAGGAAGAGGACGTGGATGGAGTCGGGTTTGCGTCTGCGCTGCTGACACTGGCAGGCTCAAGAGCAGCAAGGTCATGTTCCTGGCTTTGGCCACGCATTGACTCGGCTCCATCCTGTATCGCTCCGTGGTCGATCTGCTGGACCAGTCGGTTCAGAAGTGCTTCGACTCGTCCCATGCGACCTGCGCCGTCCTCCACATCGCCGACTTCTTCAGGGAGTTCCTGGCTGACGCACTTTGTGCCGCGCCGGCGGCAGGTGATGCATGTTGCATCTGTCGCCGAGGCAAAGGTGCACCGGACCTTTCTCCGTTTGCACTCCCAGCAGCTGTGCGTGCCTTTGCGCAGTCTCCTCCGTTTGGCATCACGGTCACGTTGCTCGTACTCTTCAGAATTCATGGCTTGGCCACAGAGAGCCGGATGAAGGTGGCAGACGTTGCTATGCCCTCATTCAAGTTCCGTCGACCGTCGGAGGTGGCAGATTCGCAGGATTGGGATGTGATTGCTTGAGCAAATCGTTCCTCCGCCGAATCGGCGGGGTTAGTAAGCATGGGTTCGGCGGAGCGCGGGCCAAGCGGACTGAACCCAACCTTGGTCTTAGGCCCTGATATATCTGATACTACTATCCGTGCGAGAGGTCCGAGCGGGGAAAATTGCTATCTTGGTCGGTATGTGTAGAGCCCGAAAGAATATTTGAATACTGTCTTTGCCGTCACGATTACAAGGCCTAGTATGTATTATGTAGGAAGGATGGAGTAGGAGTACGACTAGATAGGTACACTCACTCAAGCCAGGTCCGATTTACGATTGAATGCGGTTTGAATCCGGTATCTTGATTTTAAATCTGGTAATGCCATAGGTAAGGAGGCCTCATGAAATAAAAAAAGGCTGTGATTTTGACGCGGGCGCGCTCCTGGTGGTATTATGAGGTAACACGCTAGTATATATTAGGTAAGACTGTAATATAAATTGCGCTAATACAATTACAGTAAGACTTATTGGAGGGTGGTGGAAACTTAGCCGAGAACACAGCCTTGCTGACCAGACTGCGGTGTGATACACTTGATTGTCCAATCACAGACGTGGTTTCGGGTCTATAGGAGGCTCTGTGACCGCTGCAGCGGACGTCGACGTCGGCGTCAGCCATGAGTCCTTCCACCTCGCACCTCGCAACCTCGCACCTCCCACGCACCACGCACCACGCACCACGCACCACGCACCACGCACCACGCACCACGCACCACGCACCACGCACCACGCACCACGCACCACGCACCACGCACCACGCACCACGCACCACGCACCACGCACCACGCACCACGCACCACGCACCACGCACCACGCACCACGCACCACGCACCACGCACCACGCATGTACCATGTACCACGTACCATAGATCACAGCACCGAGTCAGCAATGAATCTGGTGCCGATGATTACCACCATTACCGCACATGGATCATCTGCCAAACATTGAAAATCCAGCCTATCCGCTTGACCAGGTGCCATTCTTAGCCACTGATCCAGCCGACGAGTACGGCGGGCCCAGCTTTGATGACTTTCCGACGTCCAAGGGCCTGGTGCTTGGAAAACAGCTCGGCGAAGACCATGACGACTGGGCGCTGTACTACGCAACCTCCAGCCACGATTGCACATTGAAAACGCCGGCGCAGGCAGCCTGCTTCATTCAATCATGGCTGTTCTTCGGCCCTCTGCTGGAGGTCTTTTCCGTTCTCGGGTTCGACGTTCAGGTGGCCGATTTCGTGGGACAGAGGGATGAAGTACAGCTATGTACCACAGCCGGACTATGCAAGTTGATCAAGAGGTGGGCAGAAGCAGAGAGCGGCTCGTCGAACGTCCAGGCCAAAACAGCACGAGGAGAAAAGATACGGGAGATTCTTCAGAAAGCCGACGCCTGTGTGGCGGGGAACCTCGAACATGACCGCTACAAGACGCGCTGGGCTCTGTCCGAGGTCGTCTTCCTATCCATCCAACTGCTTCTCGAGGCGCTCTTGCATGCCTGGGGGATGATTTATCCCGATGGCCCTGTCCCTATGACCACCGGACCCGGCATATGGGCCGGACTTGCTGGAACCCGCATGCAAGCGCAAGGCTGGTGCACAAGCGAGATCGCAATGATGGAGAATTCTTTTTCGGCCACGGGGCGGTATTTTGCGAGCAGGCTGAGCAGACAGGTGGTCAAGAAGCCGCACAACCAGTGCAACGAATCTAAATGCCTCGCATCTCAGGTCGATAAAGCCGCCTATCTCACCCAGCACGTCAACTCGGGTTGCGACTGCGCGCACGATGAGGTCGACGTCGAACAAATCAGACGTATCTTAGATAGTGGAAGCGTCCCGGTGATACGCATCCACACAGTCGAAGACCAAGATACGCCGATCCGACTTGACGTCCAAGGCTCTGGGAAGTATGTCGCCTTCTCTCATGTATGGGCGCAGGGCCTGGGCAATGCAACCGCGAACTCTCTACCCACCTGCCAACTCTCAAGGCTTCGTCTGCTAGCACAGGATCTGGCCGGCTCGGCGGGCGAGGTCGCCCAGAACGACGACAGTGTGCTCGTCTGGATAGACACACTATGTGTTCCTCTCGGGGAAGGAAGAAAGCAGGCGTTGAAAATGATGGGCCAGACATATTCGAAGGCCAGCCACGTGCTGGTGCTGGACCAAGAGCTCTATGGGCAGACATACAACTGCTCGCTGGAGGAGATTTGTATCCGGCTCTTCCTATGTCCCTGGTCGCGGCGGCTCTGGACATTTAAGGAGGGGTTTCTGGCCCGGTCTCGTCTGTTCGTCCAGTTCAAAGAAGGTGCCAAACCCTTCCCGGACCTTAGTCGGCATAACGATGAGACCACGTGGCTGTCTCCGCTCCTCTTCCACAGCCTCAGTGCGGCATGGTCGGTCCTCCCCAGGATCAGTCGTGGCTCGTCGGACGCCACCACAAAGGAGATTCTCCGAGTCGTCACAGACGCGTGTAGGTACCGCACCACGAGCTGGCTGCCGGACGAAACATTCTGCCTGGCCGAAACCGCCGGTCTTGCAGTCGAGTCAATACTTAGGCACGATACGCCCGATGGGCGGATGAAGGCTTTTCTCCTGCAATGCAGGCATATCCCCGCCGATGTCGTCTTCTTCCCCGGCCCGAAACTCCAGGATGCGGGATTCAGATGGGCTCCATCCACTTTCCTGTACCCGCTGCCGACGGGGACCATCTTCGGTGGGTCTCGCGAAGGAATATGTTCTCAAGAAGGTCTGACGGCTTCCTGGCCGAGCTATTCTCTCAGGTTTCCCGCCGACTTTTCATACCAAGATGCCGAGTCCTACTATTTCCGTTGTGACGAGAAGGAGGAGTGGATAACAATAGATCCCCGAGAATCGCTCGACCAAGGACCGCCCATTGAAGCTGAAGCTGAAGCCTCACCCCCTACCCGCAGATTGGACAAGTACCGGCGGTTGCGGTTGGTGCCGCAGTGCGTCTTAATCCTGTCTGGTACCGAGGGTTATGTGCATGACGGCGCCATCATTTCAGCCACTTCCGTCAGGGAGCAAGGCGGCGGTGGCGGTGGCAGTGGCAGTGGCAGTGGGCTCGACCTCACCGCCCAGTTCGTTCTGAATGTCGTCGTGGTCGTCCATCCCAATCGTGAATTCGAATCCCACTTGGGCCGGTTTGACCCGGCCAGAGCGATTGGTATTGAGGGAAACGCATTAGGGGATGGTACTACGTGGTGCATTTCGTAATCTTCTGCCGTCTAGACCTGGCGGGGGCTTGTCGAACTTAAGCGCATTCCCAGCCCTGTTCTTCAACCAGAAGGCCGGCTTAGGCATACTACACTATACTCTATAGCCTGCGATCTCCCTGCAACCCTTTGATAGAGAACATGAAACATTTCCACCTTTGACAGGGCTGCGAGAGATTGACTACCTACTAGGTACCTACTACCTCCTTGACTTGTCAGGCTGCGAGAGATTAACTACATAGTACTACTACCTTCTACCTACTACCTACGACCTACTTGACACCGTACGAAGTACGGAGTACACACACTACGTATATACAATAGTCCAAGGATTAAGGCGGTATACACACTACGTACCGCCCTTTACGGCGGTGCTGCACTGCGATGGCAACGACGACGGCAATAGCACAACCTCACGATGCTCTGATTCGATTCTCTAGGTATAGGTATTGGGGTCGGATCAAGGAATCATTGAAGATAAAATACTTGATATTTATTTGATCGGACCAAGGAATCATTGCAGATACTCAATAGATAAATAAAATATAATGAATCTGATATTTGTACGGATACCATTACCAACTCCACTCACAGAACCCTGCCTTCCTCTCCTCGTTCGGTTCGCTATCCCTGTCCCTATCCCTATCGGACCTATTACTGTACATACACAAGCGGGAGTCGAGTCTGCCCCGCGTCCGCGTCCGCGTCCGTCGGCCGCAGCTTCGAAGGAGGGAATAGGACCCTAGGACCCTAGGACCCTACCTAAAGGACCCTTGATCGTACAGTTCAGTACGGAGTACAGAACATACAGGATTGAGCCTTAGTACCTTAAGCCTACCTATGTACCTATTGCGTACCTATGGTGTAGCTACAGGTGTCCAAGACAATCTACCTAATTAGAGTCTAGAGCAGAGTCTAGATTTGCTGAGTCAGTGTCATGCATACCACATACTGTTTCACACACACACTCTCTCTCTCACTCATCGGGAACTTCATCCCTCTCGCTCTCTCACTCATCGGGAACTTCAACTAAGGATTCTGGATTGGTCGCTCTCTCTCTCTCTCACACAAGAATTCCGCTGAAGCCCGCAGCTTGAACCACGAGGCTCTCAGAAGGGAGAAGGGACAAGGCACAAGGCACAAAGGACAAAGGACAAGTCACAAGGCTCAGACCATTTGTAAAATGCCCATCGTCGCCAATGACTTCCCCGAATTCGTCTCCATCTATTCCGCCACGCTGAAAAAGTTCACCGGGGCGCGGGTCGACCCCTACACCCGCTATGTAGCCTACGTGCTGTTCCGCGACCTGGGCATTTCGGTGCACGGCCAGAGAAACATCAACAATGCCCTCGCCAACCTGCCGGTGTACCAGTCCGTGGCGCCGGGCGACAAGCTATCGTTCGGCTGGGGGTTGGCGAATGTGATCCGAGACAAGGCTGTGCACGAAGGCTCGTACGAACATCTGGCCATGATGGTGGCCTTGGGCGAGAGTTTCTACGAGAGCTATGCCGCCAAAGTCCTCCAACAGATGGCTCTCGCTGCGGCAGGCCCGGAGGATGTCACGCCTCACTTTTCGCAGTGGAAAGCCGCCGTTCACGCGTGCAATGGAGTGTTCGCTTCGGCAGACTTTGGACTCTTGGTTGAAGAGTACCTGCGACTGGATCCGTACGCCATTCGGACCGTCGATACCGTCGAGTCCATCCTGCCTCCGAAGCTGGTTGCCGACGCACTCCAGGCTTTGATGCGCGTCACCGCAGGCCACGAGAAAAGTGTGGTCTTGACCGGAGGGGCCGTCATCTCCTGGTTTGGAGCCATAGCAGAATGGCTGTGCGATCTTCGAATCGCCGTCTACCAGGCCAACGGAGCACGCCTCCACGCCACTCATCCAGACCAAGACGCTCAGCTGAATCTCGTGTATGTTCAAGAACCGGCGATCCGGGTTTCCTTCGAGCCGTTCGCGCACGACCAAGTCACGGTCGCGGAGTTGAGTCTGGTGGATCAAACATACTCTTCTGCGGTTCACGCTACGCCCTTTGGAGGTCGGCTTCCATGGCAGTCCCTCCTACCTCGAGTCTTCGGCAAGAGCTTCCACTACTTGGATCATGAGCACTCCAAGGCTTTCGGACTCATGATCGGGAGTGCGGCCAGGATGTTCGAAGGGTTGGCTTTGGGCCAAGGCCACGAAGAGCACGGCGCCTTGGTGTCGACGCAGAACCGAGGCAACACGGCGTCGTACGGTGTCGGTTTGGTCGAGACCATCACCAACTGGCTGCCAGAGCTCAGGGGCTTCCAAGGGCGAATGGAAAGACCGCTGAAACTGTCGCACCCGGACGCGGCAGCTTCATACGTCGAGCACTTGAGCAAGATAAGGCAGGCATGCCACTGTGGCATTTGTACCTCAAAGGAGGCGCTGGGAAAAGAGCAAGAAGGGCTTCCGCCGCCTCACGGCTATTGTCTCGCCGTCCTGGTGGAAAGCGTGATCGCGCTCGGACTCTGCCTCTCGAGGATGACCGTCTCAGCACGGCTGTACCCAACACGCTCCGGCATTCAAAGCTTCTATGCCAGCCAGGTCTCCAAGAGACTGGAGGCGCGCGGCATGCACTGGACCGAGCATTTCAAGATCGTCTACGGCAACGAGTGGAACGCTCCGGATGCCCGTCGACTCATCAATTCCGTGCAGATCTTTGCCGGCTCCAGGCCGGGCAGAGACGTGCCGGACAACTTGGTCGCGCTGTCACACGAAGGGACTTGTGCGTACTTTGTGACACTGGAAAAGTCGTCCAAAGCAGAACAAGAGCAGCAGCAGGTCAAGCTGGTACGGGCCGTGAGCGGCGCCATCAACGTCCACGAAAAGGTGTTTGACAGGGCATGTCTGGGACCCGTGGAAGACGCCGACCCAGATGATCCATGGGAAGAGGTTGAATATGAACACTTGTCGGAACCATTGTACTGTAAATAAGGGGGAGCGGGCGCATTTGTCACTTTTCCACGTTTGTCATCGATCAGGCCACTTGCTTGGCTCCGGGGGAGAGGAGAGAGTTCCAGACAGATCGGGTTCTCCGTACAATAATACAGAGTCGAGACATCGAGAAAACGCCGGTCGTGGAGCTCAATAAATCAAAGAGCTGGGGGTCCGGAGATGGCTCGGGGCTCGTAGGTCGGTAGGGCTCCTTAGGTTCCACCGTTCCAGAGCGTGGAGGTGGCCAGTTTTATATCTCTCCATGACAGGGGTCACTGTGTACCAAAGAGCTCACCATTGGCCGCCAGGAGAAGCTGGCCGGGTCCAGCCAATGCTCCTAGTAAAATAGCCGACTGCAGACTGGAGATGCCACCCTGGGGCTGATTACTGTATGATTCCAGGCGTGTGGCCTCTTCGCGCTCCCGACGTGTCCGGTGAGGGGCTCTGAGGTCTGTCGCAGCCAATACACGGCCATCAGCTGTTGTGGCCGGTCTGAGCTTCCCGGAGTCTGGAGCCGTGGACGTTGGACACTGAACCAGGTCTTGTTTCTTCTTATGTTGTCAATTGATACAGTCCTGGCTTGTTTTCTTTCTCTCCACGTCCTCGAGCTCAGGCTGCAAGCTTGATTCTTGTCCCCAGCAGCTGTGGCTCTGCTCCTTTTTTTGGGTCATCCGCTGCCTTGTTTTGATCCTGGACGATGGCTGCGTCTGCGCTGCTCAGGAGCCGGTGCCGACGGCCCAGCTATCTGAACAAGCTGGCCAAGGCTGAGGACCTCATCGACCTCTTCCCTCACGGCTCGTACATCGGTTGGTCGGGCTTCACGGGTGTAGGATATCCAAAGTAGATAATACGCTCTCTCTTCACCGATGCTGGTGCCGGTGCTGGTGCTGCGGATGCTGATTTGGCGGCAGGAAAGTGCCCACGGCTCTGGCCGACTATGTCGAGAAGAACGGGCTCCAAGGCCAGCTCAAGTACAATCTGTTCGTGGGGGCGTCGTCGGGTGCGGAAACCGAGAATCGATGGGCGCGCCTGAACATGATTGAGCGCCGGGCTCCTCACCAGGTGGGCAAGGAGATTGCCAAGGGCATCAACAACGGCAACATCAAGTTCTTCGACAAGCATCTCAGCATGTTCCCCGTCGACCTGATGTACGGCTGGTACACCAAGAACAAGTCCAACAACCGTCTGGACGTCGCCATCGTCGAGGCCTCCGCCATCACCGAGGACGGAGGCATCATCCCCGGTGCCAGCGTGGGCGCCTCGCCGGAAATCATCCAGATGGCCGATAAGGTCTGCTTCCTCTCCATTGTCTTTTCCTGCTGTTGGCTGGGCTGGGCCCCGATTGACCTCTTTGCTTTCTCTACATAGATCATCATCGAGCTCAACACTGCCACCCCCAGCTTTGAGGGCCTCCACGACATCACCATGACCGAGCTCCCTCCGCGGCGAAAGGTGAGTGTTCCTTCAGCCCCTCTACTCTCACTCTCACAGCCTGGGCCGCGCTGACCCTACCACGTCCCCAGCCGTACCTGATCATGGCACCCGAAGACCGGATCGGCACGCCGCACATCCCCGTCGACCCCGAGCGTGTGGTGGCCCTCGTCGAGTCCGACTATCCCGACCAGACGACCGAGAACGCGCCGGAAGACGCGACTTCGCAAGCCATCGCACAGAACCTGATCGAGTTCCTGCAACATGAGGTCACGCACGGCCGACTGCCTAAGAACCTGCTCCCGATCCAGTCGGGAATTGGAAACATTGCCAATGCCGTCATTGGTGGGCTGGCTGTGAGTACTGTCTTGAGCCTGGAAGAAGTCGAAGTCAAGTCGAGGCTTTGCTGAAAACACCATCTGACATGTATCCCGATCCCAGAAAGGCGGAGCCGACTTCAAGAACCTGAAGGTGTGGACGGAAGTGCTGCAAGACTCGTTTCTCGATCTGTTCGACAGCGGCAACCTGGACTTTGCCACCGCCACGTCCATCAGATTCTCGCCGGGCGGGTTCCAGCGATTCTACGACGGAGTAAGTCCAATCCACGCCCCCCTTCTTGCCAGTGCTCTTTGCTCACCCAGGCTGTGTGTCCAGTGGGAGAACTACCACTCCAAGCTGCTCCTCCGGTCACAGCAAGTGTCCAACTCGCCTGAGATCATCCGCCGGCTGGGCGTGATTGGCATGAACACGCCGGTCGAGGTCGACATCTACGCGCACGCCAACAGCACCTGCGTCATGGGCTCGCGCATGCTCAACGGCCTGGGCGGCTCGGCCGACTTCCTGCGCTCCGCCAAATACTCGATCATGCACACGCCGAGCACGCGACCGAGCAAGACCGACCCCACGGGCATCACCTGCATTGTGCCCATGTGCACACACGTCGACCAGACCGAGCACGATTTGGACGTGGTGGTGACTGAGATTGTAAGTGGCTCTTTTGCAAGCTGTTTCTGTTTCTATTGCGGTTTCGGTTTCTGTTGCGGCCTCCTTCCGCGAAGACCAAGACCTTGCAAGACTTTGCAATAGAATACACCAGAACTTGTCCGTTCCTATACTGACGCGAAACCACCTGGACAGGGTCTTGCCGATGTTCGAGGCATGAGTCCCCGCGAACGGGCGCGCGAGATCATCAACAAGTGCTCCCATCCCGACTACCGACCCATCCTGCAGGAATACTTCGACAAGGCCGAGTACGAGTGCCTGAAGAAGGGCATGGGCCACGAGCCGCATTTGCTGTTCCAGGCCTTCGACATGCACCGGAATCTGCAGGAGAACGGGACGATGAAGATCAGCGGCTGGAAATAGGAATGCGAATGGGAATTTCCATATCATACATGTTAGCAGATGACAGGAAGCAGATTTCGATCGAATTAGACGGCTGAACTTGGGTCAGGCTGCGCGCAGCATGCATACTATGTAGATTTTACTTCGTATATACATACCTCCATCACCATACACCATTTCTAGTACTATATAGGTCTACACATGATCTTGCAATGTCAATTTGCGCCATGTATGCATCGTGTCGGCCGCAGAGTCGACGAGCCTCGACGAAGCTGTTTACCTCCGACCATCCAGGCCTCGAACAAGCTGCCAGTGTTACATTAAACATGTAGAGCCCAAGCGTATACTGATTGCATGTCGTTTGATTCCTACTGCTGATGCTACGAGTAAAAGACTCTGAGACTCGGCCCTGCGAATTGCGTCAAGTTGCCTCCTTTGCTACTCTCCTTTGCTGCTATCCTTTGCTACTCTCCTTTGCTGCTCTCCTTTGCTGATATTAAGGAGACATCGTCAATTAGAGCGAAAGAAGTCACGTCGCGTCGCTGCTATTCTCGGGGATTCGGGTCCCAAAGACTGTGTCGGGGCAACCGTGACTGATATTGCCGCATGGTCGCGTCGAGTCGCGTGTCTGGTGGCACACATGGAGAGAGAGATGACGATCGCGGAGGTTTAGTGTTTGGATTCGGTTGGATGGGTGCCCACAGTCTCGTCGCTGCACACCGTGGTGGTTGAAGCCACGGCGCTGAAGAGCCTCGTGGCGTGAGACTTGCAGCTTCACAAGAGAAGCACAGTCAATTGGCGTGCATGCGTATGTCTTTCCCCTTCCTCTTCCCCTTCCTCTTCCCCTTCCTCTTCCCCTTCCTCTTCCCCTTCCTCTTCCCCTTCCTTTTGTCCTGTAGGCACCAAGTAGCACACCGCACGACAGGAGTTGCTCTCCTCCAGACTCCAGGGAGAGGAGCCCTCCATCCCAGAGTAGGCGGGGCGTTGGGGGCAGTCTGGAGCGGTACGCGAGCACGTGGCTGTGGCTGTGTGGCTGCGTTGAGCGTGGCAAGCGTGGCAAGCGGGACATGCAGCCAATAATAGCGGGCTCTGTTCAGCCTCGCCGCGGTTCGGATGGAGTCGAGTGCACGCTTTCAGCCGGGCAACCTCACCACCCCATGCTCAAGACGGGGACAGGCCCACGCCCACGCTCACGAACACCTCACGAACCATGAGGATCGTGAGGGATTTCGGCGCGTCTTCAACGCCGTTGCTGACCTCACATTGCCAAGGCCCAGCTGGAGGAAGTGCATAAGTATCTCTCTCTTCCTCCTTCTCCTCTCTCCCTTTCTTTCTTCTCTTCAGACACTCCCGCATTCACCACAAGCAACATATCCATTTCGAAAAGAATTCACTCGTACTTCTCAAGATGGGTTGCTTTTGCTCCAAGTCGGCGTCTGTTGAGAGCGAGCCTGCTCCCCGCCCTGTTTCTGTTCGTTCCCCTTCCGCTCGACCCTCGACACCTTCGTCGCTCCGAGTAGGACCCGGCCGCCAGCCTGAGGTTGACCTCACAGCTGGGCGCGCTTCCCGGGCACCCTACTCGAGTAGCCACTACTCGACCATGACCCCCCCGACCCGCGCAGAGCTTGAGAGAGCGTATCGACGCGAGTCGACGCCATATCGCTCCTCTGCCTGGGAGACAGTTTACTGTCCCTCAGACATGAGCTGATGGCTCGGCGATGACCAAGATCGCTTACTCGCTCGCCGGTGACGCAGGGCGTGCTAGAGTGGTGCAGATGGAGTGTTGTGGCTTGAGAGAGAGAAGACGACGAGCAGTGGCAGTGCGGTGAGCATGGCGAGCGATCAGAGACGTCGCTGAGCGCCGGTGCAGAGTGTCTCTACGAGTTTGCTTTTTCGCGCGCGTTGCTTTTTGGCGTTTTGGAGTTTTGGCGTTGGCGTTTGGCGTTTTTGCTTTTTCATCACTCGCTTGCCTTGAGCAAGCGCTTGGAGAGAGAGCCCTGTTGTTGTTGCTGTTGTCATTGCTGTTGTCGTTGGTGTTGTCGTTGGTGTTGTCGTTGGTGTTGTCGTTGGTGTTGTCGTTGGTGTTGTCGTTGGTGTTGTCGTTGGTGTTGTCGTTG
>NW_006912909.1:1404147-1471658 GCF_000585565.1 Capronia epimyces CBS 606.96
TCGTTGGTGTTGTCGTTGGTGTTGTCGTTGGTGTTGTCGTTGGTGTTGTCGTTGGTGTTGTCGTTGGTGTTGTCGTTGGTGTTGTCGTTGGTGTTCTTATTGCCGTCCTTACTGTTGCTGTTGCCGCCCTTACCGTTGATGCCCTCCCTATTGCCATCCTCATCGTTGATGCCCTCCCAATTGCCATCCTCACTGTTGCTGTTACTGCCATTATCGTTGATGTCCTCACTGTTGCTATTCTCACCGTTAATATCCTCCCGCCGCTTCCTTACCGTTGCTGCCTTTGCCGTTGCTATCCTCGCCGTTCCTGTTGCTGTTCTTGCCGTCAATGTCCTCACTGTTGCTGTCCTTACCATTGATGCCATCCCCGTTACTATCCTCACCGTTGCCGTTGCCGTCCTTACCGTAGATATCCTCCTCGTTGCTATCCTCTCCGTTGATATCCTCCCCTCTGCTTCATTGCCGTCTCTGTCCTTGCCGTTGCTGTCATGCTGTTGCCATCGTTGCCGTTGATGTCCTCACCGTTGCTGTTTCCCATGACTCCCTTTGCCTTGAGCAACGGCTTGGAGAGGACCAATATGCTTGTGACTGGTTTCGTTACTGGTTTCTCACTGTCGTTGTACCCGATCCCACTGTTGGTGTCGCTCACATCACATCACTCTCCAGTGTTCTTCCCAATTCTTCCATTTCCCAATTCCCATTTCCCAGCTCTTCCTCTTCCCGGGCATTCCAGTTTGTACGATGTAATGTGCCTGAGCTACACCAACTTGAAGATGATCGTCTCGCCCCATGATGTCGCTAGTTGGCTTACCTACATGTACGGAGGATACTCTGACGGTCGACGAAGCAAATAATAAATCATGAGGCGCGAGTCTCATATCTCATGTCACCGACGTTGGGCAGTTCGAAGTGGTCTAGTCTACATATGTACTAGTGCACCACTGGCAGTTATCCAATTACACAAACTAATAACAATAATATTATGCAGAACAGAACATCGCCGCCACTCATCCAAGGTACTAGTATGAGTATCGAGTAGACCTTGTCATCGACATTGATATATGAACTTTACCTTGGATATTTGATATTTAATATTGGCGCAGTGAGTACCAAGTAGACACGTCTAGTCATCGACCTCACTGTCGCTACTATATCCTCACTGTCGTCCTAGTTCTTCGCCTGGTCCAAGCCCGCGAGATACATCTGACTCAAAGGCTACGAGGCCTAGCAGTTGAAGCGTGCAAGATTCAGAGATATCACGGATATATCATACGTTTTGGAATTTAACAACAATAGCCAAGGATACAAAGGCCAACAATATCATATTAGTTCGCTTATATTCCCCCTACGAAATTACTCCTCCGCTGCTTCGCTCTTTTGTTTTCAGGCCGTTATCTAGTAATGACCATGGCCCTAAGCATCTGCGCTCTAAAATCGATTCCATCTATTCATACAGGGATATCTGCATACTGCTCATCCCTTCAGACTAGACTGCCTGCAAGAAGAACACACGGAAAATCGAGGATGGGAAGGAGGTAGCTCGAGTCAAGGCCGAACGCAAGCAAGAGGATTATCGATGGAGTGATTTCGAGAACATCAAGCTTGCTCGCCAGGTGAGGGGTGGAACTGGAAATATTAGCAGAGAGAGAGAGAGCGCGTAGGACAGTAGAAGGGTCCAGTGTCAATTGCAATGGAAGAGGCCAACGGTAGATTCAGAAAGCAGCGTAAGCTGGGGTACGACGAAGGAATCGAGAAGGTCGAGTCGGACCGGCAGCAGAAGCTTCCATGTAGGCGAGCTTCGTACATCGTATTGAGTGAATGATTGATAAGGAGAAACGTAACGCATGTAGGTGACGAGATGAGGGCGGGTTGGCCAAAAATAAGAGCGAATTGTTGCAGGATCTTTCATGTCTCAAACCCCGCTCGGTGCGACAGCACCCTAATCTCATCCTGCTCTGGGAATCTAGGCAGACGCCGCAGCCGGCGGATGGCCCTCATGCGCGCGAGTGTCCGATCCCGTCTATAGAAACAATTGTTTTCGTCGTGGCCATCATGATGTAGCCGTCGTACGGATCGGAAGAATAGGTGACTTTAGAACTGATGAAGAAGAGACATGGTGTAAGTGTGAAAGAGGACGAAGAGAGGGAGATGAGTAGGAGAAATGGGCCATGCGAAAGGAGGAGGGCATGGCCTGTGCGCACACAACAGAATGGGGATTGCAGGCGGCGAGGGAAATAACGATTGATTTGTGGCGGGCTGGATTCGGCCGGAAAAGCGAAGTCGAAGCACAAACAAACCCACCAGTAACCTACCAGTGGTGAGTCAGAGAAGCGACAGAATGGGCGGCGAGGGCAGACCAGCGCTCTTTGCAGGCTAGCCGGGAGGTCCTAAGTGATGATTTATCGGTGATGCGCATTGTGCAATGATGTTACAGGCATGCCCGGCATCGAAGTTTAGGGCCCACGGGCGGCTCCTTAGGCCCTGCTACGAGGCAGTTCAGTCGCGACTACTGGTGAGGTTGCGAACGGGCATCCTGGCGCTCGGGGCTGGTAGTGCCACTTGGACTGAGAAACAGGGATGGCGACTGGCTGCTGGGCTCCTCGAGTGGCTCCTGCTCCTAGTTGATCCTAGTTGAAGGGTCTAGGGGCCCTCTGCCCTTTCTCCTCCCAGCCTAGTGACCTGAGCTGCCCTTTTCCCTCTGAGCAGCCTGCCAAACTGCCCTTTTCCCGGCCTTGTTCGCTAGTACGCCACTAAAACTCGCCCTTTCGCCCCCTAGCCGGTAGCTCATTCGCCCTTTGGCCGTGGTCTGTTCCCTCTCTGCCAGGCTGCCCACTGCCAGTGCCAGTGCCAGTGCCAGTTGGCTGCTGCTGGCTGCTGGCTGCTGCAGTGCAGCGCAGGCCAGTCCAGCGCTGTTGTTGCATCTTGCTGCTTTCTGTCCTTGGGGGGCTTGGGTGCCGCATCTGGCGCTGCGTCGCTTGCTGGGTGTTCGAAGTCTGTTCAATTCCTTGTCTGTGTCCCTCCATCTTCTCTTGCCATTCATCGCATCCTCCTTCTCCTCCTCCTCCTCCTCCTCCTCTTCAACGATTCCCTTTTCCTCCTGTACGCTTTCGAAATCATCGTTCTACGCCTGGCGGATATTCTCTCTCCTTTTGTCGCCTCCTACGACTTCATTTCGTGGCTCTTGTCCTCGCCTAATCAATCCACCCTTCTGCTGGCGCCTCCTTCGACATAACCAGTCAGCACCTCTCCACGTCGAAAATCCTCCCTTTGACAGCCAAAGAAGCCTTGATTCTTCCTCTCAAGGCGTCTTGCCCCCATATACACTCGGTTCAGAGTTATTTTCTTTTCTTGCGACACCTTTTTGGTCCTCTGCGCGCAGGTGGCCACTCTCGTCGACTTCGCGGATTACCTCCTTGAAAGACCTTTCTCGCTGGAAAACGTGCCAAAACACGCTTTTGCAAGCCGTCAAGACTCTACACCTCACTTCTAGTCGCACGCGATCCTCATGAGCATGTTTTGAACGTGCCCACTGGCCCTCGAAACAGCTTTACTCTAGCGATGCGCGACATGCGACCGACAAGTTTATGACTATCCTGAACATAATCACCCGCAAAACTCGATCGATGAGGAGGTGCTCTGTCAGATTATGACAGAGTCCTCCCTCCTCACCACGCATCCCATACCGAACCACTATCCGGTCACCGCGGCTCCTTCTCTAGCCTCTCCCTTCCCCAACGGCTCCCTTTCCGACACAAATCTTCAAGACGAGGAGGAATACACCATCAAATGCATATGTATCTATGCAGATGATGATGGAAATACCGTCTACTGTCCCAAGTGCGACACCTGGCAGCACATCGAATGCTACTATCACGGAAAAAAGGTGCCAGAGGAGCATTTCTGCGCAGATTGTTTCCCCCGTGATCTTGACGCAAAGAAGGCGACCGATCGGCAGAGGAGACATCGAGAGGCTCTCGATGGCGGTGACCGCAAAGTCAAGAGACCAAGTTCAAAGAGTCAAAAGAAGAAGCACAAAGAGAGTAGCGCGATCGTTGAGCAGGTTAATGGCTGGCACGCGCTCGATCGTCACGAATCCGTGGGCAATACAAGAGATGGGCCTCCCACAAAGAAGCCAAAGACTAACCACCGCCCGTCCGGCTCCATTGTCTCGATAAATGGAGAATCCAGGAAACGGGCCACTTCCACTGCTCAGTCCTACCCTAGTCCTTCCAAGTCTCCTCAAGACCTTTTCCGTTTCCCGGCCATTCCTACCTATACCACCGAATTTCTCGAGCTGTACGATCGCGATCAAGGAAACACCAATGCCAAGGACAATGAGCAAACAATTCAAGCTGCTAACGCCTTGTCAGCGTGGCGGACTGACTCGTCTCTGGTTGTGAATGGCCCCGGACAACAACCTACAGCTAAATCGCCCTTCGTGCGCACGGATCGGCCGCTTGATCCGAATACCTGGCCAGACGTCTCAGTTGAGACTATGACCAAGACCGATGTCGAATACGAGGGAAAATACCCTACTTGGCGCTTCCTACGGCTACAAACGTCTGTCAAGAAAGACGAGATCGTCGGCGAGGTCCGAGGCCAGGTAGGCATGTTGGAAGAGTATTGTCAGCAGAAAAATACCTCGAACAGGTGGCAGGAGCTGAGACACCCAGATCCTTTTGTGTTCTTTCACCCCCATATGGACATCTACATCGATAGTAGGAAATCTGGGACTCGGTTTCGTTACTTGCGGCGGTCCTGCCGGCCTAACGTGACCCTGAAGACCTTTGTTTCGGACGACGATGAAACTCACCATTGCTTTGTTGCCAGCAAAGATATTCAGGCCGGGGCAGAACTCACCACCACATGGTTTCTGGATTCAGGAATGTTTTCTGTGGACGCTGTCCGAGACGATTCTGAACAAGCCCAGAGTCGACGCCTCGACTGGGTCAGCCGGGTGCTCGCCAATTTTGGCGACTGTGCCTGTGATGGTGGGTCGGCCTGCCTACTCGCCGGGTTCGATCGAAGATTCTCTCCCAAATCTCTAGAGGGAATGCCGAAGGAAAAGGGAGGAAGAAAGAAAAAAAGTAAGATCAAACCTGCCATCTCGCCTTTGAGCACAGGACGCGCCACCAACAGTCGAGCAGGAAGCGAATCGAAGTTACTCGATGACGATGATCACTTCGACCGACGGTCTACTTCTGAATCCTCGCGCAGTGGCGGACCGAGTCGAGATATCACCCCGGTGAATGTGGCGGCTCTGGATGCTGACCCCGTGCTGGGCGCTGGCCTTACCGCCCGGGAACTACGCAAGATCCAGATGGCCGAGAGAGCCTTTGCGCAGAGGGAACAAGAAAAGAAGGACCACAAGGAACAGGGCCAGCAGAGAAAGAAAAAGCGTACAAGTGGCGGTTCGACACTGAACACTCCTAGTGCGAATGTATCCAAGCAACTGGGCCTTCCACCTACCTCGCAGCCGACCACACCGAGTGCGCGGCAGACCAAGTCGGCAGACCCATCCCTGGGCTCTCCTCCACCGCCCAGAGGACCCCTGAGTCGAGCTAAATCCACGGACGGACCGAATCGATCTGAGCCCAAAGTTGTACGACCTGTGTATGTTAATGTTTCGGTCCAGACGGAGCCTGAGGAGTCCGAGTTGCCTGTGCCACCCCCAAAGAGGAGGAAGTTTTGCACACCCACCCAGAGGTTGCTTAGAAGGCTGTTGGAAGATCGGGCCAGGCACGAACAAGAGCGCCGATACAAAACTTCTCCCGTGTCAGATCGCCTCGATGTTGTCGTGCCTGGCTCCACGTCGGCGGCCGACGACGTCGAGATGAAGGATGCAAACTTGGAGCAAGCCCACGACCGGCCTGCGGCTTCGTCTGCGCAAGAGGCCAGGGGCGGCTACAGCCCGATCAATGTGGGCTCGACCACTTACCCTTTGCCTTCGCAAGCAGCGCATACACTGCCGTCCTTCACCCCACCGTCGGCCCCTCGCCTACAGTTGACGACATTGCCCCCTGTGCCTACTTTCCCGGGGTCGGTATCGGCTGGCGCCGTGACCACCCCCGCCTCGACCACATCCAATACCACCCAATCGCCGGTGCTGATGAGTGCGGTTTCTAGCTATTACTCGCTACCGGCCAATTCCGTGGTGACGCCAAGTCCGGCGAGAAAGAAACTCAGCCTGGGGGACTACATGAGTCGACGTGCCGCGTCCACCCCAGCAGTGGAGAAGTCTCAAATACAAGGTGGCCTAGACAGCGGCGACGGAGATCGAACGAAAGACCTAGAGCAAGGCGAGTCCTCGCCCATAATGCCCGAGACTGCTGTCAAGGATCTGCGATCAAGCGAAGAGACTGTGCAGCAGTCATCAGCTCAAGGAGGACTTTCTGGAGCTCCAGTGGGTGAAAATGCTCATCAAGATGCCGAACCCGAGTATCACCCTTTGGTAACGCGGATCGAATGTGGGCATCCTCCTTCACCTCTCCTGTCGAACGAAAATGTTTTACCCTCAACGAGTGAGACATCCAGCGTTCCCTCTGCAGTCTCCAACGTTCTCGCTCAGCTTGCGCAACTCCAGGGCAAGTGAGAGCTGACTCCAGATTGGGCGTGTACGATAATCGATCGAATGTGCGTCGTCAGCACCGTTTTGCTTTTTCTCACGGACAGATAGAATTCACTTTTTGGACCTTTCGCAAGGCTTGGACACGCAGTGATGACAAGGCTACGCTCGATGAGCGGGATCGCGATGGCACAAAATCTGGAATCGAAAGCGGCAGGACGGCGTTACAGGATGGAGTTTGAGGTACAGTACTGCAGTCTGGCGAACAGACCTGTAGGATCAGGATCATCGGATTTCGAAGGGAAAGGGACACGCGGCCTAGGGCCTGCCATGGCAGTCTTGACGTGGACACAGCATGTGTTTTTTCTATGTGTATATATATTAGCTTTGAGCCGCAACGGCGAGCTTCCCGGGACCAGACAGTTGGGCTGGAGAAGAATGGGGCGGGGTTCGAAACTGCGCGCGCCTGATATATGGCGATGTTGAGAAGACCAAGCTGGTCCTGATCGAGCCAAGTTGACAAGGAAACTTCAACAATGAGATGAATAGTTGTCAACCAACCTGCAAATATCCATCGAGATGTCCTCAGTTGGCATTCAGCTACACGTGACCATGCATAGAGCTTTTGGTGAGGAGCCTGCGTAGCATGCAGAATGTTGTTGAATGAAACATACGTCTGCGCTGCCCCTCGCTAGGTATGCGGACAAGGTTGCCAACTGCGCCTTTTCCCCCACCATGCCGGCCATCCTGGCCATCCGGCGTTGTAGATGGTTTCCTCCACCGCTGCAGTTCCATATTTCCACCCACCCGGCGGCGGCCTTGACCATTGGCAATGGACGACTGTGGCTCCCACTGTGTTGGCTTGCTGCTCCACGTCGATCTTCAGACTCAGATGACATAGTGGTGTCTTTGCTTCTTGGGCTGTGTGCTGTGTGCACTGTGCGTGCAGACTGCACACCGTACGGTAATCTCCTCGCTCAGCACTTGTCGATCCCATGGGGATGTTGATTTTCTAGTCCTTCCCCATCCCCTACCTCCCTTTCCCTTTGTCTGTGTCTGTCTCCTAGGACTACTAAAGACTTCCTTTCGGTCCTTGCTGCTAGCAGTTCATCCCCTCCTCCCTTCGAAATGGCGTCGATGCCCTTTCGACCTGGCCCGGCCAGCGGCCTGCGCACGCCCGTCCGCCAAAACTCGGTGGACTCCCGAAATGAAGTCCACGTCCAGATGAACCATTACATTGGCATTGATGTGGGCACAGGCAGCGCGCGAGCGTGTATCATCAATGAAGCGGGTGACATTGTCGGCCTTGCGTCGGAAATCATTGGCCTGTGGCAACCCCAGACAGGGTACTATGTATGTTGAGAATCATGTGTAGACTACCCCTGGTAGCCTCTGTGCTCACCTCTGCATTTCCACCTTAGGAACAATCTACAAACGACATCTGGCGTTGCATCTGTATATCGGTCCAGCGCGCCATCACCCAGAACAACATCGACACTCACTCGATCCGCGGCATCGGCTTCGATGCGACCTGCTCTCTGGCCGTCTTCACACATGACACCGACGAGCCCGTGTCCGTGACAGGCCCGACCTTTGATCAATCAGGGAATGATCATAATGTTGTTCTGTGGCTGGACCACCGGCCTGTGGAGGAGACGAAAAAGATCAATGCCACCAAGCACAACCTGCTCCGGTATGTGGGCGGGACCATGAGCATTGAGATGGAAATCCCCAAGGTGCTGTGGCTCAAGAACAACATGCCCAAAGAGCTCTTCGACCGCTGCAAGTTCTATGATCTCACAGACGCCCTCGAACACTTGGCCACCGGCAATGAAAAGAGGAGTTTCTGCTCGGTCGTTTGTAAACAGGGCTACGTGCCCGTGGGCGTAGATGGCAGCGTCAAAGGTTGGCAGGAAGACTTCCTCAAGGAGATCGGACTCGAGGATCTCGCCGAGGACAATTTCAAGCGCATGGGTGGCGTCAACGGGGTGGTGAGCCTGATATCCTACGTGGGGTTGATCTTGACTGACTTTTCCTGCAGAATGGCGAGTACCTGTCCGCCGGTGAATTGGCAGGCCACCTCTGCGAACGAGCAGCGGCGGAGCTTGGCCTCCCCGCGGGTATTGCTGTGGGCAGCGGCGTGATTGATGCATATGCAGGTTGGATTGGTACCGTCGGGGCCAAAGTGAATCTGTCGTCGGACCAGCTCGACACTTCCATGGCCGCCAACGACCAGTCCCAGGCGTTTACTCGTTTGGCCGCAGTGGCAGGCACGTCGACGTGCCATCTGGTCATGTCCAAGGACCCTGTCTTCGTTCCCGGAGTCTGGGGTCCTTACAGGGACAGCATTATCCCTGGCTACTGGATGGCAGAAGGGGGCCAGTCGGCGACCGGTGAGCTCCTGAAGCACGTCCTCGAAACGCACCCAGCGTACCAGCAGGCCTTGGCCATTTCGGAGTCGAGTTCAAGCAACATCTACGACTTCCTGAACCAGCATTTGGAGGATATGAAGGAGAAGGCCAACGCGCCCAGCATCAGCCATCTGGGCCGCCACTTCTTCTTCTATGGCGATCTATTCGGCAACCGGTCGCCCGTCGCCGACCCAACCATGTCTGGCTCCGTCGTGGGGCTGTCGTCGGACAAGTCGCTCGATGGCATGGCGTTATACTACTACGGCACCATGGAGTTCATCGCCCTGCAGACGCTGCAGATCATTTCGACCATGAACGAAGCCGGCCACAAGATCTCATCCATCTTCATGTCCGGTTCGCAGTGCCAGAATGACATTCTGATGTCCCTGATCGCCACGGCCTGCGACATGCCGGTGCTGATCCCCCGCTACGTCCATGCTGCCGTCTGTCACGGCGCCGCCATGCTGGGTGCCAAAGCCGCCAGCGCCGACCCATCCGGTAAGACGGAGGATCTCTGGAGCATCATGGATCGCATGAGCAAGCCTGGCAAAATCGTCCGGCCGACAAAGACCAAGTCGGTCAAGGCCCTCCTGGAAGTCAAGTATACCGTCTTCCTCGAGCAGTGTGAACGACAGAGGGTATTCAGGAAGATGGTCGATGAGGTTACTGGCGACTCGTGAAGCGTCCGCGGCACCCACAAACTGCTCGACCGGAAGAAACGGAGATTCTGAAGCTGAAGCGTCCTGCACCTAGCTCTCCCGGCTGAGGACTTGGATAGGGAGCTCAGACGGTGGACGATGGACGATGGACGATGTTGATCATCATTATTATAGAAACACAGTGCGCAGCGCAGCGTAGCCTAGTCCGGCCACAGACGGGGGAAGAAGACAGTCGATTCCTTCCGTTGGGAGATAGAGAAAAGCATTGATCATCCACTGGGCTCCTTAGGCCTCCCCTTCCTTCTACCGGGGTCGTTGATACTAGACAGTAGAGACTACCTAAGGTACTGGACTGTACTGTAGTGAAAAGGACCGGCCCGGCCGCCGTGTTCAGTAAAACCTGTTCCGAGCTAGATGGTTATTGCCCGAAGCACTGGAGTGACAGGTCAGCGACCAGGTTCAGGTTCATCTAGCTCGAGCCAGCAGTTGTTTAGAAAAGAAGTGCTGATTGACAAGAACGCTCTTATACTTCAACCATGGTCGAAGAACTCCTGGCCGGTTTGAAATCACATGGATACTTTGCTAAGCAGTCGGCATGACTGACTGACTGGGTCTGACACCAGTCTCACGAGATAATAGTCGACTTTTTTCTGTCTTTGTTGTTCGGGCCCGAACGTCTAGCTAGACATTAGAGAGCCTATCCTGCAAGAGCCTATCCTGATTTTCAGTTTCATTCATGGGTGATTCTTCCTTCTGACAGACGTTGTTGGCCAACAACACGGTGGTGTTGTCCGACAGCAGCAGCCTTGGCCTCCACATAACCCAACTCGAGATCTTGTCTTCGGTCTGGTCAGGGAAGCGTGTTGAGATGGCGCTGCTAAGTGTGGTTGCGGTCGTGAAATTAAGTCTAGATTAGGCACATTCCGCATCTCAAACCTCGGATATCGGATCGACGATCAGGGGACCCAGGTGACAGATGTCGTTCCGGGCCGGTGTCAAAGTGGCGAAACATGTATCTAAGATCCATGCGTACATCCTTGCCTCTTGCTGCGGATCTGTTCAAGTCTCGGTGCTGACTTGAAAGCATACAGTCGGTGAGACGAATCTTCGACCATGTCCACGCCAGCGATTGGTAGTCGGGTAGACTGGGGGGATTCCACGTCGGTCTATTTTGATACTAGGTCTCAGGGCTTCCGTCTCAGTGAATCGTCATCAGACGTCTTGGATATGGCCACAGGGATTGTGTGTGATATCAGCTGAACTCGAATTCGAGCTGTCGCCAGAGCATTCCGGATGGTAGAGGCGACATGATCGAGACTGAGGCTGTTGGATCCCTGTCTGAAATATATGTGCGACATGCTCGACGTGGATGGCCTGCCTCGAGGGTGACGGTCCCTTCGAGCCTCGAATGCCTCGGGACAGTCGTCATCTTTGGGCTCTAGCATGCTCGGGTCCAAGTAGTGGTGCGGCTTCGTCTTGAGTGTTAGACACTGGTGCGTGTCTGTGGTCATGCTCGTCGTGTTCGGGTTCGGGTTCGGCAGCCTCGCCCCGCTCCAGGTCGGCGTCCTGGGCTTTTGCGGGTTTTTTCTTCAGGCCCAAAATGTCGAACTTGCAGAGCGGACAGTCGTGATGGCCCCTCTCGACCCAAAGGTTCAAGCAACTCGCGTGGTAGACGTGGCCGCACTGTAACTCGCGCACCTGCTCCTTCTCATCAATGAGGTCGAGACAGATAGCGGTGCTGGGGATGTTAGTTTTCGTAGGCAGTATCACTGACCCCAGTGATGTTGATTCAAGGGGGAAAGGGATGGTGCATGGGTTTGACTTATCAGATAAGTTTGGGAGAGGCGGTTGCGAACGTCTGCACATGGCTGGTGGTCTTCTCGGCGCGCCAGTCATGCAGCGACTTGCGGGGCGCGACCTGGTCGAGCTTCTTCAGCCGCTGGCGGTGTCGTTTGGCCACGTCGTCGTCTGCCACGACATCCGTTCCGTCGATGTGCCATGCCGACTCGGACGTTGCCGACGACGTGTCTGACTGGTCGTCTCGGCCGGTGCATCTTCTATACAGCGCAACCCTGCGGTAGCCTGGTGTCAGTAGGGCGAGGCTTGTGCAATTTTCATTTCCTAGGGTCTTCGTCGGTCAAGGCACGGCTTACCCAAACAACAGGGCGAATATGCTGAGACATGTCACGGTCACGGAAATGAATGCTGCGGATACAATGATCGCCCTCGCGTCGTTTTCTGGGTCGGCGGTCCCGTTTGTGCCGACCACGCGGCTGGAATAGTAGTAGAAAGCTGTCTCCGTGTCACGGGAGAGAGGGTCATAGGAGGGGAAAGCGATTGGCGGCGCAGGACGTTGCAAGAACGCCTGTTCTCTGGGAATATACATGATAAGGCCAACAAACCAAGGAGGTGGAGTTGTATCAAGGGAAGGGTGTGTCGGTGGTGATGACGGGCCTTATGATAATGGCAAGGCAATTCATTTGAATGTCTGAAGGTTGATCATGGCTGGCTTAGGCCTGAGATATCTTGTGAGGCTAAGGGCCTCTTCAGCCACAAATGATGTGATAAGAGAGGTACATGTATGTATTGTGCCACCACCGGCCACAAGCACAAGCACAGGCGTGATTTGCTCTTCGACAAGGCAGACCAAAGCCTAGATAGGAGGTAGTAGGCACGGGTCCAATAGGGAGGCTGCGCCTGGAACGCCCCGGATCACCACCAGCGTTCGGTTGGGAGGCGATGCCATGTGACAAATAGAAGAAGAGAAAAGATGATTACCTAACAGGTATGTCAGGGTTCTAGGCTCCATGCCGAGTCGCTACTTCACTAGGTAGTATGTGTAGTGAGTAGTGAGTAGTGAGTAGCGAGGAACTGTGATGGAGAGTCTTGTGAGAAGTGGTGTGAGGCATGCAGGGAGCCAGAGAGAGCAAGTGATATTAGTAGAGTAGTTAGTAGGTGAACAAGAGGCAGCGCAGGCGCAGGCGCAGGCAAGGGATTGCATCTCCGTCCACCGGGATCTGCCGGGTTTGATGCCTGCCTGGAACATTGTTTCGCCGTTCCGAAGCAGTACCCCTTTGACCTCGACAGGAGACTTGACGAACAGTAATTAGATACGTAACCTATGCATACAGCTGATCACCGATGGTACTACAGGTGGTATCTACAGGTGGTCCTACTGGTGATACTACAGAGTCCTGGTGAGTCCCGGTGATATCACACACCCTGACTCCCCAAAGTCCATAATGTCTGTCTTGAATTGTGATATCATATGATTTTGCAGTTCTGCAAGAGCCGTCATGGGCTTTCCTGCTCCACCGCTTCAAGCTAAACATTCGTCGATGACATTATACTAATACAAATTTGGGTGCTGTCCGCCTTCACTCCGCCAGAAACCCTACCCGAGAGAAGGCCGAGGTCAGGTACTCACGCCTCCTTTACGTGGCCCGGATTCTCAAGGATGCCTCTGCCAGTCTCACCGACTCCAGCTCTTGGCCTTTCAGCACACTGACCAAGAAGTTCTCGCCGTTCTGTCCGACGGCATGCACCACCACATTTTCACCATACCCGGAATCCCTCTCATTGGGGCCGGCCTCGTCGTACTCTGCAAACGACTCTTTCGTCACCCCGTCCTCGGGGGCCAAGAGGACTTGGGACGCATATTTCCGGGCCTCCTCGTACGATGTGAAGGTGCCTTCGACGTTGGTCTCTCTGGCCTCGCCAGTGTCGTCTTCGCTGTACAGGACGTTGGTCTGAACCACGTAGTACAGGTCTTGGTGGACTTTGTGGCCCTCACCAGCCTGCAGCTTCAGGAGGTTGGGGGTGGTGGCCACGCTGACGCGGAAGGTGGTGCTGTCAGGGGCCTTGGCCAGCACGGCAAGACCTGTTCGTCTCTTGACGTGGTGGGCGATGAATTCTTCCTGATTGGTCTCATAGTCGTCGAAGAATTCCCGTTCGTACCCGGCCTCGAACAATGTCCTGTGTGCCGCTGCTTTGGCGGCGGCTAGAGTTGTGTAGGTGCCCACGACTCGGACCTTTTCCACCTCACCGTTGACGTCTTTGGGGATGTGAGTTGTGGTGAAGACGACATGGTAGAGGTTTTCGCCCTCGGGCGCGCCGTTGCCGTTCAGTGCCATGGTTTGTTGGGTGGTATTGATAGAGTGATTTATTTGGATGATTGGATATTGTTGTGATTGCAACAACTAATACAATAGCTGAGGGTATGTAGGTTTTGTTTGTTTGTGTATGTTGGATGTTGTCTACTCGAACTGCCAATGGTTGGACACGGCCTGCTTCTTATGAGCTTGCACGATGCAACAGCTGGAGCTGCAGCTGACGTATCTGCACAGACATTACGGCATCAAGTCGTCCGTCTCGCCAGAATCTTCAGTCATCGTGCACAGCGCTGGCCTGAGGGAGCCTAGCCTGTGGTATGACTGGGTGGAGAGTTATCGACCGAGACAGTCTACGCTCCGGCCAGACCACGGATGGAACAGACCAGACCGGACATGACAGGGCTGCTCGGCGAGAAGGAGGTTTGAGGAGAAGGAAATGGAAGGACTGGACAAATGGCTCATTGGATGCGGGATTTGAAGCGAGAGCTTGGTCGATCGATGGTGGAGGGAGTAGAGGAGTACTCTGTACAGTATGGAGTACAATATGGGGAAAGAAGGTCGTGGAAGGGGTCAAATGACAGCCTTGAAAAATCAGCGCAGTTTCGCAAACGTGACCGCGACCATAGCTGAAGGGTACAATACCTGGTATTCGTACCGTACTGCCGGTATGAGCGTTTTACGCCATGGCGTAATTTGCGCTTTTCTGCAACATGGTGTGACTGTCACATAAGCGAAGGACATGCACCTAACATGGGTGCGCAGATGCACCATGGGCCAGGATCCAGGATCCAGGATCTGGATGCTTCGCCTTCCCCGGATTCTCCTCGTTGGCACCTTGTACAGAGTGAGTACGGATAGATCTTTGGGAATGCCGTCTTCGTTTCCCCCTTGTTCGAACGAAGTCTTGTTTCTGCACAGTGCTCCGTTCCCATGGCTAAGACGCTTTGCCACCACCACCCATCCTTATTGGGGCTTTGAGGCACGGCTACTTGTTTTCTAGATGTACGGATTGGGGCATAACGCACTACCTAGTCGAGAGTTTTGTTTACATACTTTACGGGGTAGGCAAGCTGCAAACCCATCTGAAGATTTGGGAGCAATACTGTATGAAATCTGGAATTATTGTTGTGTTGATGGAAATATACCATATCCATTTGGTGCCATATCTCTAAGATTAGGCGTCTAAAAGTCACGGACACAATAATGTCCGGACGTCTGTTTAGACAGATAGCTTCTCACAGCTGTGATCCTCTATCGAGGTCGTGATAACGACCAGGGAGGTGCATAAAATGTAGACAGTCGGCCGTCCCATTATTAGGTGTTGATGTTGTTGATGGTTTTGATGAGTTTGAATCCCATCCGTAGGCTTTGGTGCCTACGCCTTCCCGTCTATAATGTCTAAGACGCCCACATTCAAACTCTGGATTCATTAGGTCGTTACAATTTGCTTTGGAGGAGTCATTGAGTATTCTCTGGCTCAGCAGCCGCTCTCTGTGAGGCAGCTTGCTCCATCTCGATGAGATGGCTCTCGACCTCGTCCAGGTGTTTCCGCTGAGCGGCGAGCTTTTCTTTCATTTTCTTGATGCTAAACGGCCACAAGTCAGCATTTATCGATTCACTTGATGTTGCAGCGCCAGGCGCCTATAGGGGAATTTGACTTACTTATCAAGCTCGTGCTGTCTGAAGTATACGTTCTCCAATGCTTGTTCGCGGCGGTTGAATGAGTCGCTGTACAATGAAGTGTCAGTAATTTGATCCCAAGACAGACGTAGAGACATGGTTCCTTACCCTGATGCAACTCCGCCGGCCCGCACGGCGCCTGTATCTCCTTCGCTCATCCATGGCCGTGATGTCACAAATGACTGACAAAAGGCTGGTGTTCGGATCCTAGTCATACAGGCTCTTGGAATTGTTGTTCGCATCATCTTTGCGGTGTTGGTGGTGGAAGTGCTACTAGAAGTAGTGGTTGGTAGATGTAGCGAATGTGTGGAGGAGTGATGTGTTGGTGAGTCTCTTGAACTCTTCAGTAATGTGTCTTATAGACTTGATGTGTTTTGTTGCTTGGAGAAGGAAAAGAAAAGACATCGATTGACCGTGTACAACCTTGAGATTTATACCGTTGCAGAATCCAGGGAGCTATGTTGTCTTGCGTACAGAGTGGTATTGGATCCAGCTGCGCCCATTGCTACCAGGTACCGTAACCGGCCACATCCTAAGTGGTACCTGATAATAGTGGAATGATGCCGCCGTGGCCCGATGAGCCCCAAGTGCTAATAGCCTGTAGGGGGCTTGGGGGGCCTGTAGCGCCCGAGGTCCCAACGAAAAGAGCAGTAAAACAACGAGGTTCAGGGACTTCTGGGGCCCGTGCTTATTGGGCCTGCGTGGGAGTACAGATACCGTGACTTGGAGCCAACGCCTGGGCACTGTTACGTACCTGACACAGCCACTAAGTTACTATTACTAGTGCTGTGGATGGGCGCCCAGGTCTAGGGCTTCCGGGGCTGGAACCTTCTGCTGCTGCCGGGAAACTTCTCTTGGCTGGGGGTTCTACGTAGGGCTAAGGGGCTTAGGGGCTTCTCGGGCTCTAGGCTCTGAGCCTCTTAGGCGAGCCCCTTAGCCCAGCCGCTGACGACGCATGCTAATGAAAAATACGGTCCAACATCACTCCACGATCTACGCGATCTACAACACATCGACCGTCGCGACCACATCACGGCATCTGCCGAATGCACCGTATACTGCATTACTAGGTTAATGCACATGGCATGACCTTGAGATGGCCCAACGTCCCCCGTGACCCCTTTGTGAGAACGATCTCGCCTCGTCTGGCGTCAACAAACACGACAGGGCTACGCAACGAGCTGCCTTTGGCGACAATGGCCCGACCGCCCAGATGCTCGCGTCGAGTCGACTTTGTCTCGGGAGCAGAGGAAGTTCAAGACAAATACGACGGCACGCCCTCGAGGGTCCCCGATTGAGCTCCACAACGAAACCACCACACCAAACTTGAAGACCAAGTTGCAAGACGAGGCTAGCATTAAACTATCGGGGAACAAGTCTTGATCAAGGCAACCCACAACAACAACAACCTCACAGCACATTGACCGAGTATATGCCAATGGCGTTCCTCTACACATACCCAGAGGTCGAGCCATACCCAACGACGTATGTGCCGCACACATACCCCGAAAAGGGGCAACACCTGCCGCATATCCCGCTGCCATACCTTGCGCACAAGGCGCACCGGCTGTTGCACGACAAAGACCAAGAGATCCACATCCCAAAGGCCGATTTGAGAGAGACCCGGTTCAACTTCTACATCGAAGTCGAGTTGCCGGGGATCTCGGACAAGTCGCAGCTACATCTGCGCTGGACCTCCATGCGTACCCTACTGGTCACCAGCAAGATCGTTCGACCCGAGATCCCGGAGTCTGAGCTCTTTGATATCCCCATTGTTGGTCCTGCTTCCGAGCCGGCCAAGAAAGAAGCCGACACTACGCCGCCTGCTGCTGATCCACAGCAGCAGGAACAGCAGGAACCGACAGCGACCGCTGCGCCTCCTCTGGCGACGGTGAAGAAGGAGCCTCACCTCACTGTCCATGAGCGACAGATCGGCGGGCAGATGCGCGGATTCAACTTCCCCGTCGACTTGGATCGGGACAACACCCACGCCAAGCTCGACGCTGGGTTGTTGAGGATCGTGGTACCCAAGCTGCACGAGGAGCACACCGAGCCTCTGCATGTTACCATCAAGACTTGAACGAGGAGACTAATTGAAGCCGGTGAAGGAGTCATCGCCTTGCGATGGTTGAAGGATGGGAGTGGCCTTGTTGGCAGTCTGCTGTTGCCGCTCGTTTCTACGTTCGATGCGGTCCGAGGACGGGATGGTCGTTGTTTCTTGAGGCTCGGACGGGACGGTCATTACCGCCGTAGTATATATCCCAATCTTAACACAGGAAGGATAAAAATCTCGTCACGACAGACTCTCGATCTTACTATTATCAGGAGCCATTGATGGCTTCCTTCTGATATTTCTATATGCTACGGCGGATTGGTTAACGCATCACTGGTTTCACTTCCTTGCTGGCGATGTCGCCCTTGGCCTTGGCTAGGAAAGGAAGCGAGACTGTTCATTATTGCTATTGTTTGTGGTGAACAAAGCTATTCCGAGGCAGTTCGTCTAGAAAACCTCGAGGTGATTGCACAAGAGCACTATCTGGCACTAGATTACAACGTGTGACTTCTGTCCCAGCGAGTACTAGTAGTTTAAAGGTCCTTTTTGTCTTTTAGAAAACATCTTCTTTGATTAGATCGTTTACCCCTGACAGGGCCCAGCCTCACGTCAGAGCGGAGAAATATTGTACATCACAGGCTTGCAACTGCCCGCGGATCTTTGGTTTCGTTTCCGACGCACCCCTCCCCAGTCCCAACCGGCCTGGTGAACGTGATAATCGAGAATAAAGTCGTTAAGTCGTTGCAGCAAAAGTATAAACCGTGTTGCTTTGTCAAATGTTCCGTCATTCGTAGAATGTGTCAACCCACATTTCCTCTTCCACGAGATCTTCCTCCTCGTCGGCAGAGCCGCAATCTCGCTCCACCCACTTGATCTGGGCCAACATTTCGTCCTCGGGCCACCAGCTCATGGGCACATGTGACTCGGAGGAGTGCCGTCTGCGGGCGTGTGGGCCGTGATGTGCGAGTTCATGCTCGTGCATCTTAGGCATCGAGACCTCGATGAAACTGGGTCTTCGCTCGACGCCTCGGGTTTTGTTGGAGCTTTGCGGGGCGGTCTTCATGGCCGATTTTGGCTGAGCGGCCTGTTTTCCGGCTGCCGCAGGAGGCGGCGTCGTGCCAGTGTTGGATGTCTCTGCAGGCCGAACTTTGGCGTGTGAATGAGCCTGTTGCTCGTCCTCGGGATCGAGGGGCAAAAAGCCCGACTCGAACACGGGGTTCCTGTATAGCAACTCGCTGAGATCGTAATCGTTGTAAAACGCCACGAACGCGTTGTCTTTCATGCCAGCGGGACGCTCTTCGCCTGGCTTGTGGGTCTCAGTCGGCTGGAAAAGAGGGCAATGGTTAGCAATAGTAGTGGACAACGAGCGGAGTCTCTCTCCTCGGCGAAGGTTGACTTACAGGTGCAGTCTGGGACATCATCTTGATTCAAGTGATGCTATGTGGATACTTGTTGGTTAGGCCCTCTGTGAAGAAGGTCTGGCAATGTTGTGTAGGCTGTGTGTGTATGGACTTTGGTCCTTTGCAGTGGAGGAACTGTCTGAGTGATGGGGAATTCTGTCTCTTCGATCGTAGACGTGTCTGGTCAGTCCTTTTATGCCGTACAGGCCCAACAACACAATGTGCTTCCATCATGGCCAGCCCCGGGTTCGTTATCGTCGTGAGCTGATTACGGAGGCGGTGGTTGGGCTGGTGGCATGTATCGAGATGCCGTGTTTGTTGGGGTCTGATCGGGAGTTGTCGCAGGTGCAGGAGTGAGTGGCATGATGCTGTACCCGCCTGCGGGAGGGGCTTGCCGGTGCCTGTGAGTCGGGTGACGGTCAGACGGCAGTATTCGGCGTATTGAGGTATTTGAGCGTCCTTCTCACGCGGGCCTCTGGTATGGTATTGTCACCAGCCATCATGCCACCTCACGGACTTCCACTTCCAAAGTCGCAGGCTGCCAGCTCGCCTTCATCCCTGCCTTCATCCCTGTCGTTCTCGTTCTCGACCGCTCCAACCGTGACCGGCCTTTGTGTCTTGCGCCATTTTTCCCTTACCGATATTCATGGTCAGATCAACGACCAGCTGCCCTGCTACCCCAGATTTACGACGAGGTGATCGACTTCTTCTGATCCACCCCTACATTTTGCTGGAGCATGATTTGTGCTCGCTTTTATTCACCATCATCTGATAGATAGTGCCGCTGGGCCCGGTCGACATCCTATCAGACACGCCTCCCTGCGGTGAAGAGTCCCTCCCCGCCGCTGCCGGCCGCCTTGGACTTCCGCAACCCGGTCTTGGGACCAATATGCCGCAGGCAGGGGACTTGTTACATAAGGGTTGGGGCCATGAGTCTGTTTGATTCGACTCGACTCGATCCATCCAGCAATGTCCCTAGCCTTCCCGGAGGTAATTGCCACACATTTCACCCTCATCTCCACAACAAATTGCACAACAATTGCACAGCCTCAGCTGTACCCTCTCTCCCTTGGCCATGTATAAATAATACAATACCCGGGTGGCAGCCATTAAGCTTCTGTTCCCCAGATTAACAAACTTCTAGCATCTATAAAGCCAGATATCGCTCTACACATCAATACCAACAGCAACCTACACTTCACACAACACACCTCACGTAATCAATGGTCGAGATTCCGATCCTAGTTAGCACACCAGGGCTACAAACGGTCGAGTTGGATAACGCAGGCGAATATTTCCAGACTCAGCCCCAGAGAACTGCGGGCGAGCAAGCAGGTCAGCCAACAACAGCGCCGGCCGTGGCAGAGGCAGCCACAGAAATGGTCACCCAGGCCACCCAGACCGCCGCTGAAGATGAGGACTCAAGACGGGGCTCGCCAAAGAAACAATCGCCCTCTCATTCTCGGTCCGAATCTCGCTCTGGCGGTCGCTCCCCAACACACCATAGCTGGGCTGAATCGCTTCGCCAACGTCTAGCTAGCCCTCATTCGCGCTTTCATTCTCCTACCGCGATTGACGCATCAGGTCGGACAATGCTTGCCCCAGGCAAAGATGCAGTCCAGCGTCCTACCACCCCTGCAGCCGATCTCTACAAGGGCCAGTCCGAGTCCAACTTCGGCATGACCTTCGAACACGGCTCAGTGCCCCATATCCTGAGGGCGGCGAGGCCTAAGACATGCGCGTACAGCTACGAAGACCAAAAACATCGCATGCTGATGGATTGGGTGGAAAGAAGACGTTGAACATGGCTTTTTACAAAGCAAAACAACCCTTCTTGATACCTTGTATCTTTTGGTCGCCCGTCTGATTCCTATTTTCGGCGCAGAGGATTGGACAGCCACCAAACTGGCTGAGGACGGCGTTTGGAATTAATCATTAAAGACCGAAACATTCTTGTTATGAAATCATGCACCACCATTGACGACGGACACCGGATGGCGCTCGGCCCGGAACAAACATCATGGTCGAAAAGACCTCAAGCACTCGGCGGAAAGTCCATATCCAACCGACCGTAGTGTCCGGGAGACCTGGAACACACAGCGGAAATCTACTTTCGGCTTTGCCTCGCGACTTACACCAGGATCGAGTTACAAGTTACGAGTTACGTCACCTGGTGGCCATATCTGTCTGCTGAGCCTGGCTGCATTGTGTGGTCTGAGCAGCTACAATTCACATGTGGCATCAGACATAGTCCGCCACCTCTACGAATCTCGTTCTCTTTTCAACTGTCATTGAGCCTTTGGTCGGCCTTTCAGCTTAGGATCGGCTTCTTCTTATTTCAGCATCATCTGCCTGCGTCATCAATGACAACACCTTTCAGGAATTTTCAATCATTTTCAGCATAGCGCAAGGATGGGTCGATGGCTGGACACCAGACTGACATTATCAGCGCACACGGCCTCTGCCGGCGCTCTACACCCTGTAACATTAGGAAGTGATATTGATATTTTCTATTGGAAGCGTACCCAAGCTTGGAGCTTCACATGCGGCGCCGTGGAATCAACCCGGGATAGGTAGTTGATAAACACACACAATACAAACAAGAGACGTCTTGAATAATGAACAATCAATGCAAAGCCTCAGTCTTGAGTCCGTGATGTGAATAATGCACCATTCTGCAGCGTTCTATCTGTCATATGCATACGGAAGCCGGCATCTCACCACCTATATCGCCAGATTCGATGAGCATATGGTGTGATGTTTGTTGTTTGACGCGTCGAGAAGGCTATGAAGATCCGTAACCATCCGTGAGTGTTTCAGCCGGATCATGGCGTTATCATGCATTTGGCTTTCCCCCCCTTTTCCTTTGCGGCCTGATACCTGCCCAAGGCCAAACCCAATATCCATACGGGCTCATGCTCAAGCCCATGCCCTTGCCCTGCCTGTTCCATGGCGGCCGGGATTCTCATTACTCTGCAGTAGAGAGTGATTTGGAATGGATTCATTTCTCCGCGCTTCTCTTCGTCTAGAAAATGGCGACGCCGTTCACAGGACTGGCGACGCCGCCGGGCACATAGCACGGCACACTAGCGAGGAAGAAAGACCAGCGGTTCTGGCGCACACACTCCTGACTGAGAGCCTCTAGGTCGAGCAGTTCGCCGATATTGCAGCCCCAGCCGGCCAGCAGGACCTCGTGCAGACTCCAGTCGAAGGGGGAGGGCCAGCGCTCGAAGGACGGGTGGTCGGAGGCGACGGCGGAGAAGTGGTCCCAGATCCAGCGCAGCACGTCGTCGGACTGCTCGACGCCGCCGAAGGCCGGCGGCTTCATGTTGGCGATGCGGTCCAGCTCGGCCGGGTCGTTGGCCAGCAGGGCGCGGTACGCGGGGAACCAGCCGGAGCGGACGATCAAGACGTCGCCGAACCGCGGCGTCGTGTTGTCCTGCCACTTGAGCGTCTGGAGGATCCAGTCGAGCTTGATGGCGCTGGAGCGGAAGTTGTCGAAGCCCACCTCAGCGTCGCGCTTGACAATCTCCTTACCGGGCCCTTCGTCCAGCCAGCGGCGGAAATCGACCAGGATGGCCCGGCCCATGATGCCGCCGTGCTGGACGGCGTTGTGGATGCCCAGCACGTGCGGGTTCGTCTGCCCGCTGGCGCTGGTGCCGGCGATGTCGTCGAGCGTCGTGTCGTTGTAGAACCGCTGCGCGGCCTGGTAGCCAAAGTGGCGCAGGCCGTCCCACTGCGACGACCCCTGCGTGTTGAAGCTCCACGTGTCGTCGTGCACCACCCGCGGCGCCTTCTGGTACACTTCCTTGTGAAACGCCTGCCGCCCGAACAGCGGCTTCGTCCCCAGGAAGTCCAGCGGCGCGTCCACCGTCACCCGCACCCCCATGCGGATCTCCGACGCCGCCGCCGCCGCCACCGTCGACGCCGTCTGCCGGTTCAGGAAGCCCAGTTCGTCCCGACCCCCGTACGCACCCCATGCGTTGAGCCGCGCTGCCGCTGGCTCTTTCGACAGAGGCAGCGACGAGAAGGGCACCGGAGGGCCCGACACGGACGCGGACTCGGACGCGGACTCGGACTGGGATCCGGACATGGTGGTAGTAGTGGTAGTAGTGGTAGTAGTGGTAGTAGTGGTAGTAGTGGTAGTGGTGGTAGTGGTGGTGTTGATGTCGAACTCAGCTACCTCGTGTACTGTAGCTGGTTAGCTGTATGTCTGCTGTATGTCATGTACCCTCAGGTCGTCCGTCACCTTATTAGATGTTGAGTTGGTCCGAGGTACTCGTACTGGTACTAATTAGTAAGTGGGTTGTTGTATGTACCGTCAAGGAGCGGGGAGGGTGAACGGTGGACGGTGGACGGGATGCCGCAGGGCGCAGGCAAGCAAACTAGGTTACGGGCTTAGCACGGAGATGTACCGACGACGACGGCGACGACGGCGACGATGGAACTGACGGTCTGTAGATAGTGGAATCGGTAGATAGCTTCGCGCAGCACGAAACCCCATTTCGTTCGGTTCATTCTTGTATAATGGTAGTAACTTGGTTTTAATTACCGTGCTCTGCATTGCCCTGCTCTGCCCTGCTCTGCCTTCGTGTTCAATCGGCCTGGGAACAGCACATCAGAACGCCATCATCACCAGCTCCAGCTCAGCCCAAGATACAATTTCACCAATCCGCCTGGCATGAACATGAACGAGCGTTGCACTGTCATCCATGATCCTTATCCCTCAATCCACAGACCAACTTGGCATTGAATATGAATCCCTCCTGGACCGTCTCGCCTCCGCATGTACATATATGTAGCTCATGGCAAGCCTCCCATCCCACGCCAGACCAGAACTTGGACCCTACACCAACACCACCGTCGAAAAATTAGGTTTGTACAAGTTGTAACTCATGATCTAACAACACACAGCTTTTTGAACCCTCCTGGCTCCTGAATCAGAGGTTCGGTCCCGTCACCCTTTCTTTCCCTTGTTCTTTTTCCTTTTCCAGAACCAATGATTGACGTCTATCTCCAATGTTGCAACCACTTCGTCTCGCCGTTGCCTTGTGAACCTGAAGTCAGCCGGATTCAGGCATGTCCGTTGATGCCGTTAACGCCATTGACCACCGGAGTTGGAAGGCCCGCGAGAACGCTGAATTGGCCACCTGCGCCAGCCCAAACAAGTTTCTTGTCCCGGACTGCCGTGTTGTCAATGAGGGTTGCAACCTCGACATCTTCGTCGGTGCCTTGACCGGTCTGATAGGTGGTGCTGAATCCCCATGAGTATGCCTTTCCATTCTTGTCAATGGCAATACCATGGTCGGAGCCAGCAGCGGCATAGACAGCATCGATATTGGGGATTTGCGTTGGCACAGTGAGAATTCGAGGATGGCCGGCAGAATCACGCACGACGTCGTCCTGTGGCAGGTCTGACACTTTCAAGCCTAGTTGACTGCCGTCAAGTCGGCCCCAGACCAACAGCTCGCCTTTATCGGTCACGGCAACGGTATGGTGGGCCCCACCGTGGATGCAGGTGACTCTCCCTTTGCCGTGAAGACTTTCGATGACAATGGGGTGGTGGACGTCAGAGCTCTTGCTGGCTCCAGTCTCATCAAACTCTTTCGGGATACCAGTTTGACCAAAATTGTTCAGTCCCCATGAATAAACGTCGCCGTTGTCACGGACCCCAAACGAGTTGTATGCCCCAGCTCCGACGTGGATGATTTTCTTCGGGAGGCCAATAGGCATCGGTATTAAACTGTTCGTTGCTCGTCGTTCCAGAATCCTGCGCCCTAGTTGATTCTGTTGTCCCGAACCCCATCCATACACAATACCGTTGCTTTGGAGAGCGAGGACGTGGTTCGCTCCGGTGGCCAATTGGATGATGTTTTTGAGGCCTTTGATCAGCTTTGGCCGCAGTTGAATCAGCGTAGATGGGTCAAAGCCGAATATTCCCTCATTCGATCGGAAGGTGCCCCATCCATAAACTTCACCCTCACTAGTCAGGGCGAAGGTGGCGCTATCAGTGCAGGCAATTTGAGTGAAGACGACTCCTTCAGGAACGCCAGCCAAGTCCACTTCGCTGGGTGTCGACTCCTTTGGATTGACTGCCGTCTCAGACCCGCTGTCAGAGTCACTGTCACTCCCGGCATCATCGTCCATGTCCCGAAGACCGCCGTCCCAAGTAGTGTCTCGCCCGAGGGCGCCTTGATCGTTGACGCCCCAGGTCAAGATCTTGTTGTCATGTGTCAGAGCAGCAGTATGCATTCCACCGACCGACAGGCCAACGATGCCAACCGTGTCCGGGCTCAGGTTTGGATTGTAGCGTGGTCTCTTCACTTCGGTTTGGCCCTTTGCGCTTCCTAGTCCCAGTTCTCCCGAAGACCCTTCTCCGAAAACGTAGACATTCAGCTTATCGGTGGGAGCGTGGTTCAGTTCTGCCTTCGCCTTGGTCTTCTTGGCCGTTGTGGTCTTCTTCGTTACCGCCTTTCCCTTCACCGGCTCCGGAGAAGGGACCACGGTCTGGGGCTTGACTCTTTTGATGCCGTTGGCTTTGGGACTGTCCTCGACCTCATCTTCGGCCTTGCGCTTGTGGATTTTGGGTCTAGGGTGATGTTCTGAAGGAGTGACAGTGATGACTCCGGTTCCCAGACGCCTTGCGGGGGCTTTTGGCTTTGTTGCTTCCGCAGTCTTAGTAGCTTTGGCAGCTTTGGCGACGGTGGTGGTCTTTGTTGTTTTCTTGGAGGCGTCAGCCGCCGCCGCCGTTCGAGGACGAGTAGAGGCCATGGTAGTGCAGGTAGAGATGCGAACGAGGACTGAAGCAGACAAGGATGTTCTTGGGCGGAGCGAAGAGGTTGTTCCGATAGTCGAGGTATCTGATTGAATGGGGAAGCGAAATGTAATTGGAGCCGAGACGTGCCAGTATTCGCAGGACGATCGGATGATATATAAAGCAAGATGGTCACCTGCAGGGTGATAAACAAGCTGGGGGCAGTGCCAGATTCAACGAGGACGAGGCAGTGAGGCAGTCGATGGAAAGGACAAAGACTGGGGTGGTGTTGTGTTGTGATGGTCGAGTGGACTCGAGAAGCGCGCCAAAAATATTCACAGTCCAGCGCACAGGTCAGATGCATAATAATTAAAATGAATTGATAATTAGCCGTGGAGTGACGGGGACTGCGGGTGACTGCGGTGGCTGCGGTGACTGCCGGTGGCTGCGGTGGCTGGCATGACTCAGCAGCCCCTAAGCCCCTGGTGCCCCTTAAGCCCCTTTATCCGCGGCCTCAGCCTCGTGAGTGTTGACTCGTTGTGTACGGATACTCCATATACTTACACACTAAGCTACGGCACATACTGTACATTCGGCCATCCAATTAATGTCCATCATTCAATATCTATCCCGTCCAAAATGCTCCTGCTGAACACTCATCTGATATATCAACCCCCGGCAATCTATCGGCTTCAACCTGCGCCGTCTTTTCCTCCTGCCTGATGGGTATGGCCTGCGTGTCGTCCAGAGGGAGCGAACTGGGGTAAAAGGTAAACACCTAGTTCCCATTGTGATCACGTTGTGCCCATGGTACTTCGACTCGCACCCATTGAGTGTCTTCTCCCCGTGCGAAGCCAGCCCCGCCATCTACTGGATAGACGTTGTCCAACCATTGTTCGACTCCTGCTCCGGCGGGCTGAATTCCGTCGTCACCGAGAGCATCAACCAAGCCGACATGTTTCGCAGTCAATTTCAACCGCAGTGACCCGGCATAGGCACAGTCGACATGCCTTAAATATCGATCTTCGGTACGGAGCAAATCCGCGCTTCTGGCTAGGAGACTCCGCAAGCTCCATGCTTGATTGCAATATTCGAGCCAGTGCGTAATCCCATCGCGCACGAATGCTCCCCGTAATCTTTGCATGAGGCTCATCCGAGCAGGAAGCAACTCACTCATGCCAGTGAGAGTGAATGCGTTACCGAATACGCTGCCAGAGGCTGTGTCATCGTGCCAGCTTCTTACATAGTTGCTGTTGGCTTGATCATCCTCGTCGGGCTTAGTCCGTCCATTTGGAACGAAAGAGGGAAACCAGATGCTTGACTGCCGTGACATCGAGTCGTTTGTGTCACCATGGTGGCTAGGAGAACTCCTAAACCATCTCTGGCCCCACATCTTAGCAAGTTGATGTCTGAGCAGCCCAGGTTCTGTGAAGTGCGGGTGCACGATGGTTTTGTCCCTCCAGTTCCACCAAGTCCTACAATACCAGCCTTACTTTATCAGCGAAAGATCACCGTCAAAGTTGGCTACCCTCACACTCACATTGACCTATATCGCAGTGCTCGGGTTTTGACGCTCGCATGTGGCATGCCGGACACTTCCTCGTCATCTGATAGAGAAACTGCAAATGTTCTTTTTCTTCCGGCGGCATCTGGGCGTCATACTGCCGGCAGGTGGCGTTCCTGTGCCAGAGAACCTGATGTCGGAAGCAGCTTTTTGTGCCACACTTTGGGCATTTCAACCTGGCTAGTGATCCATGATACACCTTGCCTGAATGACCGCAGTCGGGCTTCGGGCAGCTTTGCCAGGTGCCCAGATGCCAGACCCGTGCATTCTGGAGCCACTCCTCGACGTGCCGGCACACCTTCTCTCCCAGAGCCGCCTTCAGCTCGGACATTGGTATGGGAATTCCACAGGACGGACAGGTAATTGTGCTGCAATCCGGCATCAGCCTCATCCGCCAACGTAGATGTCTGAGGATGCACAACAAGCAGGTGGCTGGCGGGTGGTAACATCGATGAAAGGATGGAAAATCGTCGAGCTGGGGCTTCTCCTCAAAGCAGATCTCGCAGATACGTGTGACAAGGTCGGTCTTTGTCTCGCGGTCGTTGCGTGCCATGGATACTGCCTGCCGCAGGCTGCGGCCTGGGACAAGACTATCAAGTCTCAAGTATTTCTGAAAAGTCACAATATCATGGAAAATAAGGCATGTAGATAGATGAACGGACAAGCTCAACGATGTCAGGAGTAGACGATAGGTCAAGGAGACTTTGATGGACTAGATTGTATTCTGAACGTGTAATGGGTATCCGCAGCCATGCCCCCGGTATTGTGATTAGCTCCGAATGAAGCTCAAAGGGTGAGGAAGTCGCGATCGCTAGCATGAAGCGCAGTAAGGCGCCGACCGACCGCAACTGTTGTTACCCTGCTCTATGACATGCAAGGCGTGTATTGCTTCTTGTGAAATTGTGAGGCGTGATATCAACGGCTCTCTGCGCAGGCAGTGACTCCCTACCGATGTCTAGACCACCGGCTTCAATTCCCGATTGCCCTTTGCACGAGGGTTTGGTGCGTTCTCATTCTCTTGAATGTAGAACCTACGGAGCAACATGATGGCTTCTTTCCTGAATATCCCTCCGTAGCTTGGATAACCTTCCTCGAGACCCCGGTCAGAGTTGACTGCGAGAACACTGCCATTTCCGCCAAATCTATCATTTCCACATCCAAAGTAGACGCATCGGATCCCGTACTGTCTGAGGGCTGAAGCGCACATGATGCAAGGCTCAACGGTAACGTAGAGATCGGTCTCTTTGAGCTTGTCGGCAGGGAATTTGGCAAGAAACTCAGATATGGCCAGGAACTCTGCATGCCGAGTGCCGTTGAGAGACCGGTTTGTGTCGTTCATGCCTCGAGCCACGACTTCGCCATTGTGGACAAGGACGCAGGCAACTGGAGTTTCACCTCCGGCAAGAGCCTCTTCGGCGACATTGATTGCTTGACGCATGAAGCCTTGGTGCATTTCCAAGTTCTTGAGAACTTCGGGATCGAGTTTGTCCTTGTCGACCTTGCTTTCAGGCTCTCGGATGGTCGCCATATCGTCCGAATCAGAGGAGTAGAGGAGGTTTCCGAGGTCGCGGTCCTTGTGGGCGCGTGTAAGAGGGGGAGAGCCCCCAGGCAAGTCCTGGAGGAAGTCCATGGTGACTACATCTTGACCCACTGGCAAGGAAGGAAGGAACTTGCAAGGCAGGTGCGATTGAGATGGTTGTCACTTCGCTTCGGCTAACTTGCCGTCTGCCACGCCAGTTGGCTGGATGAACTGCGACACCGAGTGAGTGAGTGAAATCTACAGTCACCACATCAGCTATTCTTCAGCACAGCCAGAACCGGAGTATCCAGAAGGTGGTATGCCAGCTATGGTCGTGTCGACGTTCCGCAGCCTGTTGCTGCTGGCAGTCTATGCCTGCGTCGCTCTGGCGGGCCGCGATGCCGGCGACCTCCCCAATTCAGTCACTCTCTCCTACCAACTGTTAGGATCTCCTTCAGTCGAGCCATTGGCCACCCTCTCCTACGACCCCAAGTCTCTGAAGCACGCTCTATCCTCCTGGACTCCTCCAAGCCTCGACTCTGAAAAGTCCACCACTCCCGAATCCACCTCGTCAAGACTTCTCCGAATTCTACTTCCCAATGGCCATACCACGGTCACGACCTTAGACACCTTCAACCCGGATGTTTACCAGAAGATTGACCTCTGGATATCTCCAGACGACGGATCAGTCTTCTCGGCCTCCGTGTCCAGTGTCTCGCCGCCGCCACTGACTCCCGAAGAGGCACATTACAAGAAAAAAGTCGACCGAGCAAAGGCGAAAGGAAAGCCTATACCGCCCCCTCCCCCGGTTCCCAATACAAAGAAGGCAAGGGAGGAAGCAGCTAGAAGAGCCGCTCTCCACGAGCCTATCCGAGTCAACCTCCTGGTGTCTAGCCCTGGTCCTGCACCTGCTCTCGCAACTCGCAAACCACCGCAGGTGGATTCTGAGGGAAGGGAGGTTGCGCAAGAAGAACAGCAAGAAAAGAGTTTCTTCCAGAAGTACTGGTGGGTCTTCCTGATCTTTGCTGTACTTTCTATGGGGGGAGGGGGCGGAGACAAATGATACACTGCGAGATGCTACCACGCTCTCCCATGAGTGAGGGACTTGATCTACCATTGTCCATAATTGAGACCGCACCCAGAGTCTTGAAATGTTTCGACAACATCATCTCACCTCGCCGCTGAGCGGCACGGAACAAGCCTTTCAAGTTCCGCTAAATTAAAATTTTCTGCATAAACGCAACTTCCACGCGATGCGGTACAACAGGCTTGTGAATCTGTACAGCTATTGCAATACGTCAATTTCGTCAAGCTCACGACGGATGCGCTTCCCTCTTCCCCACATGCCGAGATTCCAGCTCTGGACTCCCTGATCTGTTAGCACCATCAACTCGTTCCAAGCAGGCCGCTTCCGTTTCATCTTGAATGCTGGCTTGTCTTGCGACTCTATCGACCCAGTCTTTTCGTTGGGCGTTGCGCAGGATGCGACTGGCTTCCCTTCTTGACTCGGCTCGCTCAGAGACATCCGTCCCACATTCTCGTCGCTAGGCTCAGTTGAGTCTTGCCCCTTGCCTTCAAGGCATAGATTTACTATGTCTGCGGCGCTCGTTGACAGGGAATTATCTACGCCGGTTTTTCTTGGTAGAATGTCAGGTTCGAGCGGCTTGGATGTGGCAACACTGGCCTGACTATTCAACGCCATGTTTGAAGAGGGGGCCTGTGTTAGCATTCTTCCCGTATGGACGTGTGGGGATGGTAGTGGCGTGCAATTTCTGGGGACTTCACTGTGCACTGGGTCGTCGGGGTCTCTGACGTCCACTTTGGGAGAATCATTCCACGAATTCTGTGGCTGAAGATCGCTAGATGTCTGGCAGATATCGACCTGCCTGGCGTCGTCTTCATTCGGTGTCTTGATAGTCTTTGCTCGACCAATACTGGCCTCAGTAGGAATGGCCATGTCCTGGTTGTCTGTCTCCGCTCCCCTGCCGTCTTCCGTAGTGCTCTGTGGACCCTCTTCGCACCGATCCAGGTCTGCTCCAGATTCCTGCTGTTCGTCGTAGCTTGCGGCCTCTGCCCATGCAATGCGGTGGACGATAGCACCTTCATCCATCTTCAGCACGACAGGCCGTAATTCGACAAGACGGCCGAAAAAGGGGTCATCTACATGCGGGTAGAAACTCGCAAACCCAGCCGCGACCGGGAACGTCGCGGAGGCGTGGGCAGACGTCTTTGCAGTTGGGCTTTGCGGGGAACTTTGCGTCGCCTGTTGCAGCGACGAGGGTGGTGTCGGTGTCGTCTGGGTGTCTGCGTCGTCAGGATCCGCGGCAAGAACAACGTCACCGGCTCCAGCCCCAACCTGTGTAGTCGCGGCTTGGACATTTTCGGCGGGATCCAGATTGCCTCCAGTATCCGACGCAGACGACTGGTCATCGTCGTCGAGGTCGTCGCACAACGGGCCAGGGTCGAGGGCGTAGACCAGAACCCGGTCCCACTGCGCGACGGCGATGCGGTCTCCCCTCGGTGAGACGCTCACGGTATCCACACCCGTCAAGGTGGTGGATTGCGGGCGCCACCCCCACAGTCGCGCGACAACACGAACCTCCAGGCCATCTGTGTTTCTATCTACACCGCTGCCTATGACGTCCTGCTCATCCTCTTCCTCTTGGGCGCGCGTAAACACGGCGTCGGCCAGATCGTCGAGTGCGTCGGGATCTAGTGTCTTAGAATCCCTCGCTCTCCGCGTTGGAGGAGCAGGCAAGTCGGGCAGATGGTCACGTACTTCAGTGTGGCGGCAGAGCCAGTACGGTCTGCGGCTCCTGATTTGGACGATGGTCAGGATAGTAGGTCCATCAACATCTCTGCTGGCAGTATCGTACTCTAGAGTTTTCGGCGCCGGGAGCGTAGTGGTGCCCAGGCACAGCATGTTTGTGAGACATTCGGGTTCGGGTTGCGTATGATCATTATTGGCTTCTTGCGAGGCTGGGCTAGAAAAGGTTTCGTGCCGTGAAAAGAAGGGCAAGCCGAGTGTGAAGCGCAGTCCTTGGATGGTTGTCGCATTGACCTGGCGGAGACGGACTGAGAGGGCATACTGGAGGGGCGAAGTGGTCCAAGATCGATGCGGCCAGTATACAATATCATGCCGACGCCGTAGTTCGCGGCGGATCGAGTCGTTCGCCAGCAACGCCGTGTATGGAGTAACGGAGCCCGGAGCGTAGAGAAATAGGCAGCCGCCTTCTCTGAAAAAGGCGATGGAGCGTGGTCGTAACCCAAGATGTACCGATCGTAAGTCACGGTCACGCCGGGCATCGTGCGGCCGCGTACGAGTGTATAGTCTTTCTCCGGTGCTGTCGTTCACGAGATCGCCAGCATCCTCCTTCCACATAGCATCGTGGTCGAAAGGGTATACGACAGTTGCGTGATATGTCCCAGGCTGATTTCGTGGGAGGCACTCTGTGTTATACAGAAGGACACTAGCATGAGCGCTAGGGGCAATGCTATCGGGAAGGTCCCATAGTATCGCACATAGGAAACGGTTGTAGACAGCCAAGTGAACGGGGACTAGGATCCTGTCACGGAGAGATCTGTGCGTTGGGATGGTAAAGAAGACAGGCGGGTCGTTGGTGTGCACGTTGTAGTGGAGGAGATGATAGCGAACATAACCGGGCACAGAATCATCGACTTGGTCGTGATCGACACATTCGCCTCCTAGAATTTGGCTGGGGGTTCTTTTCAAAGTGGGCTTCTGAGTTGTCAGAGCGTCGGCTGGATCTTGCTCAGGCGGTGTCCATGCGTACAAGACTGAAATGTTGGACCCCTGATACGTGACCTGGACAATCTTTGCTTGACCATCGGCATATGGTGATTCGATCCGGTCGCAAGCTTGTCCCATATGGCTATACAAGCGGACGCTAAGACTGTTCTTGAGAACCAGTGAAAATTCGCTCCATCCATCCGACCCCTGTGCAATACAGGACGCTCGAGACTGCAAACCTCCACGGTTGGCAAATCTAAGATTGCGGCAATCTGCCCTCAAGTTCGCGCCGAAAAGGTGCGCTGCGGCGCGCTGGCGAAAGATCAGGAACAGGTCGTATGGGGGAATTAAGAGCGAGTCAAGTCCAAGCTTGGGCCCAGGAACTTGGCCTAAGTGGTACAGAAGGACCTGCCTGCTTTGAGATGCAAGGGTAAACAGTTTACTATTGACCTGGATGAGTTGGAAGAAGCTCGGCGTGGTTGAGGAGAGAAATATCTGCTGGAGGATCTCAGGCGGAAGCGACAAAAAGGCGACGGGCTCGGAGCCAGCTGCCTGTACGGCCGCAGACATGTCGAGGGTTCGGAGTGAATGGTGAAGATACAGAGTACCTCGGCAGCGCAATGCTGCTCGCTAGGTTAGATGCTTTCCTAATTCTAAAGAGCACCATCCAGGACGCTTCCGCCCTCCTCTTGGAATTGAGAAAGTGAAGGGGTTTTTGGGACAGTAGTGCAACGGGCGGGGACAAGCCATGGATATTGCCGACTTACGGTCCCGCGAGCAAGTGTCCAAGGCTAGACGACGGCCATGTGAAGTAAGTGACAGGCGATGCGACTTACTCGCAAGCCGGCCTCTGCTGGTGACCTGGCGTGGGCCCGCATCGACTCTACTCCCCGAGGATAAAGGAAAGCCAACCCGGGAAAAGCGCTCACCTATGAGTACGGCCTCATGAGATGTGGCGCCTGAAGCTACAGGAGCTGAGAGTTGCAGGGTGATGAGGTTGAAGTTGGAGACATGTTAAGGTTAAGATTCCGTCCCGGGACGGGACTTAAGGCTTGGCGCCCTCATACAACAAGGTAAGCACGACAGCCTCCTAAGCCCGCCCCGGCCCGGGTGATATAGATAAGGTATCTACATTTGGTATACTAGTATATATACTCTCTGTATGTATATATACACATGTATCTGCGCTGACAGAGAACCAATGTCACCTTCCGATCAGGATCAGGATACGTGTGTTCAGAAAGAAGCGTGTAAATCCACCAGGCTGTGGCCTAAAAAGTCCACCATACCGAGGTGATGACGCCGGTAATCGCCCAAACTCCGTATCTCATCATGCTCATTTCTTTCCTATCGTGAGTGGATGCTCTATTCAAAAACCGATCTCAAGCTCTAAAGCCCCGCCGTCGACCTCACTGGTCAAACTTCTCGCCAGGTTGGAGACTGAGCCATGGACATGCCCGCCAGTCGCAGCCCTGCTTGTAGATCTCCGTGCCCCACCATCTGAAGTTGTCCATCCAGCCGGGATATACAAAGCCAAAAAAGACGACCACGAGCGAGAAGGCCAGCCCCGAGTCTAAAGCGGCCGACATGGTCATGGTGTATTTGCCCCACCACGCCGATGCCCGTCTCTTCACCAGGTGGTTGAACGCGAAGCAGACCACTGCCCAGACGGAGAAGTTCAGACCGGTGGCTGGAGGAATCCAGCTCAGACTCCCAAAGAGAACGGGGAGGTTGACTTTCCTCCAGACCGTCTTCTTTTGGCCTCGCCCCATGACCCATATCAGGATGGGCGCGATGAAGCCGAGCAAGAACGCCCAGACCAAGTGTCGATAAAGTGCTCCCGGCCCGAAGAACCGTTGTGGTCCGACCACGCCCCAGAGAATGCTGCCGTTGAAGTGAACTCGAGCGATGGGGCAATTGAACCCGTTGATCGCCTCGGGCGTGCAAATGCCTGGGATGTTGACGAACATCCAATTGAGAACGCCAATCTGGACCAAGCTGGAAACTAGGGTGGCGACCATCTGCACCTTGAACAGCAATTTGGGGGGGATTTTCATGTAATGACCCAGTTTTAGGTCGGACGAGAATTTGATCCCTTGAGCTGAACTGATGTAGCAGTAGGTGACGAAAACCATATTGGCCACTGGTCGGCCGGGAAACATGACACCACATATGAGCTGACAGATCAGGTATAGGCTGCTGTGTTGATTTGTGATAGCCATGACGATCCCAACGGGTATGAAGAGGACCGTGGTAATCCCCAGGGCCGTCAAAAGGCCGTACCATGGCAGATGCACTGGGTAATATTCGACCACGAAGATCCCGACCGCCAACATGGTGACAAAGGTGCCGGCATACCACCACATTGGCACATCCTCATACCTCCTCATCAAGCGGTTGTGAACATCTTCACCGCTGGCGACCACAGTCAAGCTATCAATTCGGCGACGACTGTAATTGTCATCCGAAGTCGGGACGGTCTCATATCCAACCGCGGGCTTCTCTTGTCTTTCATTAAAAGCTTGCTTAGACTGTCGCCAGATATCCCGGCCATGCCAGCATGTTGTATGACTGATCAATGCCGCAAGCGCCGCAAATTGTACTCCATACGACAGAACATAAGTGATGGGCAGGTAGACTTTGGAATAATTGTCGTAGGCTTCCTTGTTGAACAAAAACTCTGGCGTCAGAATTTTGCTGACATCATATGGCTTGCCCGTGTTGTCAAAAACCGCCGAAGACAAGATGGGAAGATATCCCGAGAAGAGGACGTTCTTGTAGTCTGCAGAAGAATCAGCACGAGAATGCACGTATTCGCTCCGGTCCGCCACATACACAGGATAGGCGCAATAATCCACATCACCAGGACAAGGCCACCAACAACATTCGCGGCGGCCCACCATGGTGTCAATAGAGGTGAGCCAATATAGGCAATTTGCGCCCAGTCGAATGTCACGGGAAAAAGTCCCAATCCCGAGGCAACCCCAAACTATACCAGTTAGAGCTCGAGCTGGCACGAAGGCGGCGATTGCTTACCAGGTTGGAAATGACGACATTCTTCGGCGCAAACCAGGTGACGACGTTGAAATAACTCAATGCCGGGGCCAGCAGTCCAGGAACGAAATACCATGCAAATGCGGCGGCCCAAACGTAGATGAAAAATCGGTATCGTGAAATCGTCCATCCGTTGGCGGCTTTGTTTTCATCCTTGTGCATTGTGGTAAACATTGCGGTTGACATGAGGGTGCCAGGCCATATCATTGCTGCCGGGCGGACCAGATAGCGTCTTGTCAGCCCGGCAAAGGCGTAACCCAGAATCTGGGTCGAGATAGTGAGCAGGAGCTGATATAGGATCGGAACGGTCTGTTTGTAAAACTTGTGTTGCTCGACAATGATATCAGTGGCAAAGGCAAAGCCGAACGATACATTACTACTGATGTACACACAGGCGTGCTCCTTTTCGTTCCACCGACCTTGGGCCAGCCATAGACGCAGTTTTTCTGTCCGTGTGTGCAGGTGTTGGTGTTCATCCGGTTGGCGCGTACCCTCGACAAACATGCGTTCTGAATCGCCTCGTCTCTTGAACGCAAGATCCCATAGTTTGCCCAAGGGATGAACCAGCACCAGAGCAATGACGGGTGTTATGGCGACGCTGGGGTATCTTAGTGAGAAGAAAAGATTCGTTGCCGACCCTGCTATTGCAAAAAGCAAGGACAGCGTCCACATGCGAGGCGTGTTGATAGATAACGAGGTATTATCAGTTGCCGGCACTGAAGCTCGAACCTCAGGATAAGGAGAGTTATCTGGGGGATCATCCTCTGTGGGAATATACTCGTCCTCGATCTCATCCCCGCTTCCCGTTCGTGTGCTCGCGTTGGAAGACTCGGCCTTGTGCTCGGCAATGGCCGGATTGACGGCGAACGAGGTCTTCGAATCGAGCCCCATTCCAATGTCACTGGCCGCAGAAGACGACCTTCGGCGCAGCCATTCCGTACTGCGGTACCGCCGCCGAGGATCTGAGGACTGGCCGTGATCACCACGGAGATTATGCGCAGATTGTACTCTCTTCCCGCGACTCTTGTAACTTCTCCGTTGACTCCTCACCTCGTCTTCGTCTTCGGAGCTCGGCTCGGACGCGGAGCCAGAGTTGACCATCGGCACAGTGCCATAGGAACCGGTCCCCAGCGCGGGAGACGAGCGCATGAGCAAGAGTGGATGCCGCGACATGATGAAACCCCAGACGCGCGAAGCAATGGAACGACTTGGCCGGTGTGGTTGTGGAAGGGTTATTGGGGGGGCGAGAGACGACTCAGTAGCTCTGCGACCATGTAAAGAGGCACCCGGACTGGTCTCGGGGTCCGCGTCCAACAGTCCAGTATCATCTTGTACTGTGACGGAGCGTGTTGAGGAGGATGCAAGGTGAGAGAGCTCCAGGCCAATGTCGGTGGACTCGGAGTCAGAGTGGGATGTAGCCTGAGCAAAACCTGGGAGCATAGCCTGACCCAGGCATGGAGCGTAACGAGGATGCGTCACCGGAAGGAATGGGCGTGGTGGGCGCAGAAAGGGGGGACTGTTTCGTAGTGTTAGTGTCGGTGTGCAGTAGTGGTGAGTGGGAGGCTTAGGGCCACGATTCGAGCAACCAACGGTTATCATTAGCTGATCAGATTGATAAGATTATCGCCAGTACTGTACATGTGACCCTGTGACGGCGCCTTAGCCCTCCCTCCTACCAGCCACCGCCAGTCCTATCACATCTGGCCACGCCAGGGAACACGGCTTTTTTTGCAGTTGCAGACCCGCAGCCACCACCTTGAGGCTATTGTCATTATGTAGACTAATTCCTCTGTTTTGTCGTGGCAGTTTCGTTGTTCGTGCTGCTGCCCGATCAAGTGGATGGATCCTGGGTGTCCTTGTGCCCACCCCGGGTCCTAAGGCTGCCTCGGCGACCCCAGAGGATCAGACACCAAAAGCCAACACCACCACAACCACACCCCTAGCATGCCAATAAAACGTACTCGTATCTCATTACCTAGGCAGTGTTGCGGCTCTGTTCCCTCGAATTCCACTTTTGGGTCGTGTCTTGTCCGATCACCCCTTAAAAGACTCCGACCTCGCCCCCAGCCCGTGTCAACATGTCATACACGCGGCTGGGCAGCTTGTATTTCACCAGTCCGGCAAAAACCATCAGGTCCTTGGCCATGTCACTTAGTTGATCCTTCACGCCATCGGCTTCTCCCCCATTCCCTGCTTCCCATCTTCCGGTCCTCATTATCTTGTCTCGTTCTCCTCCAATTGCTCGGACAGCCCAGACAACACTGATGCCGGCACAACGAGCCAAAATCTGTGGGAGCGTTCCAAAGGCCGTGGCGGCCGCGCGGATCACGGGAATGGCTCCGTTAGCTCGCAGTGGGAGGATGTTGAGGTCGTTCAGTTCTTCCAGGGCAACCATGAATTGAGGTGGGTTGGCTTCTAGGTGTGATCGCACCGACAGCAGGCGAAGCAGAGCACCACAGACTTCCCGGTTGCTGGACGAAATCACATTGTAGTACGCGGCGTTGCTATTGTACAACGAGATCATGTTTCTGGCCAACTCAATCGGTGAGGTTGTTGACTGTGTCAGCGACAAGGACGACTGAGGGCCGGCACCCTGGCTGGAGGCGGATGATCCACTCTGACCATCCAGTCGTCGAGGCTTGAGAGGTTGGAGTTGCATGGGCGACTCTCCCAGGTCCAAAGTCACAGCATCGGCGAGCGCTCGGTTGAGCACACTGACGACGTTGTCGTAGTCCTCACACAGATGATATAGCAGTACCGCATCCGCGATTTGTCCACGCTGGTCTGCAACAGCGGCCGACTGGCCTGTGATAGATTTCAGGAACTCTTCTCGGTTGTCGAGCTTGATCAAGCTCGCTCGAACTTCAATGGCCCCTGCTATCCGAGTCCCGTCGCTACGGATGTCTCCGAGGAGTTTGGCGAATTCGCGGGTCTCAAGACACAGCTCCCGGAGACACTCGTGGCAGGCATTCGTGTGGACCAGACCCAGGCTGGCCGGCTCTAGGTCGGAGTTCAAGCAGATCAGAGATAGATAGTCCACAGACGCTACTGTGAGGGCTGATCTGAAGGTAGCCGTGTAATGGGCAACCAGCGGCACAAAGTTGATCATTGGCAACTGCGTGGTTGAGTAAGTCACTGCGTAAATTTGTTAGTATGACTGAAACATGCCGGGGCGATAACCACTTACAAAGCTCGTTGCCAGCGACTGTGAAGTCAGAAACCCTCAATAGGCCATAGTATGCCAGGGCAATCGCGAGATGCACGGCGCTCACGGGATTGAAGTTGTGTAGGTAGTCAACCGCTTGTTCAAACATCCCGGCGAGGACTTGCATCAACAGAAACGTGCCATAGGCACTGGAGCCTTCGATCTGGTTCTTTTGGAAATGCTTCTCCCCAATTTCCGAGACCGTCTCCCGGATCTGATCGAGACCGAAAATCTCCCCCGAGATTTCCTCCAGTCTTTCCGTCTCTCGGGCCAGCGTAAATTGAAGCCACAACCAGTCTTCCACTCCTTGGCCGACCGCCTCCAGATTTCGGGCGTTCAGGTCACATCGTCCCACTACCTTGTAGCAAGCAATCTTATAAGGGTCGACTGCACTCTTTTGAGCCACTTTGGTCATTTTCGCGTATTCATTGTCGATCATCTCTTGCAGCTTCCGACCCAGGCGTCGGTCTGGACTGTTTGCATAGGCCAGAACGTACGAACCAAATTTTCGGTCTGTAGATTGAAAAGAGGGAGTGCTGTTGACGTAGTCGGCGGCTTCTTTGACGAATCCACATCTCAAGAGGTAGAAGATCACAGCCCAAAGGTAATCACCTTTCTCGTCTTTATCCTGTTGTAACTCGGTACCATCTGGCACCAAATCCCGCCGGACGGCACGCAAGCGAATGTACGCACGAACAATATTGACGACGCTCGGCTGTCCACCCAGTGCCGCCTCTCGTGCATTCTTCTCGATGAGTGACCTCAGTTCACGCCAGAAAGACTTCTCCAAGTAAGTTCGGGAGCCTTCCAACATTTGCTTCTTGAATCTCATGGCTTCGGTGCCGTTGGACTCATCCAGGTACGCCTGCGTGTATTGTCTTTCTCTAACAGGAGATCTGCCTTCTCTGGTGATCTCGCGAAGGGCCTGGTAAGCCTCGATCAGTTGTCGAGGACTATCGCCAATGTGCCCCTCTTCTGCTTCGGCAAAAATCTGCAGAAGTGGGAATGAGATACCTTGTAGTCGGGCTCTATTAAGTTCTTCAACCTTTTCGATCAGTGCCTTTTCCTTCTCGCGGAGGTCTCGTGAGTTCTGGCCTCTTGAAAAAGCAGATGATACGGGAGCCGCACCTTCCTTCTTAAAGAAGGATGATGACCCGGCGCCTGCCCCCGGAGTGCCGATAATAGACTTCTCGATTGCCGAACGACCGAACACACTTCTGGTCCCCCGAGGCGTCGTGGTGGACGGGCCTGCATTGCCTCGCGTTGTGGATCTACCAAACGGTGTTCGGGCATCCTCACCTCCGTCCTCTCCAGGAGGCACCAATCCAAAGTGTGCCATGATCCTCAACTTCTGCTCCTCAAAGTCGACCCCCAGGCTCTCCTCGATAATTTGATCAACTTCTCGATAGACCCGATCTATGCCCTCTCTCATCATGGCTTCGCGACCCTTGGTACGTAGGTCTCTCAAGTAAGCACTGGACTCGTCGGCAAAGCTATCTGCAGCAGTTCGCGAGATCCCAGCGCGATCATCTGGCCCCAGAGCCTGAAAGTCTTTGTACGCCTGTCCAGGGGCAATACCAGAACCCGCGAGCAGATAATGTGCTCGGCTGTCATTGTGAATCTCCGCGGGCTTTGCTCCTCGTTGTCTGATCTCTTGCGCACGTCGAGCGACATCCCCCAGATCAAGATTGAGGCCGGGCAATTGGGCCAGACGACCATTGTTTTCGGATTTCAGTCTGGGCTTTTTCTTCTGCCTCTCGAGCAGACTGCTAAAATAGGCAGCATCCCTGGTCTGCGAAGGAGCTGCATCTGTCTGCGGCGTCTCTGCCGAAACCGCAGTGGTACCAGAAAGCGTAGTCCCAAACGTAGAGCTATTACCCCCTAGAGGTTGTGCAGCGGGAGCGCCGAAGGGGGACGTTGTCGAAATGGGCTGCTGTGAGGCCGATGTTGTGGCTCCGAAGAGGCCTGTCGAGGGGCCAGAAGTGGCAGAGGGGGCAGAGGCGACAGTGGAGGTTCCAAAAGAGAAGGTAGGGGCAGAGGGTTTTGGAGCGCCACCCAGATTGAAGACTGAGCCCGATGAGCTCGCCGTGTTCAGTGCTGGAAAGGCCGTGGACGTCGTCTGTTGAGCTGTGGAACTATCGAAGATGGACTTTCGTTTGCCCTGTGCGTCGGTGTTGGTGTTGAGGTTCAAGCCTAAGAAAGGGCCGGAGGAACTTCCTTGACCAGAGGGGGGTTGGCCAAAGAGCGACATCTCGTATCGTCAGGGTCTTGACCCTCCTACACAAGACTGCTCTCGTCGTCCGTAAGTGTTGTCAATACCTGTACTAGTAATATGTCGCGTCTTAACAATTTCTGGGACCGCGTTGCTTGGGACCAGTCTTGGCGATATACTACGCCGCTTTAACTCCCTCTTACAGGCACCTTACCATTGATCCTGCAACTTGATTTGTGACCACCCTGGACAATCAGACTTGAACTTGACGAACTTCCCTATTACCGTTTCTCGCAACTTGGTCCAAGTTTTACAGCATCGTCCGCCCCTACGACGCAAGCACAGAGCATGAGCTCCTGGCAATGCCTATTTTCCAGTCGAAACCGTTCCGGGGCACCCGCGCCCAGGCACAGGACCTCTGGGAACGAGTAGCCGTGCTTTATCGTCAGAAAATCGCAAAGAATCCTTTCCTCTTCTTCGGACTGCCCTTCATGACTCTTATAGTTGGGGCATCCTTCTTGCTCACTCCAGCCGCTGCCTTAAGGTACGAGAAGCACGACCGCAAGCATCGACAGTTGACGGATCAAGAAAAAATGGAACTTGGATTAAAAGGTGGGATTATGGGTGAAGGGAATCTCACATACAATCCTCGGCGCAGGAAAGTTCTGAAGGGAGAGCTGAGCGAGCGAGACGAATACTACAAGCTCATGGCTAAGGACTTGGACAACTGGGAGCAAAAGCGAGTGGAGCGGTGGAAGGGTGAGCCTGATGGCAGGCTATAAGGTGTTGTTGCGAATTCGGTCTTTAACAGCACACTGAAACCCCTGGGTTTAATCTACACGAGATGGAAACCTCAGGAGCAATTTTCGACAGCACTGTCGAGCCGCCGGCGAACACCGAATACTATACAGGAAAAGCAGCCGATATTTGATACGACGGTATCAATATCGGGGCCTCAATCGACGCTGGGATGCCAGAACACCTGCGGTCCTCGTGTGGGAGATTATCACGTTACCAAAGTCGGATACTCTCAAGCTGTTGAGCATAATCTAGCATGGTGGAACGGCACATGTTACACCATGTTACACGGGTCAGGGGGCGTTTGATCTCAGCAGCTGAAGACAAGAGTCGGGTAGTAGCTACTGGTTTGAGGATCCACGACTGGTTATGCCGGGGTGGAGTGTTCTGGAGCGAATAGGACCAGGCATTTGTCAGTAAAAAGGAGAATGTTTGCTCTGTCAACCACGACGCCTGCAGCTGCCACAGGCGTGCACACGAAATACATAACATAGCGCCAGGCTTGGAGCTAATCATGTTGGGTGGCGGACGGCGGACAGTGGACGGCGGACGTGCATGCAACGAGAGTCCAGCCTCCATTGGTGGTGCTGAGAATGGATGGCTGATGACGCAACTGCAGGGTCCTGAAGGGACTGAAAGACGCCCGCAACAAGGAGCTTCCAGGCGGACGAACAATGAATTCGAGGGAACTTGCATGGGTCAGAATGGGCAATATCTCGGGCTTTGTCTCTGAAGTGGGATATGAAATAAAGCACTGGGCAACAAAATGGAAGAGTCTCGCCACTACTATACCTATAATCAATTACATGTAAGACTGCTATGGTTGAGTCATGACAGCGGCGCCCTGGCCAACCTTTCTGAGCCTCTGCCTCTTTGGTTATGAGATTCTGTCATCTCAGGTCTACTGGTTGGGCGTGAACACAATTCTCCATACACCTGCACCTGTCGATCAGCCATCTGTCTAGACACCTCGTTGTTCTGGTCCCAAGATTTGAGAGGGCGGAGATAGTGCCATTGTGGTCCGTTGAGGGATGAGGCCGGGAGGATGATGTCTTCTCAAGCGGGTCAGGAGCACAGCGCAATTATTATTGGAGGTGGTGGATGGTGGATGGCGAGCGGTGTAAGCGAGGTTTGGCTATGCTCCATGCTTCTCTAGTTCCACTCGCTTGGGCTGACAGCCGCCCGAGCATAAGGAGGCGAGTGGCATGATGTTCTGGCGTCGCCTCGTCGCGTGGTCGCTTGGTGCTTGACAATAATACAGAGTAGACTCAGTAGTAGAGGGAGTTGGCGTACGGCATACGGATACATACAGTCAGTCCTCTCAGGGGGACTTTTTCCTGCACAGAGACGAGATCTAGTTTGCCCGTGTACCAGGTTCCATGCTTGAACCCTATTTTTCCCTTCCAGTCCTATATGTCACTCTGTATAGCGCAAAGCGAGAAAACCAACCGGGTCGCAAATGACCTGCTACGGTGGTCAACAGTATCACGGGACAGAATACTTGTACTGCAGGCGTTCGAACGTTCCAGGCGCTGGCAAGACAGATCAGGACCCTGAGAGCCGGAGACCCTTAACCAAGAGACCCTGAATCTAAGAACTGGGGGGGCCAACTTAGGTACAACGCAGTGTCTTAGGTGCCTTAAGTGCGGTTGCCTACCTAAGGTAAGATGGGCCAGTGGCACGTTGCCACCACCCGTTAGAGCCTACCTATAGGCTATGCCTAATTCAATGATTGTCAGGGAACATGCCGACACCAATTACCCTGGCCCCTCCCATCGACGTCATTCTGATGCGCCAATTTCTTCTCTGGAGATACTAGTGCTCCGTAGTACTTCGGGCGTTGGCAGTAGGGGGCGCCCCCTCCACCCAGCTTCTCTGTAGGTGTCCAGATGCCAGATGGAGGCACCAGCAGGACGAAGTAATTACGTGATTGCCCTTGGTTAGGTACCAGGTAATAGCCATGCTGTAGGTACGTAGGTCGCAGGCCGCAGGTGTCTTAGGTACGGAGGACCTACTGGCTAAGGTACCTTAGGTATGCCGCCTGTAGAACGCCTCTCCCTCGCCTACTCCCGTAACCTGAACTTTGGCTTTTCATCCATTAATAATTAGGTAGATACACTCTGCCTCACCCTCATTTTTCTCAGCCAAATCCTTTGACACCAACAACGAAACTGAACACAATCCGTCCCTTACACAATCTCTCTTTGTGTTACAGCAGACAAATGAGGCCACAATCCACCATTCTGTGCACCTTGTCGCGTGCGCAGTCTAGACCGCAATGACGTAGCCTATTCAAGCTTCCCGACGAACTGACCTTTTCCCTTGTACACTACCTTCCACTGGTCCGCCTGCGAGCTTGCTATAGTCTCTGCGCACTCGACTTGATCACAACTGCAACAGTACAACGACGACCAGCCCGACTTTACCAGCGCAATCCCCATCCCAGCCGGTTGTTGGCCTGCTTCAGAGTCACGGCGACCTCCCCTCCAGCTACGGGCCTGGTGGCCTCCCCCGTCATGTCGGCTGCCGCGACAGCGACAGCGGCGTTGAAGCCACCCCATCCACACCAACACAAATCCCACACGCACACACACTCCTATTCTCGATCCTCACGGCCTTCCACAACTCCACGCGCTCATCCGGCCGCCGCATCGGTTGGTCAGCCTATGCCGCCTCTCCTCTCCCCCAACTCTCGGGTCCCTCAACCGCCCAAAGACCCCAAGAGCCCCAGTCCAAGTTATTTTGGGTTCGTCGTTGGTGGCGATGATACAATCCCTCCAGACTCGAATCCCGGTGCTCATGCCCGTCAAAACTGGACATTCCCCCATTCCACGGCACAGAACCACGTGCCGACACCTCGACACGTGCCCGTCGAGGCTAATCCAGACTTCGAGGCCTTTCGGAAGCAATCAGAACACAATCATCGTTTCACCCTGAACACGTCGTTCGGCCGACCGTCACAGTCAAGGACGACTTCCTCCACAACCCCGCCCGCCGCAAGCGCCGGGTCCCCGTTTTCCACCCAGCCCAAAGCCGAAGAAAGGTCGAGAAAGGAAAGTGCTAGCACACAAGATACTCGGATGACCGATGTTTCCTTTTTGGACATTCCAAGACAGCAATCACCCGCGCGGATCGGCTCGCAACCCAGCATAGCAGACCATCAACATGCACGGCTCTCATTACCTGGCAGTGACCTGCGGACGCCACCCCTCCAAACCACCAGACAAACCGCACGGTCTGAAACGTTGCCGTCGTCGAGCGAGCAAGATGCGCCTTCGATCGTTTCGCCCGTGCGTGTTGCAGAGCTCATCAGACACAATGCGAAAGGTGTTCTCATTCTCGACCTCAGAGTCTACCAGCAGTATGCTACAGCAAGAATTCGGGGCGCTCTGAATCTGTGTATTCCGACCACATTGTTGAAGAGACCAGCATACAACGTGCAAAGACTCGCGGAGACCTTCTCCTTGCCCGATGACCAAGACACCTTTGCCAAGTGGCGAGAGTGTACTCACATCATCGTCTACGACGCCAATTCGAGTGTCACAAAGGAGGCCGTGACTCCTCTGACCGTCCTTAAGAAGTTCGTCACAGAAGGCTGGGTCGGGACGGGTCTGGTGATCAAGGGAGGGCTTCTTGCATTTCAAAGATTAGCCCCGGACTTGGTTGACTCGGGGCCGCCCCATTCGGGGAAGGCAGCATCCGCCCAGCTGCTGTCTATTTCTGCTGCCGTCAAAGACGCTCTTCCGGTCGCTGGAGGCTGCGCCATGCCCACGGAAAAGTCGGCGGCGAATCCCTTCTTTGGAAATATCCGCCAGAATATGGACCTGCTGGACGGGGTGGGACAGATGCCCATCAAGAAGCCCGCAAACATGTCCTCAGAGACAGAACATTCCCTGCCGCAATGGCTGCAACGGGCATCTTCCAGGTCGGATGCGGGCAAGTTGGTGTCGGACCAATTCTTGCACATCGAAAGATCGGAGCAGGAGCGAATGCAGGAGGCGCTCAGCTGCAAGGTCTCGTACGGCACTCCGCGAAGCGAAGGGCCGGAGAAGATCCAGGTTGCCGGGATTGAGAAAGGGTCGAAAAACCGGTACAACAACATCTTTCCATACGATCATACCCGGGTGCGGTTACAGAATGTGCCGAACGGGAGCTGCGACTATATCAATGCCAACCATGTCAAGGCCGAATTCTCCAATCGCCATTACATTGCGACACAAGCGCCCATCCCTGCGACGTTCGTTGACTTCTGGCGTGTGGTCTGGGAACAGGACGTCCGCGTCATTGTCATGTTGACCGCCGAAGCCGAAGGCGGACAGGTCAAGAGTCACGTGTATTGGGGGGCCGGTGAGTACGGGCCGTTGAAGCTCAAGCAGCTCTCGGAGCGGCAGGTCAGTCTAGACTCGAAGAAATACTTGAACAAAGCTCCTACGTCAACTCGACCTCCGCTGGGGCCGAGGAGATCCACGACCGCCAATATCGCGGGAGAAGGGACGGAGGAGGCCGAGGAGATGAAGCCTCCTTCGTCCAAATTGCCGTCTGCTACGGTGCGGCACTTTAGCCTCAGTCATGCTGCATATCCGTTCGAGCCCATGCGGGAAATTACCCAGATCCAATACACAGACTGGCCCGACTTTGGCGCGCCGGCCAGTCCCGCGGAGCTTCTGGGATTGGTTGAGCAAGTCAACAAGTACGTGCGAGGATCGTCCAGTCCAGCGAGTGTGATCGGCCCCGACGAGGCCGCTCCTCGGGACTCGCGACCCATTCTGGTGCACTGCAGTGCCGGTTGTGGCCGGACGGGGACTTTCTGCACGATTGACTCGGTCATCGACATGCTGAAACGACAAAGGCTATCCCACGAAGATGGCCCGCACGGAATGGAGGTTGACAGTGGAGATTGGGTGTCTAGAGATGATGTTGATTTGGTGGCCAAGACAGTCGACGACTTTCGACATCAGCGACTCAGCATGGTGCAAAATCTACGGCAATTTGTCCTTTGTTATGAGAGCATCTTACAGTGGCTTGTGGTGCAGGATTCGGAGCGGCAGAAAAGACCACGCGTGTCGGACCCTAGACGGAGTTATTAAGGCTGGACTCGAAGAGGTGTTGCATCTGGCATTGGCATCGGCCTCGACGGGCCCGGGTTACATACAAATGATTGGTGTTCAGGTCATATTCACAGAGGCATGGAGACGACCACGGATGTTTTGAGGCAGGGCATACATGCGAGTTGGGCTCGCGGTCAAATGAGCATAGCGAGGATAAATTTACGAGGAGGGTAGCTCGCTAGCCGGGCACCTAGGTAGTTGGATGCATTTTGGCATGACAATGATTAGAAGAGGATGGGCAAACCGCTCCCATCATCATCATCATCATCATCATCATCCCCTCCTGTGTGTTGTTTCTGACATTGAATCCCGGCCAACAGGAGCAGCTGTGGTTGGATTGCTTTTGTGGGCTCAGGCTCGCCAGCAAGGATGAGATGAGCAGTACGGAGTATGGAGCTGGAGTCCGGAGTAGGCGTACCACTCAACAGCCTCGTTGGAACAGGCGCTCATTAATTAATTAATATTGGAACAGATCGAGATTCGAGAAGACCAGCCACATACGAGGATGGATCCATCGGATGTGGCCACGCCATGCACGGAGTATCTGTATAGCGTTCAACTTCAACATTATTGATCACCGCCTAAGCCCTCAGCAGTCAGCACTAGCCTTACCTGAGCCACATCGCTCAGCTCTAGCACTGAGCCCCCTAATAAGCCCTAGAGGATTCAAGGACCGAGGTGGCTTGCTTACAGTAGGCTGTGGTGTGCTGTCCCCTGTCCCCGGCATTCTGTATGGCGTATCCGTACCCTGACTCTGTACCATCATAGGGTGGCTAAGTTTACAGTACCCTTGCATCGCCCGCTTCTACGGAGGACAGGAAACGAGCTGTCACCGGCAACAGCGGTGTCGTCGGAAACACTGTGAAATGGACGGCAACATTTCTCCTTCTCAGTCAGCCTTTGCCTTTGCCATCCTCCTGGATCCAGGCAATCGCAATCGCAATTGCAATCGCAGTTCCGAGTCGCTAGGAGTCGCCAGCAGGATGAGCTGAGTCCTTACGAGTAGCCCAAACCCGCGACCTGTCATGCCCAAATCACGGCGCCACACGTGCTGGCTGGCTTGGACTGCGGGCCCGAGGCTGTTGGCTGTTGGCTCCTTGAACGGCCGCATGATGCCATGACAATAATGACATATGTTCATCAAGCTCCCCCTCTTGAACCTCTCTCTGCTCTGGTGGCTGGCTGGCTATCTGTCTGTCTGGTTCTCAGGCCTGGTCAGCGAGCCCAACGGAGCATGGATCCTGGGTCGCCGGTCCCCTGTCCCCGTACCACCGGTGTAAGTACTACAGTAAGTACCCTGACCCTGGTCAGAGCATCGGTCAGCATCATCTGTTTGCCTTCATCCTTCGCATCCTCTAGCTCGTTGCAGGAACAGACTCTAAGCTGACCAGAGGCCTGGATGGCAATGGCGATGGCGATGGCGATGTTTGACCTTCCTTTGTCTCCAAAATAACCCTCGCGATGACCGGAGTCCTTTTATCTCAAAGACTACTATTATAGTGCTCCGTACAGAGGATGACCGAGTATACGTGGTCCTTTTCAGGCCACCACCCAAGATCCAAGACCCAAGACTCGGACTAGTTGGGGCCAAAGCCAGCGACTCGTCCTTTTCTCATTCTCGCTTACCAACAACAACTCAGAAGGATCTCGTTCCCTCCTTCGACCTCGATCAGCCTCTAGTTCAGCCCCCAGCCCACTACGGACATGGCGTTGGATACTATCCAGGGAACGGAGCATGGGTCAATCTTCTTCCACCTACGGAGTACTACTACAACGTACCTACCTAGACGAATACAGTCTTAGGCCACCACTAGGCACCCAGCTGGATGACTGAAGTTTGGTTCCTTCGTCGGTCGTGGACTGGGGACCGAGTATACATAAAGCAGCCACTTGTCCCCGCGCCGCCGCCAAAGAGCACCTAATTAGCCAACCCAGGCTACATGACCCTTTCGCCTCGTGGTCATTTCTGCATTGTTGTCCGTTCCCTACCGAAGATTCCATTACCCCCTATTGATTCCGTTGTATATTCCGCGGCCTCTATCCGTACATACGCCGTGGGAGACAAGAGATAACGAACCCTGCTGGACGTCTGGCGACTCACTCACAGCATCGGATCGAAGCGACAAACGCTGAGCGGAGAGCGGAGAGCGGAGAGCGGAGGTCGCCCCGCGGACAGACACCATGTCGCACCTCGCACTTTTCGTGACGCTACCAATATTGATGATCGACGGGCTCATTGAAGTCGGCTTCGTCGGGTCCATGGTCGGCTTTCTTCACGATCGAGCGGGCAAGTTCTTCACCATCGACGCGCCCTCGGGATCATTCAACCTGCACGGCAAACCGGCCGGACTCGTCGTCGACCAAGGCCACACGAGCAACGGGGCAGCAGGCACGGCGGTCATTCTGGTTGGCATCTTGGGGTTCTTGACCATATGGTATGAAAGGCGGAGGGCTCGCAAGGTATGAATAGTGCCCGAAAGGGCTTTCTGATTTCTGCTTTCTGCTTTCTGCTTTCTGCTTTCTGCTTTCTGCTTTCTGCTTTCTGCTTTCTACCTCTCCCTTTTTAATCCGTGTTTTTGTTGTCGATGGTAGTGGTATCGTTTGTATCCTTTCTCTGTCTTGTTGGCATTCGCATTGGCGTTCGCATTGGTCATACATATTCCAACCCCAGACCACAGACCCCAGACTGACAAGACATGATGTCTGTGCCACAGGTCGCAGCCACCGGCCGCCACGGCCATTCAGGGCTTTATGTGTTCTGGGTGGTCATGACGGTGCTCTCGGCCACACTGACTCTCGCCGCACTCATCTACACGTTCGTGGTGACGGCCCAGACAGACGACCAGACCATCGACGTCGCGGTCGCGGCGGCCAACCCAGAGCCGCTCATGTATCCCGACGACAAGTGGACGCCGGAGAACTGGTTTGTGGCCGTGCTGGCCCTGCCGCTCGCCCACACCTCGGACCGCCGCGACATCCGCAACCATCTCCGTCTGATGCGCGCCTGGCGCTGGAACTTGATCCCGCTGTTCATCCTTGGCCTCACCGTCGCCGCCTTGGCTCTCTGGCGTCTGGTCCGCGACCGCAGATGGACCGAGGGCGAGTCGAGGGAGAAGTTTCGGCACTCGAGTCAGAGTTAAGACGACAGAGAGACAGATACAAGAGCCTTCCTTGGGCCTTCCCAACTGCAGACGACAGGCAGGCAGGCAGGCAGGCAGGCAGACACACGGACACACGGACACACGGACACACGGACACACGGACACATGGACACAGAGGCAGACAGACACACAGACACAAGAGCCTTGAGCCTTCCCAACTGCAGTTACAGTTGCAGTACCGCGAGTGGTTGTTTGATCAGTCTTGATATCAAACTTCAACTTATTGGACTGGTTAACCAATAGCAACACCAATAACCATAACAGCAACAATAATCGTTAATCGACCGACCTTCAGGTATCCGGTACGGCCGGGGGGCTTTTTGGGAATGGGAGGCGGCGTCAACCGGTGCACGTGCACGTGCATGTGCATGTGCAATGATATGATATGATACCCAGCGCTTCATCTTTGCTGACTTTATGGTCGCGGTCGCGGTCGCAGTGGCGACTTTGATTTTGAGCTTTGATTTTTGGCCCGTCGAACGGCGCGGGAATCGAGCATGGTGTTGGCTGGCTGAACCTATACCTATACCTATTGAATACCTATATTTAGTACCTGGTGGTACTGTCCTTACCTGTTCAATCTACTACGTGTTAAAGTTTACGTGTTCAAGTCACTACCTTACGTACGTGATATGACTCGTCAGCCATGAACGACCGGCCAAAGAGTAAGAAGAATCGTGCTGGGCTGGGCTGGACGTGGGAGGGTTCGGTCTTCGAAGGTCGTGGACATGCACGCATGGCATGGCATGGATGGGGAAAGCACTACGATACGATATGACACGACACGATACGGTGGTTGATCGGATCGAGACAGATGGAATTCCACGATATGACACGATACGATGGTTGATCGAGACAGATGGGTCCTGGTCGAATTGACTAAGTATTCGAACATAACGTGCCCTCGTTCATCCGCTGATTGACCAAGTATCTAAACAGAACAGGATCGAATAGCGTGCCCTCGTTGATCAGCCTCGCGACAGACACTGTTTCTCTTCTTGCACCGAACCGCCTGGCTTGCCGCCACGGGGCTAAGGGGCCACCAGGGCAAGGGTATGGGAGGGCATAGACATCGCCGGGTCTTCTTGGAGAATGCTCAACCCTTCTTCTCCTTGTAGAATTCTCAGCCCTTCTTCTTCGTCACTCTCGCCTGCCACCAGTCCTTCATGCCTTGCACATCCAACCCGGCCTCGACCAAGCTCTTCGGGTCGCTGACGAACCAGCCCTGGGTGTCAGCGACGTCAACATCGACATCGACATCGACATCGACATCCTCCGTTGTCCGGGTCCCGGAACCGGAACTGGAACTGGCATCGTACTTGTTCAAGATCACGTCGTCTTGGTATCGCTGCATCACCACGCCCCTGAGCAACGCCACAGTGCCGACCTCAGGCATGAAGGTTTTGGCGTCGACGAACACGGCGACCGTGACTCCCGCCTGTCGATGCGAAATGCTCGCATCATGCACTTTGACGTGCCGCTTGGGCGGATACGGAGTGTTCGGCTTGTGGATGATCGAGGCTGACACCCAGCTGATCACGCCGAAGATGGTGCAGCGGTAGTTGCGCTGTGGCAGAGTCGAACCCGCCTGCTGGATGAGCGAGCCTAGTGTGTGGAGTGGTGCAGCGGAAGAGATGAGGGACGAAGGCGATGGACCATGTCTGATGATTGTCGACTCTTGAGCTTGGGCTTGAGTTTGGTCTTGATCTTGGTCTTTCTCTTGGGCGTGAACTTGATCTTGATCCTGGTGCTGCGGTTCCAGCATACGACTAGCAGGGCCGGCATCGCTGTCGCTGAAATCCTCACCCTGATTGAAGTTGGTTTTCTGTTGGTCATCACGCCTTCCGTCCAAGGTGGGCAATGCACCACACCATGCTTCCTCCGATTCTACCTCGCCTTCTACTTCCACGCCGCCAACAGGGCTTGTGGCCGTCCCCATATGTACTTGACGCTCCATCCTGCGGAGGCTTTCTCGACGGTTTTCGACCTGTGACTGAGACACGGGAATCGTCTCGAACCAATCGTCCTCAGACTCGTCGCCGTCTGCATTTTCACGTCGGTGTGACGCTGAGTTCGGCCCCTTGGATCGTTGGTTCATTGTTGACCTTTTCTTCGAGACACCACGGCCACCACCGTCGTCCTCGACACCTCGTTTAGCCGACGTGCTGAGATTCGAGGAACTTCGGGTCAGACCAGACACGCCCGTCATCGCCGTCTTTTGTCTGTTTCTCGTCATCTCGGCGTCCTCGTCCTCGCCCTCGCGGATGAAGCCACCCTCTCTTTCGGATGCGGATTCGGGCTCGAATGGCGGCTCGGCTATCTGACCCCTCCCAACCCACGCACAATGTTGTACTCCAAGGTAAATCACCTTGCCTTGACCGTTGAGTCGAGCTGCGCTTCTAAGTTGAAAGGCCCCTACTTCAACAAGGTCGCCCGGTCGTAACTCCAGAAGCTGGTCTGTGTGCTGGCGCTGCAGCTTCGCTAGGGCTAGGACCGCTTGGATTTGCAGGACTCCATCCGAGAGTGCCAGGCGGAGACTGCATGCAGGGCGAACTTCCTCGTCACTGTCACTGTCGTCGGGAGGGGCTTGAATTCGGAATTCCAGCGGACGATCGCCGTGGTGAGGCTGGTTCGCGATGTGGCCGACCCTGGCGTTCCTACGGCTACCTGCCTGCGCCTTGCCAAATACGTGCTCGACTCGGAGGAGCAGCGTTGGCGGGTGGATGAAGGTGCGCAGGAGCTCGGCAAGGCATGGCTTCAGGTCGACGTGGAGGGTGCCGGCAGTATTTGGCATGCTCCAGGCCCACCATTGCAGAGGCTGCGGAGGGTTGGTAGGACTTTTGCAGTCTCGTTATAGTTGTGCTCTAAATGAGAAGATGCGCGGCGCGACGCGTCGCCTCACCTCAGCCTCGACGCGAAAAACGTGACTCGGTTGCTTACTAATAGGTATATCTAAGATATTATATAAGGCGAGCGAGCACCCCGGGATCGGCTAGTCTGTGCACACCTCTTTTTGCTGGGGTCTTCTAATCAGTGCACATAGCGCTAATCATGCTCTATACAGTCACATGATCGTAAAGGAGCGCTCTCATTGGTCGGTTAAAGGCACTAACTCGTTAAAGTGCCTCTTACGCCTACGCTCTCCCTGTACACCTCGCTGTTGTTGGCGCTGTTGTGCCTTCTGTTAAGCCTCCTGTTGCGCCTATTACTCTCGCCGTTGTGCCTCCTGTTGCGCCTCCGGCGTCTCTTGCCGGCGACCGAGAGCGCCGTCTACCTCCTACGCGTCCTGAACGTGTCTAGCGCCCCTATAGGAGGAAGTACATAAACCTTGAGGGCGTCAGATCTCGATCAACACAACGCCGAGCCTACCTTTTATCAACAACGAGTCCATCATAACTAAGTTGAGTGTGCACAGAGTAGTAATCTCTATAGAGGAAGTGCACTTTTACACTAAAATTTTGGTGTGGTGTGCACAGAATAGATTAGGAAATATTACCGTGTGCACAGAATAGCTAGATTATATGCACTGATTAGAAGACCCCAGCGAAAATAGGTGTGCACAGACTAGCCAATCCCGAGCACCCCAACCCCGCGCCTCTTCCACTCCCCTTTTCAAGCAGCCCTGCACCTGACTACATTCATCTTCTCCTCTTAGGTGTATGGCCTCTAGTGCTAGCGGATGTCTGTGAGCAACTAAGGTCCCAACCACCCTGGGTACGGAGTACGGGGTAGGGAGCACTCTTGAGTGCTTCCTTCAGGCTGTTAAGGGCTTCCTTCAGTTTGCCGTACAAGACCCCGACGACCCACGATGACATCCGGCCGGACAAGGATAGGTTGGGTTATACTGCCACAGAAAGTATGGGTCGGTCTCATTTGTGAGGATCTCCCCGATCAGCCTGGCCGGGTAGGGCAAGTCAAAGCTCTGGGCGAACACGTCAACACTCGAGACGCGAATCTGGCCCCAGCCTTGGGCAATCAACGTCTCGATAGACGTGCCGTATATGTATTCCTTGAACCCGGCCCATCGAATAGCAGAGGCGCACTAGAGGGTTGGGGCGCTGCGGTCAGCACGGGATCTTGAACTTGAATTTGCTTATGTGGTGTTGTGTTGTCCCCTCAGATGAGGCTAAAGGTAAGGGCAGGGCTAAGGCTAAGGCTAAGGCTGAAGGTAAGGTCAAACGTAAGGAAGGCCAAAGGTAAGGAAGGCCAAGGGCAATAAAGGCCAAAGGTTATAAAGGCCAAAGATAAGGAAGGCCAAAGGTAAGGAAGGTCAAAGGTAAGGAAGGTCAAAGGTAAGGAAGGTCAAAGGTAAGGAAGGCCAAAGGTAAGGAAGGCTCAAGGTAAGGTAACGGCAAATCGCCACTCACCATCGGACAGCTCTCCGCGTTAGTGTACAGCGACAGGGACGAAAAGGCTTTTTGAGCCTGTGACGCCGTCAGATTGTACGGGCCCGACGGGTCGGTCAAGACTTCCGAACAATTCTTGATGGCCGCTATCTCGCCTATACAAGTGTCAGTATCGGTATTAGTATCAATATCAGTGCCATAGGAGGTCAGATCAGCATCAATGTCAATATCAGTGCCGCACGAGGTCAGGTCAGATCAGATACCGGTATAGATAGATACTGACGATCAGCACTTACCATGCATGGAGGGATTGCCGGTCAATGAAATGTTGTTCGCGCCCATGCAAACCAGCTCGCCCAGCCCACCTGCCGTGTGGTTCACGATCACGGTGCCAAACGCCCCAAATGGGCACGGAGAGACCAGTTGTCCTAGGGCGGCATTCGCCTGCCTCATCCAATAGGCGCGAGTGCTGAAGTTGACCCCGTTGATGGCCAGATACTGCTCGCTGATGACGTTTTCCAGGGACCCCGTGGTGTGGGCGGCTGCCACTGCCACGGAGAAGAGCAGCGAAAGATGCTGTAGACGCATGATGTTGATGTTGGTGTTGGTGTTGGTGTTGGTGTTGGTGTTGATGTTGGTGTTGGTGTTGATGTTGATGTGGTCGGGATTGGGGTTGGTTCGGGATTGCAATGACGATCGATCCTGGGGTTTGTCTCTCGGTTATCCAATGATACCGTATGTCTGCCTATGTCTGTCAGATCACGAACCGCCTATCTGTCTGTATGTCTGCCTGTCTGTCCGTATGCAAGTGTTGGCAATGGCAGAATGGCATGTGGTGGAGTGGCGCAGCGACAGCAAAGAACGGTACATACATGTGGTTTTCAATCATGGCAGACCGTCACCACTACTACCACGAGCTTTTCAAGCTCCAGCTCCGGCTCCGGCTCCGGCACCGGCTACATCTTGCATGCTTATCTCGATTACATCGGCATTATTGTTGAAGCCAAGATGATCCCGTCGATAGTCTCGTACCAGTTCAGTGGGCTTGGTGGGCTCGATTAGGTCAGGTAGGCATAGTGGATGTAGAGTGTACACTGTACAGAACATGCTGTATAATGCTAGTCGGGTGGCAGCGGGCTCAAGTTGATAGGGAAACTCCGTAGGAGGAGAGAAGAGGGGACCGGGGACCGAGACCCGGACGGCCTTCTCCCTCGGCCGAAATGGATACCATAAGGTATTACCTGCCTGGTATTGTTAAGGTGCCGAGTACTGTACGGAGTATGTCAATGATAGCGTAATACAGTATTCAGAGAGGTAGGTACATGCAGGTGGTAAGAAGAGAGAGAGATTTCGTACCGTCCGTCACGTACATGTACAGTATCTCCCTCGTCCGATGATTGTTTCTGCGCAAGTCTTGGCCTGTCGGAGCAGACCGAATTCGAGCTTATCGACCGTCGGTACTGGCTGTACGATGCCATCGGTCGGGTTGAAATGATAATGACACTGAGTCAGTCGTACCTGTCTGTGTACTCCGGCAGGCTGGACATCCAGCTGTTGTCCCACCACTCGTCCTGCTGTCGGGTATAGATCCTCTGTATATCGAGCGCCGTCTCTTGTCTCTCGCTGAAGTTGGGTCGCCGTCACCCAGGGGTACGGCATGCGATAGTATCGATCGAGTCGACAGTGTCAGAGGGTGAGGAAGAAGCAACATCTCATCTACTCGTCATGATTATGTTTCACCCCTTTAGCTTTCAATTGTTTCGAGCTCGACGGCGTGTTCCCGTTGCTTAGCTTGTTCTGCTGGAGCTGGACAGAACTGTACCAAGAGATATATGGGAAGCATAGTCTTGGTGCGGGTGCGGGCTGCGATCAGTCACCTGTTGTGCCCTGACTTGGCTGACTCAAACTTGTCCACTTCCTGCGACCGGTATCAGCCTCGTTATGGAAGTGGAAGATGCGAGGCTGAGACTGGCTACAAAGACGAGGCTGAGGAGTGCGGAGAAGCGTCGTCGTGCCTCGGCTTCAACAACAAACCGCCATCGTGGCTACCTTGGAGTACTCTGTATGTCCGGGCACCGCTATCTCTATCTCGCCGCCTGCGAAGGACGGCGTGAGTCTCTGTCTCTCAAGAAACTCATGTCCAACCTTGCGTCGCTGGCGGTCTTTTGTGGCAGTCCTTCCTTGCTCTGTCGCGTCGCTCACGTTGGCGAGGCTCTATTGACCGACAATCTCCGTGACCATGTCTAGCACCATCACCATCAATCCTGTCCCGTTCGCAGAACCCAGCTATTTGAGAGGTCTGCCGTCCCCGTACTTCAAACCAACGCATCTGGACTTCCAGAGAAGATGCCGCGCCTTCATGAATGAGCATTTCCTACCTCACGCCCTAGAGTGGGAAACCGCAGGCACCGTTCCCGAGCACGTCTGGCACACCTTCAACAAGCATAACATGCTGCTGCCGAACTTGAAGTCGCCTCTGCCTGTGCACTGGCTGCGGCGGCTGGGTCTCAATGACATCCTGGGGGTCCCTGTCGAAGACTGGGATTACCTTCACACCGCCATTTGGGTCGACGAAAGAGCCCGGACCGGTATTTCAGGCCCCGGGTCAAGCCTTACTCCCGGGTTCGCATACGCGATCCCTCCGATCCTAAACTATGGCTCTCCCGCCCTGCAGGAAAGGTTCCTGCCGAAGCTTCTACCCGGCCACGCTCGCATTTGTATTGCTATCACGGAGCCCCAAGCTGGATCTGATGTGGCCAACATCCAAACCACGGCAGTCAAGTCAGTCGACGGCAAACACTTCATCATCAATGGTGAGAAGAAGTGGATCACCAACGGGGTTTGGTCCGACTTTGCCACCATGGCAGTGAGGACTGGTGGCCCGGGTCCGTCGGGAATCAGTCTGGTCGTCGTGCCATTGAAAAATCACCCGGGTGTCAAGATGCGTCGGTTGGAAGTCATGGGCCAGCGAGCTGGCGGGACCAGCTATATCGAGCTTGACGATGTCACGGTTCCAATCGATCATCTGGTGGGGCGGGAAGGCGAAGGAATGAGGTATATCATGACGAACTTTAACCACGAGCGTCTCTTGATATCCATGGGCGCCACACGCCAGGCCCGCGTGGCCCTTTCAACTGCGGTGGAATATTCAATGAAACGAGAGGCTTTTGGGAAGACATTGATGGACCAGCCCGTGGTGAGACACCGCATTGCAAAGGCGGGCGGCGACCTTGAGACACTCCAATCGTGGCTCTTTGAATTTGTATACCAGCTCAATCACTTGACCAAGGAAGAGGCAGACGAGAAGCTTGGAGGCCCAACTGCGCTCTTGAAGGCTAAGGCTGGGATGGTGTTGAATGACTGCGCGCAAACGGCGGTCCTCATATTTGGAGGAAATGGCTATACCCGGACCGGCCAAGGTGAGCTGGTGGAGAAGATCTACCGGGATGTGATGGGAGCCCGAATCCCAGGCGGCAGTGAAGATGTCATGCTGGATTTGGCGGTTCGGCAGCTGGTGAAGAACTTCAAGAAGGAACAGGGATTCAAGAGGGGGAGTGGAAAGCTTTGAGGATGCCGTTGCCGTTGCCGTCGAGGTACGAGGTACGACCTGCCCGCAGACTACGTGAGCCCGTAGGACCAGGACAAAGTGTCGGACTCACTCTCAAGCTCACCATTGAACAAATACAAGATCTGTTGAATAGTTGAATTGTGTCTCTCTCTTGTTGGAATTTCGGCTTTGGTCTTGGTCTTGATGCTCCACGGTAGTAGGTTCGACCGATCGAACTCTCCACCGTACAGCACATTATTACCTCCCTTAGGAAGGTGCCTGTAGGAGCTATAGGTTCTTCCATCTGTTTACCAGACTCTCGAACTTCCCACTCGAAGACAGCCCAAATTGAATGACAGCATGACTCTCGCAAAGCATATCCAGCCATACCACTCCTAAACAACACAGCGAAAGTTCAGGTTGTTTAGTGCTTGAGTATATGGATTCCAAGCTTGAATTGTCCACGCTGACCGAAGCTACGAGCAGTCGCAGTCGCAGACGCAGTCTCCTGTGAGATGCTGTTGAGTCGACCGGATAGACTGAGCCGGATGAGGTAGCGGCCATCATAGGCTGCCGTCCAGCCTTGTATCTTGACGAGGATGTTCTCCTGCATCTCAAACCGCCACGACGCCTTACTCCGCAGGTATACTCAAAACAGACGGAGATGGACTGCGATCGTATGTGGGTTGTCGGAGGCGAGGCGTGGCCTATCAGAAACATATCCGCACCACAACTACCCACACATGGCTAAGTTAATACAATCGACGTTAGCGTTGAGGATTCAAGACTGATTGAAGCGGTTCCGGCTGAAGGGCCATCCAGTCCAACTGCAAATATTCATGGCAAGTTGGGCCATTCAATAGTCTTGATCAGACTCCGTTATCAGGCTTCAGGACGGAGGGCACCGTCTCTTGAGGATCGAGGGATACAGTTTGTCCTTGCGACCGAGGCACCCGATGTTGATTCCGGATGATCGACGACCATTGTTGTATAGCACACTTCGACGCTAAACCAGTACAGGTACAGTATCCGTACCGGGGAAATCGTCGACGCAAAGATGAGACCATCTCATCACCTTCTCTCTCCACGGACCTAGGCACCCATCCGATCAACCTACCAGCCCTTCACCCAATCAATTCGTCACTTGTGCTAGCCTTATGAGGAGTTCTTCCGTATAGCTCAATGGCAATGGCAGCTTATCGCCCTATCGTCATCGGTTCCCTATGTATCCCTCCTCCCTTATCGTTCCCCAGTGGCCCACCACTGCATCAGGATGGGAGACGGAAAATAGCGCTTGTCTTTATATACCCCTGCCCCCCTCTGGTCGGAAAAGTTACCCTCATATAACGGCTCGTTCGATCCGTATCACTCTTATCTCTAGAGGATACAAGTACTGAAACCCTCATCATGGCTCTCAAGTCATGGGAAATCGAAGCGAACAAGTCGAAGGAGGTTCTTGCAAAATCAACCCCCAAGCAATGGCTTGTTCCAGAGGACAAGCTTCCCTCGGCCGAGACGCTGAATGTGGCCGATTTTGCCCGCCAGAGTGGCATATTGTCAGGGAAAGAAGTCTCGATCACGGAAATGACGGCTACCGCGTTGGTTGCTAAAATGGAGAAAGGCGAGCTGACGGCGGAGGAGGTGGTGGTTGCTTTCTTGAAGAGGGCCACTATCGGACAGCAACTTGTAAGCCATACACAACTCCAGCAGTAACTTGAGGTGGTCACCCACTATGGAACTGACCAGACCTTCTCCATGACAGCTCAACTTTGCTACTGAGTTCATGGCGGACGAAGCAATTGCCCGAGCCAAGGAACTTGATGCATACTACGAGAAGACAGGCAAGCTCGTTGGACCACTGGTAAGTGCTCTGGCAATGCAAAGGAGGCAATATCACGAGACTGACAAGATTGACAGCACGGGATTCCCATCAGCGTGAAAGAGCACGTTGGACTCAAAGGGCGTATCTGTCATACTGGATATGTCGCTTGGTTAGTAAAGTTCAATTGGATTTTCTGTCGGACTTGAGAGCCTGCATGAACTGACCATCTAATGAAACCGGTAGGATCAAGAATATCGCCACGGAAGATGCTCTCCTCGTCCAGCTCCTCGAGAAAGCTGGCGCCGTTTTCCACGTCCGCACGAACGAGCCCCAGTCTCTCATGGTATGTAGGAATATTTTCTCTCTACTGTGATTCTCCTGCTGCGCAGAGCCTAACCAAGCCAGCATCTGGACTGCAACAACAACATCACTGGCATGACGGTCAATCCATACAACCGCAAGCTGTCCCCCGGCGGCTCGTCCGGTGGGGAGGGTGCCTCTATGGGGTTCAAGTGCGCTCCTCTAGGAATCGGTACCGATATTGGCGGGTCCATCCGGGGTCCGGCGGCATTCAACGGTGCGTACGGGTTCCGCCCAACCGCACTTCGGATGCCCTACGACGGTATCAATCTTGCTGGAGACGGGCAAGAATCTATTCGCTGCGTGGTAGGCCCTCTCGCAGCAGCGGGTGTCGACGACCTCGAGTTGTTCCAGCGCGCAGTCATCGACCAGGAACCATGGGAGATCGAGACGAGTCTGGCGCCACTGCCGTGGAAACGGGTAGCGCCTGGTAAGGAATTCACTGTTGGCATTCTATGGGATGATGGGTATGTGTTGAAACCTTTTCCTTTTGTGCACGGAGAAGAGCTCTCTCTACAGCTGGATTGACGATTAATCATCGATCCACTGACAGAATTGTCCACCCCCATCCCCCGATCACGCGAGGCCTCCAATATGCCAAAAAGAAGCTGGAGGCCGCCGGTATCAAAGTGGTAGACTGGGAACCTTTCAAGCACGATCTGGGCTGGGACATTGTCGTAAGTGGCGCAGCCTTCCCCGAAATCTAGGTAATCTAGGTAACCATTGGCGATCTCTGGTTTGACGCCTCCTCCACCCAGTCTACGCTCTACTTCCCCGACGTGGCCGAAACCCAACGCGCCATCCTCGCAGAATCCGGCGAGCCCGTCCTCCCCCTTACGGAGTGGGCTTTCAACTATGCCAAACCAAAGCCTCTCACCGTCACCGAAAACTGGGAATACAACGTCAAGCGCGAGAAATACCGCGCCGCGTACCACGCCCTGATGAAAGCCCGTGGCGTTGACTACATCTTGAGTCCCACCTTCGTCGGCGTCGCGCCCGAGCTCGGCACCTCGCAGTACTGGAACTACACCGCCATCTGGAACATCCTGGACCAGCCCTGCGTGGTCTTCCCAACGGGTCTCGTGCAGGACCCGACCATCGATAAGGTCGAGGAGGCGTATGTACCGCGGAACAAACAGGATGAGCGAGAGTTCAAAAAATACGTCCCAGAGCGATTTGTCGGGGCACCGATCGCGCTGCAGTTGACCGGCAAACATTTCCGCGATGAGGAGACCATCGCAGCGGCTAAGGTTGTGGCGGAGATTGTACAGTCGTGAGGGTCCAGGGGATGTCGTACAGTACACAACTCCTGGTCCAAGTTCAAATTCCCGTCTGCTGCTACTGTATCTCCAGACTCTATTCTCTAGACTACCACATCGACATGGACTCGCCTAACACTGCACCAGGGGGCGTAGGCTGCTGCTTTTCATGCGACCTCATTGCGACCACTCTCATCACGAAGACTTAGGTGTGCATAGCTACCGTATTCCAAACTAGCCCCCACGAGACGTTCTAAGGGAAGAGACGTGACGAATATTTAAGCGAGCGGTTAGATCTTGAACACTTAACCCTGCAATCTGCTGTGGATGCGCGGGACGGGAGGGTGTACGGGCTAGAAAGCACGGTAAGCGAGATTGCCGAGTCTATGGAGTCTCCTGAAGCCCCTTATCCCTCCAGGGGGGCCAAGAACGTTGCATCCTATTGGCAGTCTGCGACCCCGAAAGCGGTACACAAGAAGAATCTATACTCCGGTCTTACAACTCCGGGATACATACGGGGTACATGGTACGGATGATATATCGTCTCTGTAAATGCTGGGCAGAAACTAACCTCTACAGGGGGGAAACGGAGACTTCCCTACTGTGCTCCGTACGGAGTACATACTATGTGATATACGAGGCCAACTCTCGATTTCGAACAACACGTTATGCAATTACCAGTACGTATCATACGTCCCTACCTATGCCGTACATGTGTAACGTACGGAGTACAGTGCAGGTACTCTGCGCTGCGATATGCAGCCTGTGAGGTTTGCTGGTTGCCTACGCGCCGGGTTCAGAAACTCGCATCTAGTAAGCGCCCCTGTTCTCTACCATTGTCACTTATGTGTACGCCTTAGGCAGGAGAAATCGCGGCCCCCTAGCCGTTTTCAAGCTCGACCAGTTCCCCTTATATGTGCATACACTATGCATGTCGTGCCGTATGTGGCGTGCTGCACATGATTACCACCGGACGAGACGAGAACATGCATGTCTCTTGCTGGTGGTGGCTCCTTCCGCCTCGCCCTACGGAGTACACACATATGATCCCTGACGGCCGAGCCTTTGGCCCCCGAAAAGACGGCAACAGGGCTAGCCCAGAGGCTTTCCCGGACAGTCCAATGACCACTGATTCCCGCCAACCTTTACCTACAAAGGTACTAGAACGTGTTGAATTTTGATGAATCACCATGCGCGAGTACTCACACATAGTCACAGTGCAGCCCTGCCGCTGTGCTGGTCTTGACTACTACTACTAATGTCTAGTGTTTCAGGTAACAACGGGGGCGCAGAGATCCCTAGGAACGGATTCAGTGGAAGGAAGATTCGGGGGCGGTAGGTTGGTATAAGAGCTTGGATCGAAACAAACACCCTCGAGGGTCAACTCATTCAGAACTTGAGTACACCTTCGTCTTTGACCGTTCGTTATCCCGACTTTCCAATCAAGTTCAAGCTGCTCAGCATCAGCATCAGCAGCATCCATCGCTACGCTACGCTGCCCCTAAAGAGCGTTCCAACATTTCCAGGCCTGTCAATATGCAGACAACACCTCTTCTCGCAAGCCTCCTGTGGCTCTGCATCCTTGCCAGTGCTCAGTTCGAGACCGCCGCCTCTCAGATCGGCGTCTTCTCGCTGGTGACTCCTGCAGTGAGTGCTGCAACAGTCGAGACCACGCTGGTGAGTACCTACAGAGATACAAGTAGTATCATTTGTCTATACGACTATGTCTACTGCTACAGAGTACTACCCTGTACTTGGACGAACGAAACTTGATCTTGTTCTTGATCTTGAAGCTGACAGAAGCCCATATCTACACGTTTAGCTATACAGTCTGGAGGATGACTGCGCCAGCTTCTACACCAGCTACAGCCTGGCCGACACGTTCGACTTCGGCGGAGCCTTGGCGACGGTGGTGGCGTCGGTGGTCTCCTCTTCGCGCCACTACTACACGGCAACCCTGGAGGCGCAGCAAAACAAACTGATCAACATCTACCTCGCGGCGCAAACCTCGCTGCTCGAGAATCCCGTCGCTTTCCTATCGACCCTGGCGCAATCCGCCTCGCCGTGGCCCTCGGAATTTTCGTCCCAGATGCTGTCTCAAGCCAGTGGAGTGCTGGCCGGCTATGAATCCGTCGTGAGCCGCGATGTCCTGTCTGTCACGCCCACCGCCTCCGTCACCCCGGGCTCAGGCGTTCAGCCGTCACCGGGCTCTGGTCATTCCACAGCCGCGACAGCGACAGCGACAGCGACGGCGACGGCGACGGCGACTCAAACTGGTGTATCTTCTGGAGCAGACCGTCAGGTGACCCATCCAAGTCTATTGGTGCTAATGGTGTCGACGGCCATGGCTGGAGTGTTTTTGTTCTTGTGTTGAGCATAGACATAGAGTCTTGTCTTGACGTCTACTGTACGTTTTGATACTATGTATGTACTTGGTACTACTACTAAGGTGCCCTCCCCCTAGCGATCAATTAGGGTTCGATCTATAATCGATTAGGGTTCGATCAAGGTTCGATACTAGATCAAGGATCGTACCTCGATCACTATAGAGATCACACCTTAATCAGTAAAGAGATCAAGGATCATACCTAAATCACTATAGAGATCACTAAAGAGATCAAGGATCACACCTAAATCACTATATACATATAGAGATTATTAAAGAGATCAAGAATTATACCTAAATCACTATAGAGATTAAAATCACTCTATACTTAGAAAATTTTAAATTTTTACTAATTTTTACTAAAATAAGGCTATATAATTAGATATACCGAAAATATAGAGTAAATATAGAGTAAATATAGTAGAAAAGATATAGTGGTCTAGCGTATAGGCCTCGCTTTATTAATAAAACACGAAAAAAAAATAATAACTCGACGTTAAGCGAGTTGAACCCACGACCTTTTTTTTTTACTAGTTAGTATAGGAGTGTTGATCGCTGAGTAAGGATCGATAGACAGTAGGTACAGTAATCGATTATATAATTACCGATATGATCACCCTTTGAGAAAATGAGTATTTTAAGCCTGTGATTGTCTAATCGAGTAGAGATCGATTCCTACCTGATTAGATTACCTATTGATTATGATCCTGATCGCCTATCGATCTCTACTTGATCACTTATAGGAGGGCAGGGTAGTACTATATAGTCCTACTACTACTGTATTGCTCAAGAAATCTACTAGTAGTACTATACCTATATAACACCCTCGACCTCTAGCATCCCCTCTATAAACATAAAGTCCTAAATTGAATTTTATAGCTACTATATATACTACCTAGTAGGGGTATACTAGTAGTACTTACCACTAAACTACTATTAATCCGTAAATAAACTCTAGTTAGTAGTATACTAAACTAATTATATTTTTATACTTTTAATTTTATACTAGATTTAGAACTACTAGGTAATACTAATTCATCTTAGCCAGATTTCAACCTAGTTTTAATCCGGTTTCAATCCGGTTTTAGACTAGTTTCGGTCCGGCTTCGATCCAGCTTCGATCCAGCTTCGATCAGACTTTAATTAGGCTTTAATTAGGCTTTAATCTAATGTTAATCTAGTTTTGATCCGGGTTTGATCTAACTACCTAGGTAGCCTTAACTAGGTGCTATATACCTAGTATCCTAGTGAATTCTAGTAGAGATAAACTAGTAGGTAGGTAGTTAAAGCTAAAGCTGATTAAAGCTAGTATATAGATATATACTCTCTAGATACTCTCTAGATACTAAAGTCGCTTTCTTACGGTGTAGATATAGTGTAGATACGGTGTAGATACCGATTTAAACTAAAGGGGGTGGGCATATAAGTAGTAGGATAGAGGAGGGAAGAAAATAAGGACGAAAATAGCCAATATAAAACAAGTAGAGTAGTACTATGAGAACCCTTAGTCGTGCTTGCCAGAATAACCCATCTGCACAGCCAACACCCTCAGAATGCGAAGTTTCGGACCCTCGGTTGCAGACCGACAAACGCTCGTTCGATGGGTGCATGGATGAGAGTCTTGTCAAACCGAGAAGCGATGAACTGTTGGCGAGCATATACTACTAAGGTGCCCTCCCCCAAGCGATCAATCAGGGTTCGATCTATAATCGATTAGTAATCGATCAAGGTTCGATAATAGATCAAGAATCATACCTCGATCACTCTTAGAGTAAACAACAGAACCCTTATCGGGTGACGCGGAGTACTAGTAGTACTATGTACTGTAGTCAATACGACTAGCAGTGCTGGAAAGAGGAGCTTTGAGGGTCGAATACGATATATCTAGATATCTAACTGTTAGTAGTAGTATAAGGAAGAAAATAAGGAAGAAAATACATAGTAAAGAAAAAATAAGACGAAGTACTTTTACAGGCACGACTGAGTCGCGAGTACTAAAACCATAAGACCTGTAACCGCAACCCTACGACGTACCTTGACGTCACCTGCCAGTGTTGATCTTCCGGACGGCCACCAGACTTACTAAATCTCGTGACTGGAGAATTATAAGTGGTTCGAGGCACGGAGCCAAGTCGTCGACCTAAATATAGTATAATAAGAGAGCCAGGAGACCGCTGTATCAATCTGCTATATTGGCTCGATAGGAGAGGGAAGGGCGCCATGTGTACAGAGTACTAGTACTAGTACTATACGAGGCTGAAAGAGAAAGAGAGGATCCGAGTTATGCAGAGAGAAGCGCGCTTGGCATTGCCTAAACTAACACGGGTCACGTGGCATCGCCACGTAGACTAACAACTCGAATCTGCCCAATCAGGGCACACCGCCACCACTCCCACAACACCACAACCACCACCACCACCAACCCACCAACCCACCAACGCACCGCCCTCCCCCCTCCTCCCCCCCTACGGCTGCGGCTGCCTCGCCGCCTTCCTCTCGTAGGGGGTCTGCTTGTACACATTGTCCAAGTACCCGGCGTCGTTGGTCTTCATGCCCGCGTCCATTCGACGGCGGGCGTTTACTTGCTTCCTATCATTTCCATGATAGGTGACGTCGAGCCCCTTGTTCCTGTAGAAGGAGAGGGGCTGCACCTCCGCAAACTGCGGGTCCTCCTCCAGGCTCTTCTTGGTGAGCCCCAGCTCCGGATGCTTGTCCAGGAGGTGTGTCTTGACGGATGACGGCACGCAGCAACAGTGGAAACAGATTGGACACGCCCATGGGTCAGGGTGGTCCAGGATGCTGGGGAGCCGTCGCCGGAGCCCCAAAGAAGACGACGCAGGAGCGGCAGGAGCGACAGGAACGGCAGGGGCGGCGGAGGCGGTGGGGGCGGGCGGGGCCGCAGAGACAGAACCGGCAGAGACAGGAGCAGAAGTCTCAGTTTTCTTGGCCCGGCCGCGGCGACGAGTGGTGGTCTTGGCAGCAGGAGACGCAGACCGGGAGGAGACAGAACCAGAAGTTGCGGCATTGCTTGCCCGGCCTCGGCGACGAGAGGGAGGGGCAGCTGCGGCGACAGCGACAGAACCAGCAGCGACAGAACCAGCAGCGACAGAACCAGAGGTGACAGGACCAGAGGCGACAGAACCAGAAGCGACAGAACCAGAAGCGACAGACCCAGAGGCGACAGACCTAGAAGTTGCGGCTTTCTTTGCCCGGCCTCGGCGACGAGAGGGAGGGGCAGCAGCGGCAGGGGCAGTGTCATGACCTGGCGAGACAGCACCAGAAGAAGCAGGACCAAGCGACGCAGGACCAGGAGAAGTTGGCAATGGTGAGTTGTAACCACCTCCAGGAACAGGATACGTGTATCCTTGTGTCTGTCCAGACAGATCGTCCGCGTTGTCGTTGTCATACCCAGAACCGTTTCTGCTATAGTATGAATAGTTGGGACCGGGAAAAGGGTAAGTGTTGCCGTAAGGTGCAGGATCAAGAGAAGAAGACCCATTTGCGTTTGCGTTTATGTTTGCGTCTGCATAACCGAAAGAAGAATGTGTGTTTGTGTTTTGGTCTGCGTTTGCATAACCGAAAGAAGATTGTGTGGTTTGGTCTGCATATGCATAACCGAAAGAAGAATGTGTGTTTGTGTTTTGGTCTGCGTGTGCATAACCACTTGGGTCCACTGATGCAGAGGACAAAGCATTGGCTGATTCTGCAGGTTCAGGGTACGTGTATGTGTACTCTGGGTTTCCCGGTGCAGAGGACAAGGCATTGGCTGATTCTGCAGGTTCAGG